>NC_137908.1:20882430-20931115 GCF_963457725.1 Sprattus sprattus | reverse complement strand
AGGTGTCCTCCACATCAATAAAAGGTCATTTGTATCCCATTTAACATCCACTTTACACCTGTCATGCTCCCATGGTCCCCTTGGAGATTCTTTTCAGATTACTTACACATTTAAATATGTATGGTGTGAGTTCACAGAGAAATTACCTTTTCAACTCATTTGCTTTAGAGTCAGTTTTGTGTCTTAAGTCACATGTATCCTACACTTTGAACAGGTCTATTCTGATTGTAAATTAAATATAAAAATTGTATAATTATAATTATTAAAAACCCTGTTTTTTAAGTTCCAGATGACAGATGCCACAACGGATCATAATAGGGATTACCTCTGCGTGGTTAAAGTAGAGAACTCTGGCAATGAAAATCACCCTGTCTAACGAAATTAAGACTGAGACAAGGTGTTTCAACGGAGGAAAAGACTCCAAGAAAATATGAAAGTGTTTTGATGTCCACTTGAACACCATTGGATCTACAGTATAAGAAGAAAGTGAAAGTTGCATCAGACCGCCCAGATGCTTTGGAGAAATGTCTGTCCCCAAACCAATCATCTAAGGAAAATACCAACTGGTGAGGGAGGCCACCACATTCAAGCCATTGCCCAAAAAATCTATAAAGTTCAGTGGCTGGAACTATGCAGGGGTAAGAGTCCACAATCTGAGTTGTCCTGAATTGAACTCTATTGGAGGGGGGCAAAATAAACTATGGTTTTAGAAGATCCATATTAATCATGTTTGGAGGTTGCTTAAGATATGGGAAAGGTTTTTATGGTCATATCAGACCAAAATAGAGCTTTTTGGCCAACCCTCACTAAAAAATCCAACACTGCCAATACCATCCCAAATCTTGAAATCTGGCTGTGGCAACATCATGCTGTGGGGATAAATCTCATCTGCAGGAACTGAGAAGCCTTTCAGAACTGAAGGGAGAATGAATGGAAATATATTTTACACAATATCACTCTAAAACTAAGGCTTGGGAGAGGGATCACCTACCAGTGGGATAATTGAGTGTTGGTGGTACATTGGTTAGTTTTGCCTCGTGGTTTCATTCCCAGATACCGCATGATGCCTTTGTAAGTCGCCCTAGATAAAAGTGTCTGCTAAATACCAGACTTGTAAAATTACCCAAGGCAAAAGGCTAAAGCAACACCAGAGTGCCTCAAAAAACAGTAAAGAAAATATTCTAGAACGGCTCAGTCAAAGACCTGATAAAAACGTGGCTAAGAATGTGTGGTAATTCAGTACAGGTGTCACACCAGCGCTGAGCCCTGCTCCTGCCACGCCCTGCTCCTGCCACGCCCCCTCCTGATTCAACTCACTTGCCTTAGTCACCTTCCGATTCTCCTGATTGCCTGATTACCTGCACCTTTCACTTCTTCCACCACTATATTAACTCCTCACTCCCTTCACTCCCTTGTCTGGCCTCGTTGTAAAAGGACTAATCTCCATTAAGCAACCAGTTCCTGATTCTCTGACTCTGTACACTGCAATACAGTGGGTAGTGCGCACTACGCACTTACATCTGTTGTGCGTTCGTCGCTGATTAATGACGCTGATTAGTGTCGCTGATTAGTGTTGTCTCAAATGGAATACTTACATTAACCACTTGGCGTAAGTGACAGATACAAATCTGCAAGACTGTGCGCCAGCTCCTAGCCTCCTAAAACGTCTGGTCGACCCGGTTTGGTCTGAAATTTGAATATTCGGTGAGAATATGGCCGAGCGCGCTGATTGGTCCCTTCCATATGGCCGACGCGGAAGCCGAAACAAGTTCTAGCTTGATCGAGCAGGCGATTTCGTCTGTTCTCGCTGATTTAGACGGAATTTCAGAGCTGAAACGTGAGCAAAATAAGGCACCGAAATCTTTTCTTTGCCGGGAAAGACGTTCTCGCCCTGCTACCAACTGGTTTTGGTAAGAGTTTGATTTACCAACTTGTGCCCCTCGTATGCAAGAAACTTGCCCCGCCCAGCGCGCCCCACATGGTTCAGCTCATTACGTGACATCATAACCAGACCAAACCGGGTCGAGCGATCCCAGACGTCTTATTCAGCGAGAACGCAGCAATCAGTGGAGCGGGTACAAGACGGATGGCACCCAGGCTAGCCAGCTCCCTCCCGCCAACTGGAAATTTTAAACAAATATGACTGACAAAACTCCGCTGACAGCCTTGTTTTGTATGTAAATGTAATTTTTTGGGCATTTCCTAGCTTAGACTTCTTAAAAGTTACCGAGAAATAGACACTGTACTATCCAATAACACAGTAATTGTTACCAGAAATATTGGTTAAAGTGATATGCGAGGCATCAGTCAGCCAACTTTCCAAACTGAAAAGCTGCCGAAAGGGCTTCTCCTCTTCTGCTACGTAGACAAGATGGCGCCCGTTTAGGGGACGAGAAGTGTCCATCGTTTCACACTGCATTTTTTGACCGTTTGCAGGGCGCGATCCGGGTACATTCAGTGCCCTGAATTCTGCTGGTTTTGTCAGTGTGAACGCCCTACGCGCTGAAAGTCAGTGTTTGAAGTGCGCAAGTATGCGATTTGAGACACAGCCCAAACCTAGATGATCTATTCTACCAAGAAGAATGGGGGGAAAAAAACACCTCAAAAGCCTGATATTGCAGCAAGGGTGTTCTCTACCAGGTATCAAAATGGAGAGATTCATTCACCAATGGACGATGGCCCACTCAGTATCTTATCTTATCATGTCTATAAAGGAGCACCTGATCTGACTTGAAAGACTTGACTTTAAATAACTCTGTGGATGTGGTGACGTTTAGGTGGTATTTTTAGTTCAAAAAGAATGCTGTGAATATAGGCCAATTCTGATCTTAGATCTTTTCACAGTAGGTGAAAGGATGGTTCCTCAGTGAGTGACACCAACTGTCATAGGGGAGGGAGCGTGATGGTCTGGAGCTCTTTTGCTGGATCCAGAGTTGGCGACTTGCAGAGTGACTGGCACCCTGAACCAAAAGGGCTACCACAGCCTTTAGTAGTGTATGCTGTACCATCTGGTTTATGCTAAGTTGGTCAGGGGTTCATCCTACAGTATGATAATGACCCAACACATACCTCCAGGCAGACCTGTCAGAACGACCGTAGAAGAAAAGAACAAGACAGTAGGCTCAAAATAATGGAATGGCCAGAACAGTATCCAGACTTAAACCTTGTCAACCTGGTCAAGTGGACCGAAGGCAAGCAAATCAACCAACAAGTGCAACACATGTGTGGGAACTTCAACAACAGTGTTTGAAAGAACTCTCTGAACAAAGTTTCTATTAATTTCTCTGCATAGATAGAATAATCCTCTTCACATTAACATGAACATTAAAGGGGCCACAACAAAGTTACCGAAAAAGCTGTATTCTGTCAAAAACATGTTATGATGACGCCGATAAGCAGTGTTTTTTTTACTTTTACTTGCAATGATTTTTCAGCAGCTGTGGTCTGATCTTGGTCTTTTGGTTCCAAATAGCAAAGATACATTTTAGTTTTGGCGCATTAATGTAAAAAAATCTAGGGTTACTCGTGTTTGTTACTGTGCCCATGGCCATGTTCCAGCTGAAGCTATTAAACAACCAATTGCATTTAGATTGGTTGGCTGAATTACTTGTCCAGCAGAAAACATCACATTTGTCTCACATCAGCAATTCGCATCAGAAACATAGCGGTGCGACATGGTAGCTTCTGTGGAAGACGACCTGCTCCTACGTAGATATGAAGGGCCAACCCTCAGATAAAGAAAACACGATTCATAGGTACAGGTCATTATACACTAAAAGAAAATGATGAATGCTATATTCCATTTTTGGAGTTGCGCTCACAACGTCTGCTGGCTAATAGCCTTTGTGCTGGCATAAGTATTCAACCCCTAATTTTAGTTTAGGAAAATATGTAAAATTCCTTGTTTCATTGGTTGGGTACTTCCTGCAGTGGCCAGCCCTCTCACTGTCATATGCAAGTACTCATAGCCAGCAACCTAAACTAACCAATACAACAACTCTCCAACCATAAATTCTGCACAGCAGGATGCAACAACACCGCACAACTGCCTGGAGACAACTGCAACACACGTCACGTTATGCACCCAGGCTCCAAAAAGACCCTCCTTCACTGTACAAAATGCACTTTCTGTGGCCCACAAATGCTAAACATAACATGACTTCCCAACTATACAATCTGAGCAGCAGGACAATAAAGCTGCTTTTGTGAACATTTCAAGGTTATTAAGTCTGTACCTTCATTTATCAGTGTTTCATTGAACAAGGCCCTCAACTCGTCCGGATGGCTCAACAGTGGTATCTGGCATCCCAGAACCAACCCCCTCCATACTACACCTATCTTAGTTTTAGATCAGGTTAATGCATAACCCCAAGTAGTCTGCAAACTGTTACAGCTCTGTGAGTTTTTGTCCTAGAGTCATTAAATGAACACCGTCAGAAACATTTAATCTTCTACATATGCCACTTGTGCATCAATGTTTTTAGTTACAGGAAATATACAAAAACATCAAGGCATGTCAGACTACCTAAAAAAGTCATGCCAGCTGAAGACTCTGAAAACTTGTCTTCTGATCCCGTTGTGGCCTTGGGTCTGCCGGGCCTCTTTCTAATTTAGGGAACCTCAGTTAAGTGTGTTAATATGACAAATGTAGTCACTGATTACATTAGTTGAAAATAAAAGCTAGATAATGTTAGCTGAGCTGTTAATGATTTGATTTTTGAATTATATCTGTCTTTTTATTTTTTTGCCAGGGACTGGCAAATACATACAAAAAATGAACATAATGTATGTCCCTATTACATCATCTCTCAAGCTGCAGCCAGTACCTCCCATTCAGAAAAGATGAATAGACCTTTCGGACACTGAGAGTGAACCATGCTGGTTTGTGCTTTGCTCATGACGGCATACAGTAAAGACTCCCCCCAGGTGAAGGTAATTAAGAGGCGATTCTACATGGGTAGCTGCCATACTCATGGCAGCAGATGTCCCGGCATCCTGCCATGTTCAAGCTGCTGCCCGGTACTACCAGTGAGATACAGGAAGCGAGTCTTCCGCATTGGTAATCCCACCAGCATAACTACTTGTAGTGCCACTTTCCTTCCAATCACCACCACCATCATACATTCTCACCACTGCAAAAAAAAATATTCTAAAATGTGTATTAGATAATTCCTGAATGTGTTTATTTCAAGTCTGCAACAAGCAATATTGCTTTCTATTAATTTAGCCATATATTTTAGGATTATTTGTTTTAATACAATTAATTTCCACATTCATCATACACAATTTGTTCCAGCTGCATCATTTGTTTAGTTTAGGGATTAGCAAAAATGAAGGCTCTTGCTGGCCATGTGTGATTGGCATCTCTATCATCTCTATTGTGTCATCGTGAGACAGACTCCTGATTGCTGTCACACAGTTGTAATGGCTTTGTCATCACATTATATTTGGACTGTCACTGTGAAATAATGGCCCTATATGGAGATACAGAGCAATAGTTCCTTGCTTGAAAAAAGCTCAATTTGTGTGCAGGTTCCAAAGAGAATGAAAGATATTATGAATTTGAGAGTACATTTTAGTGAAGATAACCAGAGTTGCTAAACACCACAAAGCTGTCATTCATCATAACTGTGGTTCAGTAGAGCAAAAACTAAAGCATCATAATCAAAGTATTAAAGTCAATATCAGTTGCATAAATAATATTCACGCCTTGTCACACTAAATATTTGTTTTCATTTGAATGAGAGAAATATCTTGAGTGACTGAAAAACTGAAAAAGAGGGCTTCACATAGCAACCTAAATATTATGACCAAGCACATGGCAGAGCATCAAGTCTAACTGAAAAATATGACTAAAAACCATTGCATCTGCCAACATCAACCGACGTGAGGGTGCATAGGGATTCCGGTGCAGCTACTTAAGTGCCTACCTCTTCAAATACAAATTTCATGTGGTTTTACACACATTCTAAAATATCATAATAATTTAAGGGTCTGGAACGAGGCACACCACCATCTACAGAGGGCAGTCAGACGCCACCAGGGACGGGCTAACATCTGACAGAGACCTAACCCCAATTAAACCATCGCACAGAAGGTCTCGTTGTCCACCAGGGTCATACGAATGCGACTGCCCTCTCGAAAGCTAAGTCCTCACTTCATTAGCCCCTTCACTATCATTCATCTAATCAATCCTTTCCCCACATTATAGAATTCACCCCACGTTTCATGTCTCACTCCTCAAGCCCTTTCACACTCTGGTCACTATTCCCTCTTCTTCTCCTCTTTTGCTGTTGGTTCATGGCTCTCTATTCAAGAGCTAGTTACCTCCTAGCATAATATCCCATTCATTCTTCCGACTGGAACCATGCACGGCGGCAGGATTTTTTCTCTCCCGGTGCTAAGGGGGGGCTTGACCGATACGTGGGGTAGCTAAGAAAATAATTTATTTTCATGACGTCACTTACTTTATTAAGAGGTTCTTGTTTTTTTCCAATAAAAGCAGCTATGATACACAGCACGAGAATGTAATACAAGCGGCAATGGCGGAAATGTTTCACGTGCGTGCAAAGGTTCAGCTCCGGACAGCGACCATGCGCCTGCCCATAACCAGACAATACATCCAACATGCAACAAGTATTTATTCCATATGCATAATAAATGAAAACAAACAACTATGCATTGACAATATTGTCTCGGATCACAACATCATAACTTACATTACATTAATAGTAAAACTCATAACATAGGCTACAAGTGCAGCCGCAACGAGAAGTGCGAACAGCTTGTTTGAATGATTAAAAACAAACAAAAAAAAATCACCAGAGTTGTTTTACAGTAGGCTAGGACAATGCGGCTGTTGCTGTGGTTAAGTGCAAATGAGTCCATGATCTTCTGGATCTTCTGGACATCCAGAATCGTATTACGCTCTGAAGACTCTAGTTCTGCAAAAAAAAAAACGTATCGACAATCGACTGGAACTTCAGAGACGAACTTTTTTTTGGTAGGTTAGCAGGACTCGTTCTTTTTTATGAGCTAAAGATTGTGTAGATGCCAGACAGTGGAACGGGTTGAAACGAAAACAGTGTTCACCTTACGGCCTACTCCGCCCTTTTGTCCCCTCTCTCTCTCACACACACACACACAGCACAGGGCAAACGGGGTACAGGCGCAGTACGAACACGCAAGCATGGATTGTATTGGAACAGAATGCATACGTTACGTATGAACCTTTATAGTTTTTCTCAGTCGCCTTGGTACATTTCTCAAATCATCCTCGACATTTGCAAAACAGTGCTTAAATGCTAGAGGGGCTTAACTGGGGCTACACATTTTTTTGCCGGGGCTATAGCACCCCTAAGCCCCGGTGTAGCGCCGTCGCTGACTGGAACTAAGCCTACTTTAGTTTTAAAACTGTTCTCTTTTTTCGTGCAATATAGCCAATGATGTCGAAAAGAAAAAGACAGGGGACTATAGACGGAGAAAACAAGTAAGTTGACTTCTCTCCCTCTGCAGACACTGACGTGCTTGCAAGTTGCAAGCTATATCTGTTTCGAGTGCTACCGCGGTTGGGATGCACAGGTTTGACTAGGTCTACAGGTAGCCTTTACGGAGAGTAGAGATCCTCGTGCGATTCGTCATTTTCAAACCTTGAGAAAACGCACTTCAATCTACAAGGAGTATCACTCAAAATATACTCAAAGTATGTGTCACAGCAATCAACTTAGGCCTAGTATGTGTCACAGCAATCAACTTAGGCCTACTGGTTTGTCACCGCAGAGATTCTCAAACTGACATCAGTCTGTGAGAAGCCCTGCAACAGTCACTGAATGAATGTGAATGAATGCTGTGATACACGAAAATCCGGAGAATTGTGCGATTCGCTTTCTCAGCACACTTGAACGTGAAATGTCCTCAACAGTGTGTGTCAAGGGTTCATCTTGTTTTCTTAGAACATTAGAAGCATGCAAGTGCGTTCCATTCGACTGTCCGTGTGTTCGTCAAGTTAGTCAGTCACATCCCTTGCTTGAACAGGCAACTGCACTGACATAGCTAAAGGGCTACTCCGATTCATATCTGTATAATCAGTAAGACCACACCATAAACACAGAAGCCCAACATTATACATAGATCATAGATAGGTCTCAGCATGAAATGGAGAACATTTGAAGTTGAACTTGACCACTGGTTTGACAGCCTGCACTCTGTGTGTCACTACATAAGAACATCACTACATACAAGTAACAAATGCTCTAGCCAAATGTCATTAGAGCTACAGTTATTGAACATTCATGCAACAGCCTCAAGTAGCTTTACAAATGTGATTTGTCTCTGCTCATTATGACAAACTAATTGTTCTGCAATAATTTTCCTGTCCATCAGATCCAGCTTGTGCTTTTGAAAATAACACACGGTTACACTGTTGAGACATGTTTGTGTCATTGTACTTCTCATCCATGTTTTCAGCCTTCAGAGGCTGCTAAAGCTCCTTTCAGCTTTATCACACAGTGTGTGTGTGTGTGTGTGCGTGTATCAAACAAATACACAATGAGTCATACACACACACACACACACACACACACACACACACAGTGTATCTGCTCGCATTTCTTCCATTTTGTAGGCCTAGATGTATGTAAAAGTTCATATAATTGATCGCTATTTGGAATGATTATTTCTTCGCCTGTTCCAGAACACCCCCACTTTTGGAAAGCTTGATACGCCCCTGGCTGTTCCTGTTGGACGAGGGCTCTGTGTATTCAGTGAACAAGATCCTGGAATCCCGCTGCACAGTCCAGAGGAGAGATCCTGGATCCCCCGTGGCGACATCCGAGGTAGAGGTTGACCGAGGTGGCAACTCCGGCGACGGGGCCCCAACCCTCTGGAGTGGCAGAAAGGGGAGCTCGGGGTGTCATGTCACATCTGATCCTGCCACGCCCCCTCCAACCACAACTCACCCAGCTGCATGACAATCACGGTCACCTGAATTCGAATTACAGACACCTTTCAAAAGCTACATAAACTTTTCACTCCCCTCACTCGATTGTCTGGCCTTGTTGATACATGGCTATATGCAGATATGCCGCGCATCAGCGCTGCCACGACACGTGCTCTTATCATCCTCAGAACACTTTTATGAAATCAACTATGACTTTCTGATGAATCACGGGATTGATGGTGTGCACTGACTCGACTTAATGTGCGGAATGCAAGGTCCAAAAGTTTAAAATCCCCAACACTTTGATTTAATGTGCCTGTGAAACTAATGACTGAGATCCAAAGTCTCTGATTACGTCTACCACGATATTCCCGTGGTAGACGTAATCAGGAACTTGTTTTGTAGTTTGTCATTTTCTAGTACTGTTTTGTCTACCTGTTGTTTTGCTCTAGGTTCCAGGAAACAGAAATTGGATAAGGCCTTGGTTGACATGGTTGTGAAAGCAATTCTTCCTCGTCAAGGATGAGGGATTCAGGGGGTTTGTTACCAAACTAAACCCTACATATGTTCTACAAGACATGTATGTATGGGCACAAAATATTTGCTCATTATATTTTTCACAGCTTTTATTCAACATAATCGTATTGCTTCAGGCTCTAAAAATCATGGTGAAGCATACATTCAGAAAGACCAAGGAGGAAGCCAAGGCCAGAGTGGAGAAATCTGCTGCAGTGAGCCTCACAGGCAGATATGTTGACATCAATAAACATGGATGCATATCTTGCTGTAACCTGCCATTTTATCAATGAAGGTAATTAGGCATGCACAAATTCCCCCAAGCCCATACTGCTTGGCAAAAGCCAAGGCCTCCATTATGCAGGAATTGGGAATTACCCAAAAAGTATCATGTCCGGTGACAGATGCAGCAGCCAACATGATGGCCTATGCCAGGGAACTCAAAATGAAACACTTAGGCTGCATAGCACATGCCCTGAACCTGATGGTAAAAAAGCTCTGGGCTCCCAGACCTAAGGACTAAGGCTAGGAAGCTTATGAGGCATCACTCCAGACATATATTCCTCTGACACCAAAGGTGACTAGATTAACACAACGAGGGGCAGGAGAACACAAAAACGATAATAGTTAGGCCTTATAAATTAAACAGTTGCGGGGTGGAGCCAGAAATACATGGAACAGTAAACACACATAGTTGAATAAACAAAAGAGCACATGGAAACCAGGAAGTAAAAACACAGAAGACTACTACAAAATAAAAGTCCAACACAAGAACCACTCTGTAAATTATTCATCAAATTTGATGAATAATTTACAGAGTGGTTCTTGTGTTGGACTTTTATTTTGTAGTAGTCTTCTGTGTTTTTACTTCCTGGTTTCCATGTGCTCTTTTGTTTATATATATATATATATACATATTTTGGCATGCCGTTCAGGAAATTAACATTTGAATATATATATACAAAAGTCTGAATATATATACAAAAGTCTGAATATATATACAAAACTCTGAATATATATACAAAAGTCTGAATATACTGTATATACAAAACTCTGAATATACAGCCGCGGAAAAAATTAAGAGACCACTTCAAAATTATCAGTTTCTCTGGTTTTACTATTTATTGGTATGTGTTAAAGTAAAATGTACATTTTAGTTTTATTCTATAACCAACTGGCAACATTCCTACCAAATTTCAAATAAAAATATTGTCATTTAGATCATTTATTTGCAGAAAAATGACAATTGGTCAAAATAGCAAAAAAGATGCAGTGTCTTCAGATCTCGAATAATGCAAAGAAAACAAGCTCATATTCATTTTTAAACTACACAATACTAATGCTTTAACTTAGGAAGAGTTCAGAAATCAATATTTGGTGGAATAACCTTGATTTAAAATCACAACTTTCATGTGTCTTGGCATGCTCTCCACCAGTCTTTCACATTGCCGTTGGGTGACTTTATGCTACTCCTGGCGCAAGAATTCAAGCAGCTCGGCTTCTTTTCATGGCTTGTGACCATCCATCTTCCTCTTGATCACATTTCAGAGTTTTTTTTATGGGATTCAGGTCTCGAAATTGGGCTGGCCATGACAGGGTCCTGATCTGGTGATACTCCATCCACACCTTTACTGGCCTGGCTGTGTGGCATGGAGCATTGCCCTGCTGGAAAAAACACTTCTCAGAGTTGGGGAACATTGCCAGAGCAAAAGGAAGCAAGTTTTTCTTCCGGGACAACGTTGTACTTTGCCTGGCTGAGGTTTGTAAAAGACCATAAGGATTGAACCAAAGCCGACTGGAGGGTCTCCTAGTTCGTCTTCTCTGATGAGTCCAATTTCACAGTAGGTGCAAGACTCTGTGGCTTGTAGGCCTCTCCAGGTCTCCGTCTAACCATCAGACGACCATGTGTTGGGCAAAGCTGAAAATTGGACTCATCAGAGAAGACGAACTAGGAGACCCTCCAGTCGGCTTTGGTTCAATCCTTATGGTCTTTTACAAACCTCAGCCAGGCAAAGTACAACGTTGTCTCTTGCAGACGACAGGATGCTTGCAGATGATGTTCTTCTCGCAGGAGTTGGCTTGTCCCCGGCTCTGACAAAGGCGATGGTTTTCTTGGAGGGTCGGAACTGCTTTGCCCACTCCAGTCCTATGCTGATGGCTTCAGCAATGGTCTTGAGGACTTGGTCATGCCTCCACCTGTACCGACCATCTCCAAGTGCCCTTGTACAGCAACTGAGGATATGTTCCAGGGTTCCTCGCTTGGAACACAGTGGGCATGCTGGTGTCTCTGCTATGCCCCATATGTGCAGGTTTGATGGGCTTGGAAGCACATCATACACTGCCTGGATGAGGAATTTGATGCGGTGAGGCTCAGCTTTCCAAAGCTCAGCCCAGGTCACTTTCCTTTCGACCACATTCTCCCACCTCGTCCAAGCTCCCTGCTGCTTCATCCCCACTGCTTTGCAGGTTCTCGTCTCCTCCACTGCTGCTCTCACCTCCTCCTGAACAAGTCGTCGCCCTTCCTTCCCCCTGGTGTTCATTTGGGGAGTTGGAAAGGATCCTAGCCCTGCTCGGCCTCGTGTGACCACTCCCACCAGGCTCCTGTGACGCAGCCTTGCATCTGCCTCTTGAACTGCTTCCTCTGCCCTCCATTTCCTGCCAGTCCTCACTTGGATCCCTGCCTTAGCCACCTTCGGATCACTTGAGTCCCTGTACTGAACCACTTCTCCGGCTCTAGTTACCTTGAATTCCTCCTCCAAGGATTTGAAAGGCAGTTGCAGTTTGTTGGTGTTCCCGTAGAGTGCAATGCTGCTCAGGCTCCTTGGTAATCCAAGCCATCTCCTGAGGTGATTGCTGACTTTCCTCTCCAAGGTCTCAACTGTCGAGATAGGGACTGCATAGACAAGGAGGGGCCACAGGATCCTGGGAAGAATGCCATGTTGGTAGACCCAGGCTTTAAACTTCCCAGGTAGGCCTGACTTGTCCACGGATTTCAGCCAGCGATCCAACTCAGTGCAGGTTGACTGGATAGATGTTGTGTCTCTCAGAGAGCAGTCAAAAACCTTGCCCAAGCTCTTGACTGGCTTCTCTGAGATGGTTGGAATGGCTGTGCCTGTGATGTTAAACCGGAACTTGTCCTCCACCTTCCCCTTCCTCAGCACCATTGATCTGGATTTGGCGGGTTTGAAACGCATCCGGGCCCATTCCACCAGCTTTTCAAGTTCCTTCAGAATCCACCGGCAGCCTGGGACTGATTCTGTCATGACTGTGAGGTCATCCATGAATGCCCTGATGGGTGGTTGCCGTTGTCCGGAATTTGTGAGGGGCCCTCTGCACTCTGGCTCAGCAGACTTAGTGAGCATGTTCATGGCTAGGGAGAACAATGTCACAGAGATAGTACACCCTGTGATAATACCGATCTCCACCTTGTGCCAACTGGATGTTGTTCCTCCTGAAGAGACCCTCATCCTGAAATTGCTGTAATAATCAGCGATGAGGTCTATATATATATATATACAGGGTGCGATTTGTCCAAAAACCAAAGGGGGGGATGTTTTTTTTTTTTTTTTATCATGAAAAAAAAAAAAGCAATACATAGGCCTAATTATCTTCATATACATTAGGGTGCATCATTTGCCCCACTTTTTTCAAATCTTTTGAAAATCAATCTGTACCTAGACTCATTTTTTTACACTTACTAAAATAAACTTCCATGAGAAATTGTATCAAATTCCATGAATATCTAAGGGGTCCACCGAGGGTCTGAAGTTTCCTACTAACAACGCCCATAAAGCTAGGCTGAAATTATCAGTTTTTCTGAAATAACGCCACAAATAATGGATTTAGCCCTATAATGTTAATAAAAGTTGAATATAAATATGGACATTGCGCATCTTTTGGTGCCAGTTGTATGTCTCTATCGTCATAACTTTCCGAGATATGACAATATCAAGTACATTTTTCTTTCAAAACGCATTGAAAATTGCCCTTGCCAGAAATTTCCACAATAACACTGAGGAAACTCATGAATAGGTTTCAATACAAACATCAATGAGAACATATAGAATACTTAATAGCTAAGTACACTCTGGCAGTCAGAACTTTACAAGGGGTTGAGAATGCATAATTTATTATGATAATTCAGAAATCCTTACTATATTACTATAACTTCTGTACCAACAGAAAAGCAAACAATCCTAAACAGTGAACACTAAACAATAAACATTTATGAAATAGAAACTAATCAAAATAACTTTTTGCAGGAAAAGCAACAAATAGTAGGTCCTATCTTAAATACATGAATGAAAATGATGATACATAAATCAATTTTAAAGAACATCACACTTTATCTCTCAGATTTGGTGTTTCCTTTCTGTCTGCTTCCACCACCTGCATAACATTCTGGTAATGTTCTTCTCCTCTTGCAGAGGTGATGAAGTCTGTACTGAGTTTTATATTACGCTCTGCACTGTCATTGACAACATTCATGGCTTCCAAGTTAATCAAGGCTTCCTTGTAGGCTGGGTGAGCAGGCCAGGTTGAGACATGAGTGGTGAGGAAAGTAGGGTCCAGCTGCAGAATATGGAAGAGATACCATGCATCAGGTCCCACTAGGTCTGCCAGAGTTGTTTTTTGTGTGATCTTTCCTGGAAACTTTGGTTTACCGAAACCGGAGCCATTTCTATCAGTTGGGTGTGTGCAGGAGCCAGATGGCTTGACAGCCAACAAGCTATTGGCTAGGGATCTCTTGTGCTCTGCAGGTACCTTGTTGCTGAAGAGGGCTAGTGGTACCATCTCAGCTGTGAGGTACCACAGGTGTCTCCCGAAGGCCTTCACTGCACTCTTTGAGATCACAGCTGACACATGTGAATATTCAAGTAAGTTCTTGAAGAACTGCAGGTCGTTCCATGGTGCATCAATGGCCACGGAACACTGCAGCCACCAAGATGAATAGAGAAGTGTCACAAAAGTGACAAAGTCTCTAACTTTGTCAGACTGATGTCTGGAGGTGATCTTGCCAGTTGGGAGCTGAGCAATTTCATCCTGGAGCAGAGAGATCTTGATTGAATATAACACCTTGGCCATCCAGCGAGCCCGGTGCATAGCACCTGGTTGCTTGAAAGAGAATGGTCTCTCCTCTGGATATGCATCTAGGAATACTAGGCACAGCTCTACGAATTCCAGGTAGTCATCACGCTTTTCCTGAAGACTTGCTTGGGCAACTTGAACCACATCATTCTGTAGATTGTGAATCACCTTCCGGGCTGCCACAGAATAATATGTCACATCTAATCTGCACAAGTCCTGTGGTTGTCTCTCACGTAAGAGAGAGAAATTCTTCTTAAACCTTGAAAAGAGAGCCACCTCTGGGGATTTAGATACTTCAATCTTGAGGTCTGTGAAGACATGGTCCAGCACAACTTCACCAACATGATGCCTGCAGGCTGACCACCAGAGAGCGCGACCCACCTTCTCCTGGATGCTGATGCAGGCTGCAGATAAATGGCCTGTGTTGGATGCTGTGGTGTCAAAGGCAATGTTGACCACTCTGTCTGCACACATTCTTCCAGCAGGTTGCATGTCAGCTCACTGATAATGATTCCACAGCCTCGACCACTGCCAGGTGTGTAAAAGGGCACGCCCAGAAGTTTGCTGTCATGGGTGTTCCCTACAGATACTGCTAACCTCTCTTCAGACTTGTTTGGTGTCATCACAGATGGTGTTAACTTTGAGTCCCAATGGACAGTAAGCATCTTAGGAGGTTCCCAGTTGTCCTTGTTGGATGTTGATATTTGCTTTGCCATCTTTCTTCTTGCAATGGCTTATCTGCCATAGTGACAAAGTACTGACAAGTACCACAGGATACAATATCTGGACTATGTAAGATAATTGTGTGACAAGATGTAAGACGTAAAGATACTTCAAGCTGAAAAGACTGCAACCAGTGAAAGCCAGTTAATGAAACTCAAGTCTGTTGACTGTTGTTGTACACCTGGCGACCTGACCTGACCTGTTGACTGTTGTTGTATAAACTGAAATCCTTTGAGAACACTTGAACAACTGGCGACCTGACGGACAAGTAAACTGTTCTGTTCTATTTTTATGACACCGAGACTACCTTCACCTCTGGTTTTTATGGATATTGCGATGACAAAATGCAGAAAATTTAGACAAAAATGCAATATCACAAAAACCAATGAAGCAAGTGATATAAAACCGGTATCAAAAGATGCGTAATAGCCACATTTATATTCAACTTTCATTGACACCATAGGGCTAAATGCATTATTTTTTAAGTTACTTGAGAATAACTGATTTTTCCCTATGTCCGTATAGGTAACAACTTTAGAGGCTTGGTGGACCCCTTAGACATTATTCAATCCAGCAAATATTCCACAGATTTTCTTTTCATTAGTATTGTCACATTTTAAATTTGGGTACAAATTCAATTTCCAACATTGGGGCAAATGATGCACCCTAATATACATGCATCATATATGTCTATGATATGATAATCGCTGCTAGATGCTCAGTTCTTGTGCTCCCTCTCATTCACGTTGAAATACTGAAACCGAAACTGAAACTTTGAAACTGAAACGCAACCTTTTTGGACAAATTCTGAGAATGCCGACAGTTCGGGTAAGGTGAACGGTGCCAGCGATGTAAGCAAGTGTAAGAAAACGCTGTCACAACCTGTCTGTTTTTTCATTGTTTTTTTAATAATTGAGGGTTATCCCCCCCATGTATGAAATTCATCCAGCTGAGGTGGGGATGTAAAAACCAGAGGGGGGGTAAATCCCCCCCCCCCCCCCCCGGCAAATCGCACCTGTATATATATGTGAGACATATATTTGAAGATATTACTAGTCCTTTATAGTCATTTATTGATAAATGTGTGTATTATTATAAATATGACAGGATTGGATATCTATACAAGAGATATAGAAGTCTTAAATCTAAGTTAAGAACTATTATTCTGTAATTGAGAAAGAAATATTGAAACCCAAAATCTATTGCAGAAACCAGATACGTGCTTCAGTCCACAAGGTGTAAACATGTTTGTTGTGCCTAGGGTAAACAATGGGTGTAAGCCTCACTATTGACCAATTCTTGAGCTTGAAGGACCACTAAATAATTGTCTCTACATACTGATGTCATGCTGAACAGAAAGTATAGCTGGGGAGACCAAGCTTGGGTTTTCTCCAAGATAGCTTATTGTAAGATCTATTTGGCTGGAGCAGAAAATGGAAGAGGAGTATCCTACTGTTTTAGGCATGGTACAGCTCCATATGGTAGTGCCTGCGTCTCACATTACTCATGGTTAATGCGCTCTGTTGGACCATAAACCTGAGACCCTTGTGGAGGATGAGAGGGAAGGGATGCTGGTAGATAGGAACAGGAGTGGTTGACTGTGTGCAGAAGTTTGGGGGTTGGAGTGCTTTACCCTTATACAATTACAAGCTCATATGAATTGGATATGTCATCTCATTGACTTCTGGTTTTAAACGCTTTTTGTTTTTCTAAATGATCCCCCTGAAGCCAGCTGCATCATCACCAAAGCGCAGATAAATAAGATCTGGTTTGCCTGAAATCTCGAATCTAATCTTAGCACCACATTATCACACCAATATGATTATAGCATTGCCATACACTGTAGAGGCTTTTCATTTCGAAAAGTAGCTAAAATAAGTGAAATGTTCAGGTATGTACATCGCTTAGAGGCTTTTCACACCTGGCACTGACATGCGTCTTGGGTAATCTGAGTGGACAGCTCGGTCAGTACGTCAGTGCACACCTGGCATTACATTGCATCTCCACATGCATGTAGAGTGACCCCTTGTGATTGGATCTCACTTCCCAGCTCTATATGCAAATATAGATGTAATTTCATAATTTCTGTTTTCAAAGACTGAACCCCTTCACTTATCATTTTCAAAATGATATGAATAATATCAGTATTAAAATTGTAGTTTTTATACTCTACTATGTATATTAACATAACACTGAAACCTGAAGATTGACTAAAACCTGAAACTGGCTTTTTTCAACTACGGTTAACATTAGAATAGTTGGAGCCTACTGGATTTTTAGCTAAAGAAGTGGCTTGTGAATGATTGAGCTAGCTAGCTTCAGTTAGAAAGGTAAGAGAACAGGGCCCGTTTGTTGTAGCTCGTTTAGCGAGTTACCAAGATCATTTTCAGGATGAGATAATATAAGTCCTTCTATTCGGTTCGTGGAAGCAGCTTTGGATTAATCACCATAGCAACAGATCAATTAGCTTCAACCTGCTCCAGCGCAGGCCTATTTAAGTGAAGCTGGATAAGCTTGCAACACCCCGGAAAAAGGAGAGATCCCATTGAGCAAGGTGCTATATTAGTTAGATTAGCGTTTCATAGAGATAGATCTCTTCGCAATCGCCAAGATCCGTTATTCCATCATGATGTGTACTTGTATGAGCGCTACCGATTCATCCGACCAGGTATCATTTATTTACAAGACCTTCTCGAGCCATTTATTGCAAACAACACAGCCGAGCATTGACTGTTTTGCGCCTTTTTGCGAGTGGTACATTTTTGTAGTGTCAGTGATGCGGAGAACAAATCACTCACAATTATAAGACAGTGTTATTAGTACACCATAGCATATACAGTAATTATTGTAGAAAATGATTAAGGTGGACTCATGATAAGAATAGAGAGAAATAAACACAATTTCTTTTCACTGCTTCAATGTATTGAATTTCGTATAAAAAATCTAGCAGCATTTGTTTTTCTGGCTTGCAAGACATAAGCTCAACGAACCAGTGACGTGCCGTGAGGTTCGTAGCTGGTGAGGCACAGAAACCGGAAGTGATTACATAATTTTGAGCTCTAGTTGTTTAAAAATGTATATAATGTACATACATGTATATACAGTATGTCTATGGTTTTAAAATTGTCATCTGAAAGAACTGAAAAAACTTTACGTTTTATTGTCTAATACCATTATTTTTAAACGATCGTTTTTTTATTGTATTATGATGAGTTATTAATAAGATATTAATAGTTACAAGCTTATGTAGCCCTCCACCAATGATATGGCTCATTTCATTTTGTCTGGAGAAAATTTAACTACGGTGGTGGGATGCTAATTTAAATGACCATTTACCCAACTCGGACACAGTTTTGAAAAAACAATTACATATTTATTTACACAACATATTAAATAGCAAACAGTTAAACACCGCAAACATTGCACACAATACCAACATGCTCTACTGGCCAGTATAATTTATAGTTGGTGCACTTTCGTTGGAGCTCGTAAATAAAAACAAAAGTAATCCACTAACGACTTCCCTGTTCAGTGGAAATAGGTTGTCCTCTTCTCCCACGATCATCCTTGAGCGAATGCAGTCAGTGGCTAGTTTAGCTCACCTAGTCTGCTCACAACTTCAAGCCAACTGTCCTGTAGAAGCAGCCTTTAGCGTGGTTCGTGTTGCGCATGTAGTCCCGTTGGGAAACGTGAAACACTCCCATGCAAATGTCAATACATTCTGTCCCGTCGTTTGAAGCAAAACTTTCAGCTCCGGCATTGAGCTCCCATTATTTATCATTTCACATTTCATTTCACGTTTGGATTGAGAGTCCAGTTTTGAGATCTGCTTCAGCTTAGCAATACGATGTTCCATTTTCGCCGTCAAGTAGAAGTGTAGAAGAAGTCCAACCGACGTCAGAACCTATACCCGACAAGTGCGCTCTCGCTTGCCTCCTTACCAGAGGCAGTGGTACTGCCTGCCTCCCCTAAGGGATTTTTCAATGAGTTATGAGCTCGACTCAAAGGTTCTACGCTTGCGCACGCATGTGTAAAACCCAGTTTGGAGTGATTGCGCAATCCCAGGGGAGGCACTGCCTCCCCTGCCCATAGACACCAATGCATTGACCGCACGTCCCTGGTTCATTGGCTGATCACTGTCACTGGGAACCGGAAATGCGCAAATTCAGTGATTCTGATAATAAAAATGCTCGAAATGATCAGAATCATGCAGAAATTACACCCGTAACACAGATAACTAGAGAAATATGAATATTTATTTTATAATACATAAATATATATTATTATTATTTTTTTTTTTTACTTTTCAAAATGACCTATGACTGCACGTCCCTGCAACGAACATAACTGCGGCGCCTAGACTGCATTTTATCTCCAGCTGGGTTCTACCAATAATATCTTACACAGAATTTGAAAGCCTCCCATTATTGTCAAAATGAGCATTGAAGTCGTCCATAAATCCTTCAGACCTGGCATGATGAACACGCCATTACATTTTTGTCTATGGAAACAGCATAGAAAATGTTTAGTTTCAAACTCCGGTCCTGTCTCTATAGAGCTAAAATAGAGACTTTAAGTTTGGCATTAAAAGGAAAATGACGTTGACAAAAAAAACTACTGAAAAATAGAACATTGCCACTGAAACACTTGTTTTGAAATCACCTTTTGGCACTTCAATGACAATCTTGTCTTTGTTTCCTCATATCAACCTTTTCAGGACAGGATTTCTTTCATGCTTCTTATTTCTTTTAAGTGTTTTTCTTTTTGGAATATAATGGAAACAGAAGGTACTGTTGGAATGGAAATGTACAATTAACACTAAAATAAAACATATATGTTGCATATAATGTTTAAACAAGATCTATAAATCACACACTGGTTGTTTTTATACCTGACATTAAAATCGCTGTGTCCAGCTCACCTCTCATCCTCCTCTTGTTTGTGCGGGTCCAGAAAAATATGCGCTTACATGTGTTCAATGTGGTCACAATACGTCCCTGACCACCTCTGGAGGTGGTTTGGCAGTTAAGATCACAATCTGATCTCAATGCGTCTTGAGTGCATTTACACCTGTACTTTCATGTGGTCAAGTATTATCCAATTGCAACCCCATCACCCAAACCACATTTTCATGCCAGGTGTAAAAAAGCCTCTGCATTTCAATACACCATGGTATTATCAAAATACAAGACTGCACCTGAATTACATTTTAAGCTAAGGGTGTAGCCCGTCTCGACTAAGAATACGCCCCTGCATCTGATTCAAAGTTGCCGATTCTTTAACTTGCAAATGCTAACCATGCGATAGCCAATCAGTTCGGGGTGTGTTATTTGGAAGCCTACGTTGTTCAGAGGGGCGGGAGTAATCAGAAATATCAAACCAAGATGGCATGTCAGGAGTCTGTTACTGGGAAATATTTTATGTGAATAAAGGTTTCTACACAACTTTTTATTCGTCTACATTAAGGTGACCAGATTTCTGTGACATAATTTCAGAGTTTCAAGTTCAGACACTTAAACACCTCCAAAACAGTGTAGCTGCATCAGTTATCGGACAGTTTGTTAAAAAAAAATCGATATGCTAAATTAAATTGAAAGAGTTGTAATCAGAATCGATTTTCTTATGTGTCAGAATCATTATAAGTATGTACCTTATACAGTACAAGGCACTACGCACTGTATTGCAGTGTAGTTCGTAAAGTGCGAGGTAATAGCCACAGCCACATTCTGTTAAGATGGCTAATGTTCAGGGTCACTTCATGTGACATCACCTAAGTTTGGAGAATCCAATTCACCAACCAATTTTCCTAATTTATTTTCAAAAAGTACCTCATGTATGATGAACACATCACATCAGGTTTTTACCCTCATTAAATTATTTTTATTCCACTCCTACTCACCTTTCTCATTTTTAGAGCAACACCTATGCATTATTGAAGTTTTATATGTATAATACATAAAACCATGACATACTGGTCTTTCTTGCTGGTTGGTCTTTTCCATTTCTTACTATTTTTTATGGAAGTTCAGGTCTTAAATGCTATTCTTGCCTTACCCCTTTCATCTGGTAAAAGTCTCAGGATATAAAAATATGCTGGGGGAATTGCTCAGTGACTACTGCCTTACACCCAACACATTCCTACAAGAAATTAACCCCCAGGAGTGCGGGGCTTGTCAGGCACATTTGCGGTTCTGACATGCTGTGATATGTTTGAAATGTTTTTTTTCTCTAAAATCTCTAGATAACCATACTGTGAAATGTAGTAGTTTTTTTTTTTACTTGTGCTGGAATATGTCCATAATGTTATTACCTGTTAGAGACATGGTGCTTCATTACAAACAATAGTATGATACTCTTGTCTAGGACCAGTCTTGTGTTAAGGTGAGTTATTATTTGAATAATATGTAATTCATTCTTTAATGTTGAATGTTACTGTACCTGAAGAAAATCTACATGTATCCCAAAACATGTCTGCAGGGCAATCTAAACTTATTTCAAAACACTACTCTTGTCTACAACACGAAACGTGTTACATAAGGATTCCCAAAAAGGGTTCATAGTCCACCACCAATTTAATAATTTCCCTCAAAATATTATTGGATTATTAATTTGTACAAATAAACAGCATGGCATCCAAACAAGCCAAAATGAAAAAAGAATAGTATGTTTCAGGATATTTAACAGCTATCGGTCCAATACAGATACACAACAAACCATTACTTATTGCGAACATCGATGAATATCTGTCTACCAAAGTTACATTGCAGTGCAATACCGGGTGTACCAGGCTTGCTGTGGCAGTGGCACAGATGCTATTCTCCGTATTACAAGTCAGTGTACCTCCAAAATGATTTTGAAGCTGTTATTTTAAAATAAGATTGTTATATAACTGATTTAAGTGCTGTTCAGTATCAATTCAAAAAATTGTGGAGCAACCAGATGTGATATAATACATAATGTAGGTTGTTGGTTGTGTATACTGGCATGTGACATTGAGAGGTTTGGCCACTTTGGGAAGTCTTCAACCAATAGCACAAGGAATTAAACATCTTCTCCTGTGTATAACTGAATTCAAAAAGGAACATCATGGGCAAAATTCAGTTGGGATCATCTGCCCTGTTGCTGTAACCTGAAGTTCAATTGTCTTTAAATTGGTGCTCTTTTTTGTTTACCTCTGAAAAGGGATCTCTGACTAATGCAGTATGTTTCTCTCTCAGTCTATTCATCCACGTGCAACCATGGTCTTTGGGCCATCAATAGGCTAACAGGCAGCAATCAGAACAGTTTTCTCTCCCAAACCGTAATTAACCAATGGTTGATTCTGAGTTAACAGCTGAACAAGTGGCCCCATGCCCGCGCCGTGCAGCTGCATAAACATGAGACACCCAGACAATCTACCTCAAATAGTTACAAGGTTTTTGACAGAGTTGACTCTCAGAGTTAAAGTTCACAGCTAAACAAGGTAGCCCTATTTTATGGGGCTCCGGACGATCTCATGTTTACAAATATTGGGTGACATCTATAGTGCGTTCTGGCGCTGATTAGTGTTGTCTCAAATGGAACACTGAGAGAAGCAAATGTGCGAGCCTTTTACCCATAAATCTGTGCCCCAGCTTCCTCCGGCCAACTGGAAATTTTAAACAAAGATGGCGGACCAAACTCCTCTGACAGCCGTGTTTTGTATGTAAATATACATCTTTTGGCGTTACCAAGAAATAGACACTGTACTATCAGCTTACACAGTTATTCTAACCAGCAATAATGGTTGAAGTGATTTGCAAAGTGTCACTCCATTTCACTGTCATTTCCAAACTGAAAAGCTGCCGAAAGGGCTCCTCCTCTCCTGCTACGTATCCAAGATGGTGCCCATTAAGGGCGAGGAGTGTCCATCATTTCACACTGCATTTCAGTGCCCTGAATTCTGCTGGTTCTGTCAGTGTGAACGCCCTTAGCACTGAAAGTCAGCGTTTGAAGTGTGCAAGAGCCAGGTAATAACCCGGGCCTGTGACTTGATCAAAGCCGCATGACGTCCTTATACGCAATTACGTATGACGAAAGCACAGTGGGGCAAGCCCTCCTGGAAGCCATAGAGATTACATTTAGAGCCCTGCTTTGTGAAAACATGAGTCACACAGCTGCTGTCTGCAAAGATGTATATACATAATCAATCAAGTTGTTGTCTCTAAATAGCTTTGTTAAGTTACACTGATATTCTGTGACTGTTTTTCCTTTTTGTGGGGTTCCCCAGAGCTTTGTGTACAGTAATAGTCAAAACCTGAATGCTCTGCTATACCAAACTGTGAGAAAACGGAAAATCCAGATAAAGTATTTCCTATATTTTAAATACAAAATACATGTATTATATTTTGTTACATTTTCTGGCACCAGTATTTAGTTTTTTTATTTTAATACATTTATTCTAAAGGGTATTTCGTATTTTGTATCAAAATACATTTTGATGTATTTTTGCCCATCTCTGACTGTACTTTCCCACTCTATCTCTCTTCTTTTTACATTCTCTCACACAAAGCTTCAAAAATGTTTAAGTAGTTAGTTATTCTCTTCCACCCTGTTGAACCAACATTGCCATGGAGACTCGTTATGTTTCTATTAACCTTGTTTTCAACCGTATGCCTTTCCAGCCCCTTTTAAAGGCCCATTCAATGCTTAGCAAGGGGCCAACTTGAATGCGTCACTGTCCACAATGATATACGTAGATGCATTTCCCCTGGTTCCCATTCATGAACACAATACCACAGTTGGGGAAGAGTCTAACTTGTTCTAACAGGATCTTATGTTGTGATTGCAGCCTGATCCCTATGATGTCCATGATCAGATACTTGTCTCTTCGGATTTAATTAGGAAAGATAACAGAAATCAAAGATGAAGGTTACTTGACATTATTAAGAGCAGAGGGGGGATATGCAGAAGAAGGAAATTGGTTTAATCAATTATCTCTTAACTTCTCTCTCTGTCTTGTTTTGTTTTGTTTCTGAATTCTGATTCTTTATTTTTTTTCTCAGTATGTTTGCCAATTTGTAAGAGAAAAATGTAAAGGCAGTTTTTTTCAATAATCTCAGACATTAGGAATTAATGGAAGTACTTCCTTGACGGGGTTTGCATTTTCTGAGTCATGAGAAGATGCCAGATAAAGGCTAAGAAGTATTACCACTTACTTAATCACTTCAATCCACTTCCCTTTCTCCAGTCAGTTGTGAACTCCCTTAAATAGATTATGTGTGCAGGCCTGAAGTGCATTAAAGTAGTCTTGTTGAGTTTAAATATGTATGATCAGTACAACCTGAGAGCCAGCCTCAGTTTGCTCCACTACTCTCCAGATTTCTCTATGTTGGATTTCATTCTCTCAGTTACAGTACCTACAGTGGCAAAGATATCATATTAATTCATTTGAACTGATTCTGTAGGCTCAATGCCAACTCTAAAAACATTAGTTGTTGTATATTATTGTAAATTGATGACACACAGCTCTTTCCTTACATTCACTACTACACAGTAGATATAGTTCCAGACTATAGTTCCAGAGATTGACTTCACATTGACAACTTCAAGTCCTCAGCAATTCAGATACTGGGCTATATAATATAAACTATAACTCAGTTGAAATTAACACTAAGCTTATTAAGATATTAGTTGTTTAGGGTCACATTTGTATTAGTAGATGGCTAATATTTGCTTTGCATCTCACCATAGACGCACACAGAGTTGTCAATAATTGTCATATTGTAATATTTCATAATGAATTTGTCCTAGGGATTTTTCCCATCTAACACTGGGTGAAAAGTATCTTGCATACTGGTTGTCACCCCCTAATCAACTACAACTTGGGCTGAAATTTAGGGGAGAAGACGATTGTGTCTAGGTGGAGCCCTGGCCTAGTTTCAAAGCCACAAGGGTCTCATTGTTTAGGTCTGCTGAAGGAAAAGGGTCACTGCTGATGTAGACAGAGGTACTCCTGACTCCTGAATGACTCACACATTGTCACGGAACTTTAACACGACAACTGCAAGTTTTCGTGAATGACTGTTTATTTCGCGAATGGATTGACAGCACAAATCAGGGATACCGAATGGCAGTACAGGGCGCGTTCGCTCCACAGGGATAGTCCAGCCCAGGAGGGGCTCGGGCTCGTAGCGCTGCTGACAACAAAGGAGCGGGTTCACAAGAACACGTAAAACAAAACAAAGAGCCAAGCTCTGAAAGAAAAGATCGTAACAAACAAAACCAGGAGGGCAAACAAAACACAAGTCTAACTCGGACCGAACAAACCAAAACGTGACAAAGAAACAACGAAGCATAAACGGGAAGAGAACAAGGTAAGATAGGAATCCTTACAGTGAGCTAGAAGTTTGGCAACCTGTGATGTGCGATACCAGACACCGAGTGTGAGGTGAGTGGAGTATAAGAAGGGACTGTGACAGGTGTATGTGATTAGTCCCCGTGGATGCTTAATGCGATGCAGGTGAGTGAGAGTGCAGGTGTGAGTGATCAGTACACCGGTGAGTGTGAACGAGAGAGCGCGGAGGTGGGCGTGGCTGGTGCGGGTCCGGGCTCTGACGTGACACACATAGACGAGACTACATAGACTAGCTTGAGCTGTGTGCTTGTGCTAGCTTGTGCTGTACATCAGTAAACTGTATATGGTTGGTTTGATTCATTAAAAAAACTATATCATATGCAGGCATGGCATGAAACTACAGACGCACGAAATAGGGCCACTGTCCAAACATCTGACACCCATCTATTATATCATTTTACTATCATATCAGCTTAAAAATACAGGACCCAAATATCGCTATCAAAAGCTAATGAGCGCTGGCAAGCATCATTGATAGGGGTGTTGCTATGAGAATAAAACTGGAAGCAGGGGTGCAACTAAACTTTAATTAAGGAGAATGCAACATTGATATTGACCCATTTTAAAAAAAACTGGTTGCTAGTATGAATACAATTTTGGAATTCAAGCTTACTTCGGGTTTTTCCACTGAAACAATGTAAACCTACTTAAACCTAACTCTTATCATTCATCTTCATAGACACTTAAAACCTAACTTATCATACATCCACATAGACACTTGAAACCTAACTGTTATCATTCATCCACATAGACACTTAAAACCTGACTGTTATCATTCATCCACATAGACACTTTTCTTTTGTTCCTTCAGCTGCCTTCTCCTTTTTTCTTTTTCTTTTTTAAGGCTGTGCCCCTGATAGCTCAAGTTAAGATGGAAATACATCTATTTTGACGAGTTAATACTCATCTCTTTTGCAAGCACATACAATGGTTAACTCTCAGCACTGCTAGTCATTGGAGCATGGAGCAGAGCTTTGACCAATTATAGACTTATCTTACTAGCCTACACATTGTCCATGTGATATCCAATTTTTTGATACAGTATGTGACAGTTTTTTAATTAAAGTATACTATAATGTAAGTACTGTATTCATTTTTAGCCTGTCATTCTTTTGGCACCCCCTTTGGAGGATACTGTAGTGATGGGAATAACGGTTCTTTGAAGGGAGCCAGATCTTCCATTCCTTGCTGAAAGACATCCTTCTTTTTAGGGGGGCAGGCACTACTAGGTTTATTTGTGAAAGTGTCACTAAGATAATGATAGGGTAAAATGTGGATAAGATGCAAACTTATTCAAAGATATATAATGTGTGGACTAGGTTTAGCAGACAGGAGGATGAAGCGTTCGCTTTGGCTGCATTCACACGAAATCCTTCCAGCAGGGTTGTGCAGAAGTGTGCCTGTGTTTATTTGTGATATAGAACATAACCGCCTGTAACAATCAGAAGATAACGTTTTATGTAGTGCTGTCAGTTTAACGCGTTATTAACGGCGTTAACGCAAACCCGTTCTTTTTGCCCTCCCAAACTGTGTAGAAGGCGTAATGTCCCTTTGAGTGAATGATGAGCGAAAATGAATGATAAAAAGCTTCTGAATAGAAAGTTTACCTTTAAAAGTTGTGTTGTGCAAAAGAAGCGAGCTTCACTGTTGTCTGAAAATGTCAACAGGCAGCTGGTTGAAAGCACAGAAGTAGTTGGCTTACCTTTTATTGGTAACCTAACTGTTACTGTTTATTGTTTTTTTAAATAAGAGGCCTGACTTCTATGTTCACAGCAAACTTGAAAAAACAAATATTTAAGCCATGGTTTAACTGCACTATAGGCTGAGTCCTTGTTTATCTTCAATGTGCACTTTATAATTTTATTTTGTACCGCCCTGTTTGGCAATGTTGTTTTTCAATTAAATAAAACATTGCTTAAAGCAAGCCAATCCACTTTTCCATGTTGATAAGAGCATTAAATACAATAAAAATGATGGAAAAAAATAATTGAAGGACATTTAGAATAGATACAAATTTGCGATCGCGATTAATTTTGAGTTAACTATGACAAAAACGCGATTAATCGCGATTAAATATTTTAATCGTTTGACAGCACTAGTTTTATGTATCTGTTTCACTGCTTTGTTGTAGTTAACACTGCCTCCTTTCTTCATTCACTCTCTAGCTCGGTTCTTGGTTCTTGGACTTTGTTCGAGCCAAAGAGCCTTTGAAAAGAATCAGATTGTTTGTGAATGTGACATCACTAGCATACTTCCTATTTGCACCAATGCCTGAAGGAGGTCCATAGGCATCCTCCCCTGGGAAGAGTTCACACCATGTGTATGCTGTTTGAGACAGAAACAGAAAGCCTAAAGACAGCCAAAGGCATGCAGGGCCCGTTGTCTGTCTAACATACCCCAGCCATTATACCACACTGCTTGTCTACATGTAAACACTTTAGGTCACACAGGATATGGACATAGGTTACCCATGGGGATATGGACATAGGTTACCCATGGGGAACCTTTGCAAGGTTTAAATAGACATATCAGAAAAAAACGTCAGCCTTGGTAAACCGAGGTTTGATACTTGATAATGTCTGGGGATTGATTTTAAACTGGGAGATATTAAAGCTGTCTACATTTTAACCTTTGACCTTGGTCTTTACTTATTACTTGCCCAAATGGTCAGCAAAAGGAGATAGCTCTTCCTCCACCTCCGCTCGTCTCGCCTGCACCTCACTGCTCTCCCACGCCCACATTCCAGCTGAGGTGCCCTTGAGCAAGGCACCTAACCCCAATCACTGCTCCCCGGGCGCTCAAAGCAGCTCACTGCTCCGGGTAAGAGTGCTTCACTGTGTGTGTCACTGTGTGTTTCACTACCCTGGATGGGTAAAATGCAGAGATAAAATTCAGAGTGTTTGTGTGTCACTATGTCTGCCGTAAAAACAGTCACTAGTCACTAGGGCTCATTTGATCATTTGATTGATCTGAAAAGCATTGGATATCCATTAGCCTTTAACTCTTGCCTTTGCGAATTAGCTAACTAGCTACCACCACATGCCAAAGACAAGCGCTGTAGCCAGTGTGTCTCTTTTGTGCACATAGAAAATGCCAGCATGCTAAGTAGTGTGAAGCACATCTGCTGGGTTAAATGACACACAGATGTACTTGCATTTTTTATCAACAATATCTAATTATTTTTGAGGGCTTTAATGCATGATCCTATTGAGTATTTTGTGAAAAACTAAAAATATTGAGATTGGGACTGTGGGATTTAGCTTTTTCATCAGCATGTTCATGCCAATGGCACAAGGAGGGACATGCCTGCGAGCCGCCAATCAGTATCATCGAAAGTTGACAACAGCCAAACGAATAATGTGTGATTTGCAGACAGATAACAAAAATCTCTAAATGTGTAATGATGCATAATGCATGCATTTATCTGTGAATATGGAGACACATCTTTAAATACATACATAGATACTAATGGCTAAAAATATGTATTTCACTCCAGGAGCTCAGGAAGTCATCAGTTCCAACACAGACAGGCCTTTAAGGTTTGTTCTAGAATCACACAATTACAGTAATTCTAAACAAATATTCTCTAAATTACCCTAAATCTACATTAGATTTACATGAAGTAGACAGACAGTATAACATAAATTGTGTCTAGAGTGTCTATGTTTTTAATGTTTCATGTCTGTTATTGTCACCTCCTCTTTCCAGACTCGGTTGTGTCCTTTGAGTGTCTGTCGTGAAACCACACCAGCTCAAACTAGTTATCGGCAGCTAGCCCTGGATTTGTGTTTTTTCTATTGAGTTTCACTTGACCATTCACAAGTTTGATGTGTCCTGCCTCAGAAATACAACTGATATTCGGGTGACTGACTTCTACAAGCCCAAAGACTAGACTAGTGGCAGGTAAGGGGCATCAGGATGTACAACGAAGCCACAGGGTAAAACATTTACATTGAAAAGTTTGGAGTCCTGCTCAAGGCCTCTTTTCATTGCACCAGTGTGCTACACCCATTTAAGAGTCCCCTTGCGAGTGCATGGCCAGATGACTCCCCTCTCTAGGTTGATGCTTTTCTTTCCACAACAAACATTCTGACTGTGCACATGCACCTTCCTCTATCAGTGCTGACAGCTTGTGGGCTATCTTTAGGTTCTCCAAATGAAAGATGTGGTCATAGTTTGAAACAAAGTGCATTTTATGGAAATCTGGCACCCTCCACTGAGTGTGTAGGAGATATAGGGGCATCTGAATGGTAGGACGGAAGCCCTTGGGTCAAATCCTCAACTGGACTCAAAAGATAGCTCTGACAACCCACTGGGAACTCAGGACATTGGGGCTTCAGTCACAGCCACAGGCTTTCTCCAATTGTAAGAAGGGATCCTAAAAAAAATGGATAAATATCATAACTGTTCAAAATCTTAGTTAAACCGATTCAGTTGGTAAGTAGTTAGTAATATGAAAAAACAATTGTATTGTGAGACTCTGTACACTTCAAATAGCAGTTTAAAATGTATATCTGATTTAAGTATGTGTGTGATCAAGGTACGATGGTGTTAAATAAATTAATATCAAGACGTTAATATTAATGAGACAGAAACCAGCAATCAGAATTTCAGTGCTTTATCTTTTGCAAAAGAGGGAGAGTTTCACAACCAAATATCATGAACAAACTTCAAAGATGAGCTGGGCGCAGCCAGCTTTTATATGAGTACAGAAAGAAACATGTTTCACAAACAGACAGGGCTTTATTTTCCAGGATGATTCATATCGCTACAGAAGTCCTTGAAAGAAGAACGGTATGCATGACTATCAGTACAAAAACAGGTGGTATGCTTCAGCAAGACAGTAGGCCTCAGCAAACAGGATAAGCAAGCAGATTGAAATACAATAACAATTTCATTAAATTTCTCTATCAGATGGTAATATATAACTGTTGTAAGTAGACCATGCCTGAAATATAAAGCTTTAATTTTCAAACACATCGTAAAATTTGATTTGAAGTGGAAGTGATTAAGGCAATTTGAATGTTGAATCTCTTCATAGCCTAACTCATGTAACCTGTTAATGTATATGGCTCCTCACACTTTCTCTTCAACCCGTAACATTAGCCCTGACAACAACTTTCCTGTTCATGTTTAACACTGACCATATAAAAAATAAAGGGACAATCATGTGAATCAAGCAATAACATTAGCCATGTATTTTAATGTAAGTAAACTGACTTAGTTAATTCAAGTAAGTATGATGATTATATGACATTTCTGATAACCTGAGTGTTTACATTAACCTTTTACTGCCTCTTAGCATAGCCTGTATAGCCTAACTGACTAGTCAGTGATCCACTGTAACAGCAGCTAGTGTTAGCTAGCTACCTTGTAAATAGAAACTTACCTTCATAACTGTGGGGATACTGTAAAAAAGAGCTGTGGGTGAGTTTTCTTCCATAAGATGTGTAAAATCAGAGGATGTCCTTTTCGGGGGATTAATTAATGAAGTGGAGGTCATTTCATCCCGATGGCTTACATTTTGATGGAAGTTACATTACACAACAATTGCTTAACGGAACATTCGGTAGCCAATTGGCTGTTGTCAACTGCCAATGCGGCTGATTGGCATGACCCTCCTGTTGCGGTGACATGTACCTTTTGTTATGGGGTGCCATAGCCAATCATTGATATGTTTTTTTTTCTGCTTTATAGTTATAGATATAGTGCAGTTGTTATTGGCACCTTATAAATATATAAAATGTTATTGAATTGAAGCTACATGTTCCAGCAGGAGGCCTTTGGAGTAACTCAACAGTTCCTCAAACTGGAGGACCTGACTGGGCACCCTGCTTCTGAAATCAGTTCCAACCATTCCGCAGACCCACTGCCCGTGACTGGACTGCTGACAGTACCTAACATGTCCCTTTTGCCTAACCTAAACCAAAGGAAATGTAACTCTACTGCCTCAAGGTCACCTTAAGTGACCTGTGCATTCATCTCCGCTGACATGTTGCAAGTTCATGATTTTTGTGTTAGCCTTTATTTAGCTAATGTCATGGTGATTTTCATCTGAAGGCCACTGCAAGTTAATCGCAGTTTTACATAATTCCTCTGCAAATCGAGTGAAAATTACTATAGTGGGTTACAAAACAATTTGGGTGCAAAACATTACTATAACACTTTGGCTAATAATGGTGAATGTCTGCCATTTCAGATGTAAAGTGTGTCAAGGCATAAAAAAACAAATCTTGTTTTTTCACGTATTGTATGTTTTAAATGAAAAAGTCAAACATTCACTACATTATACCAGACCAGTCCAAGAGATGGCAATAAATGAAACAAAGGCAAATACCAACTTGTTTCTCAGCTCACTGGAGCACTGACAGTTTGCCAAGCATCTTTGGTGGCCACACTCTTTATGCAAGGCCCCTACTTCGTCTTTTTTTGTTTTTTTTGTTTACCTCAAATGACAACTGACCCTTAATTGAGGAGGGAATAGTGACTGGGTCAGTCTTTTCCATGGCTCTTGGATCTGTTGGGGCGCAGTGAGCTCCCTGCCATACAGCCGATCTCCCAGGAAAGAAACGAAGCAATCAAGTGTGAAGAAATCCAAGAAACTCATTAAGCTGTATCAGAAAAACATTTGGTGTGCAGTAGCGTGCATGGAGCCCCTTCTTTCACTGCTGCTGGTATATGAGGACACAAAATGGTTTGTGGGAATTTTAGGGAGCAACACTTTCAATGAACATAGATACTATCTTACATAGAGGCATTGGGTGTTCCACTGATACAAAAGCCAAACCCCCAGCAACTGCTGTCACCAGAAGAAAAAAAGAGGTAGACGATATCACAATAACTTGCGCTCTCTCACCCTGACCCTGAAGAATGCAAACATGTATGCATTATTTCTATACAGGACCACTTATCACTACGCCAGGGCATAAGGGGCAAACAAACCAGTAGAGGGATGGAATTAATATTTACTCACTTACTACTTATTTTTGTACACACATCCTAGAATCACCTGCTCCAACTGTGTAAATATATGCGTTTAAACATCGGCCATCAGCCTTCTAGGGTGCAGGCAACAGGTTGATTTCAATTATTTTCTCCCCTTCATTCACAGACCTCAGACCATCAAAAATATACGCTCTGTTGTCACTACCCTTGAATTTATACTCTATTTCCTCCAGTGAATCTCTAGAATTACTGTAGAGGTTAAAACAAAGTGGCTTGCACATGGTGTCAAACTGGTCGACTCCTTTCCTGGTGACTTCGTAGCCCACTTCTAGAGGTGAATGGTAAGTTACCGCGATATGATGCTGGATGTGTGTGTAGTTACCACATGGCTCATTTCCAATGAGAGGCGGTTGAGAATACATCGCGGCGACTGAGGCTCAGCAGTTGCAACTTATCCATCGCCCGGATATCAGATCTTATCGCCACAACTTGGACCCCCCTTTATATACTAAGTCACAAACAAAGCGCCAGCATCCAACACGGAGCTTTAATTCTTTTCTCTTTTCTCCCTCCCTTCTTTCTTATCGCCCCTGGTCAGGCTTAACTCTCCGCAGTCTTGTGAAGCCAATAGCGGGTGTCATCGCGTGAGCCAAGGAGTTTGACTGTAAAACCTATATTGGTGAGTAGAATAATATGTCTTCATCCTGTCAAGTTCTGCTTTCATCCTCTGTGGCGTGGCAGAAGTCTACGTTAATCTGGACTTCATCAGAGGTCTGACAATCTCCTCGGGTTCCATGTCACAAACTATTTATTTGAATGCATTTAACTTTTGCCCATGACCTCCTATGTTGCTTGGGCTCTGATTGAGTGATGTCCCGAATGCGCCTTTGGTTACGATTACGAACTCAAAAGTTATTTGAATTTCCCCCTGTATTGGCATGTGACACAGACTGAAGTCTAATCGATTTGTTTCAGGCTGTTAGAACGTCATGACAGCCGAAAAGACTATTCCCATAACAAATGGAAAACCAGATGATGCCATGGACGCAGAGGCTTCGAATACCAACTTAGTGAAGAGCAATGACCAAAAAGTGAACGAGAGGGGACACTGGAACAATAAGATTGAGTTTATACTGTCAGTCGCTGGGGAGATTATAGGACTTGGCAACGTGTGGAGGTTCCCATATCTTTGTTACAAAAATGGAGGCGGTAAGAACAAGATTGTGTATTCATCAATTAAAATGGGTTTATACTCCTTGCCAGTATCATTACTTATTACTTACTTTACTGGTAATATTGGAGCCATGTACACAACTGAAACAACTTCGAAACTATGGTTTAAGACAGTGATGCTTCTGATGTGACACTTTGAATGAATTCAGCTATCCTTGGGTCTGTCATTCAGAGCTTGACTTTTTTTTAAATAAATGTCTATTCAGTCAGTGACCTTCAACTCACATAAGGTTCTTTATTTTTGCACTGAAAGTACACATAAATAATAATACAAACATTCATAATCATAATTACACATTAATCGATAAGATGCACATCTGACGAACATTGTCTTATCAATGCATGACAGTTTACAGGAACATAAGGGAATGAATCACACCTTGAAAATATTAGACAAACACAATACGTATAATTTGTGACACAGACGTTATTATTATAATAATAATAATAATTATTATTATTATTACTGCTAATAATAATAACAACATTAGGAATAATCATCACTATGTAACTCATTACTTTTTTCCTAGCAGAAATATGTTTTTTCATAGTCAAACCATTATTATTTGAGTTTTCTTGATGGAATAATCGTATACAAACCAATAATCGGACACAAAGAGAGCTTGTTATTTGTCATTTGGTGCAAACCGTTCTAGATTTAAGTTTTTTTAAATAACTTTTTGTTGTCTGTAGTTAGCTGAGAGGCTCAATTAATGTTTATTGTCTGTCTTGGGACACAGAGGGCTGAGCTGACAGCTGGGGTTCCTGTGGTGATTGACAGTATCTGACCGTGGTTAACAGCACAGAGGACTAATCCTGGTGTCTTTGAGTAGCCCACAATTTAGCGGGAGACAATTATCCAATGAGGCATACTTCCATTATAGGAAGTAATATTATCATGGATGGCAAAGTGTCAAACTTAGTGGTATAGGCTGTACTTTCAAAGCAAACTTTGCATTGCCAAATCCTCACTCAGCTGGCGTGAATTCATGATTGCTATATGATATAATGAGAATAAGCTCCACACCTTGTATGTTAATACATCTACATGTTGTGTTTTTTTTCTACTTAGGTGCTTTCTTTATCCCCTATGTCATATTCTTTATCTGCTGTGGGATCCCCATGTTCTTCCTCGAGACAGCCCTGGGCCAGTTCACTAGTGAAGGAGGGATCACATGTTGGCGACAAGTCTGTCCACTGTTTGAGGGTATTGTCTGAGTGACAATGTTTGTATATAACCTGTTGTTATTGCTTTATATCTCTAATGAAAGATGAATAATGATGTTTTTATGAAACACAACACCCTTACACGAGCAGGATGGTATATTGACCGGGAATGTATAATTCTTGCAGGAATTGGATATGCAACTCAAGTCATAGAAGGTTATCTCAATGTGTATTATATCGTCATCTTGTCCTGGGCAATCTTCTACCTATTTAACTGCTTCACAACAGAGCTTCCCTGGGCAACATGTGGCCATGAGTGGAACACAGGTGAGAGTCATCATGCCTGGCCTATTTCCTCTGGCCCCTAATTCACTTTCACTGTGGGGTTGGATTTTAATGAGTGGCACTGAGGTCTAATAAATAAGTCATAAAGCTGGAAATTCATTACAGGTCTGTTAAGATGTATTGATTCATACCTGTGGTTGCATACCTATCAGATAGATTATTAATATGTTTGTTTCATTTATTACAAAATGCTTACTTTAATGTGCTTGTTGAATCTATTCTGTAGAAAACTGTGTGGACGCTCGGAACTTAAGCCTTCACAACTTCTCCCTCCCTCATTCCACCACTCCAGTCATTGAGTTTTGGGAGTGAGTATTAATTAACCTTCAAATATACATAAAGATATTACAACTAGTGCAGTAACCATTTTTGTCAAAGCTGTCAAAACAATACATTTTGTAGGGAGCATTTCATTGCCATTTCATGGCTTTCAGGTATGGCTGGCATGCTAATGCTAATATCAAGATACATAAGTCACTACATGATGCCATTTTCACATGGCACCTGAAGTATGTGTGTGGTCACAAGTTGTATTTTATAGCCAACAGCCATTTTTCTCAGAAAGCTTGTTGTATGACCTTTATACTGATTTCACACAAATATATATTGAGGTGAGGTTGGTGTGCCACAAGAAACGTAATGGTCACACTGATGTGACCCCTTCCCCATCACCCTAAGGCTTATCAAACATTAATGAGGATGACAGAACTAACAGAACACAGACATGGACGCCTTTGCCAGGATTGGCACGAGATCTGGCATAATGATCATGTTCTGCCTCACATTGCTGCTTATTATTCAACTGAAATGTTTAACCTTCCTCTCAGAAAATTTGTAATTCTTTCTCATGTCTGTTGTCAACAAGCATCAAAAGGGCGCTTGCACAGCTAGAAATGGTATGGACACAAATTTGGCGCTGGTTGCATTGTTACTGAGCACAGTATTGCTGTACTGTTGCCAGTAGTGGTCCGAGGAAACAGCATCGTTATAGCAGGCAGGCTGCTTGCACTGGTCCCAGACTGGCTCAGTATTAGTGGGGCGTTTTACCCCAACATAGGGGAGAATCTGAGCTGTCACAGTTGAGAAAAGTGAATGGAGTAGTTTGGTTCCACATGGCTCCTGCCCAGACTGTGGAAGTGTTCCAAGAACATGTCAAACATGATGAATGCTACTAGATGGAGTGACTGTGATAGAAATGTGTTGTGTGTCATCATCTGTGAGGTGCTTGGCTGTGTGAGAATGAGCTCAGACAAGGCTGAGAAGGCATACGTCAGATGGAAAAGGATTGCAGTAGTAGTTATTTTGCCTTTATTTAAACGTTTTTCAATTTAAATTAAGGAATCATTTAGATAACCTTGATATTACTGTAATCCATTCCACCAGATAGTAATTTAGGGAACTTGGCCCTTACCTTTCTTGACATTGCTAGTTTGCTTGCTCATTCTGTCTCATGATGCAAACCTTTATAACTTCATTACCTGACATTTTATTAAGCAATGCATTTGACATATTTGTACTTTGATGTTGAAACCCAGTACCTGGGATAGATGTTCTTATGTCATCAAGTTAGATGTATTTAATTTCCTCAATTCCTTACAGACGGCGTGTGCTTAAACTATCCAGTGGAATTGAGCACATGGGGAAGCTGCGCTGGGAGCTTGCTGGCTGTCTGCTAGTGGCATGGATCATTTGCTACTTCTGCATATGGAAGGGGCCCAAATCTAGTGGCAAGGTAAACATTTGGACTATGTGTGTAAACTGTCATTTTAAAGGAGATATGTGCTAGTGGCTTGATATATGTTAATAGCCTGTTCTCCTCATGATGAGTGATTTAACTACACATCTTATTGGATATAAAGATGTCTTTTACTGTTGCTGCTGCCGACTCAGAAGCTAAAGACCACGGTGGCTGCTTGACTAGACTGCAGTTTTGAAGTTGTAGATTCTGTGTGGACAAACAAAACCCGAAAAAAATAGGGGAGCCAATAGAGATTAACTTGGAGAGCAAATGAAACACAATGGAACACTGGTAAACTCAAACACCCCACAGGGACAAACCTTTCCCCTCGAAAACACAAGGCATTATCCCTGTCTCTGGAGCACAAAGACCAAGACTGGCCTTCCTCTACCTTTGCCTTGTACCTAGAATGCACCACATCAGAGAACTCTCCATTCCTTTGCCAAGCCGCAGAAAACTCAGTCACTAGCCTTCCTCTGGATGCTATTCTCTACGCAGCCTTTAAGAAAGTCCAACCGATTCAATGAGCCAGAAAGAAAAGCGAGAGAAAAGAAGAGGGATGTGTGAAGAAAAATAAATGGGCTCACATTGTACAGGTCCAGAAAAAAAAGAGCCTCAGCAGCAATGCCTATATCTCCTGAAGTGGCTTTTGTTTGGACATGAAGTAACAGGAAAGAATACTCCTTCATGGCAAGGCTTTAGCAGGCAGTCCAAGATGGATTTCTGTATTCACTAGGGGAAAGTGGAGCGTTCATGAGGAGCATGCAGAGAGCTCCCCTTCGCTCGCCTCCTTCCCTTCTGGGAGGAATTACGACAACAGGGGAGACTTTCTTTTTGCCCACTTCTTTTTTGTGTTGGGGACACTATAGAGATCTGAGCATTCAGGGCAATGGCTAAGCTGTTTGCCTCAGGGCTTTTGTGTAGCTGTTTGCAAGTGATTCTCACATGAGCCAGCGCAAGATTTATGGCATTGGGTTGATCTGTAAATTTTAGGGGCTTAGTCATTCACCCATGAAGAGCTAGGAGAGAGTCAGCCTCTGTTCACAGGGCGGGAAAGCGTTAGTCCCTTCATTTAAACAGAAAACCCACCCCACACAGAGCCACAGTATACAGTAATGGATATGTGTATTGGGTTTACTTGACCAAGTGAACAGTTATTAGGAATTTGTCACTTGTAAACATTTTTAATAGTTTTGTTAAGAGACTATTATGACATTTTTTAATGTATAGCTTTTTTTGCCAGTATTGAGGTGGACCTCTAATATTTGCAATTGAACCAAGAAAGCATCTTTGTTTTCTGTGGGCATTGAAGTTGTTAAAATACAGTAGAACGACCCTAGCCAAATGATAGACATGTGTAATTGGAAGCTGCTCTACCCTACATTTTCCCACACTGCCAACACAACTCTGCTGGGCTCCTTCTAGAGGGAAACTGGGCAGAAGGCTTTTGTGTCCAAACCCTGTCTTGTCTTTGCTTGGTCTTGAGTGGATGCCAACGGTAGACCTAGTGCCGCCCCCAAGGGTGGTTTTGTTCCTGTCAATGAAAGAGCTTCAAAATCTTAAGCAGATTTCTAAGGAATCGTGAATAGTCTCCTGCAAAATTGCTAGAGGTGCCAAAGGCGACACTCTTAATGATGTATGGACTCAGGCCGTTCAAATGTTTTAGTTGATCAATTCTGCCACTGGGTGCCCACAGGTCTAGTATCTCCACATACAGTAACATTAAGAGGAAATAGTAGGGAAAAGCAGCTGATGTTAACCCTTTAACCACCCTCATGTGTGTGTTTGTGATGTAAACACCCTCATGTGTGTGTTTGTGTATGGGCATATATCTGTGTATCTGTGTGTATGTTGTAGGATATACGTTGTGCTGAATGTTATTCTTCATCAAAAAACTTTAGACGTCTTCCTTAAGAGAGTCTTTCATTCTGCTCTCAGTTAGGCTTCCAGAAAAGAGCCTGGTTCCTTGGCACCATCATCAACACATTCCTTAACCCCTTCTGTTCTGCTGAACAGCCTAGATCTCCCTGTCCCTCCATGGTGAAGTCCCTAAACATGTCAAGAGAATAACAGAATAATGCTAGGTAAAGGGGCCCGTGGTAAAACAGGAAATCAGCAGATCACCAAGGCCCAGAAATCATATAAAAGCTTTGAATGCTTTGAATACATCTATATGATGTATACGGGCCATTCTACCGAATTGGTGCAAAGTCAGGTCGGAAATATTTTGATTTTTTTTATGTTTTATTCCCAAAACTTTGTCCGTATGTATATTGTACCATATCTAAAGTACACTTATCTAGTAAAAGAACAGTCAATTTTTATATTGTATTTTCAGAATGTGTTGGAATGTTTTTCCTCTTCCAAAAATTGTCACTACCGAAACATCACATTTACTATAGTAAAAAAGTATTATTATTGACCTGTTCAGATTGTGTTTCCTTCCCTTCTCTGAAAAGTATTTTTACAAATATTTCTTGAAGGTTTTCACAATGAAATCCATAAAAATGAATTTTTTACCAAATATTCAAGTTCTATTTATACAATTCATCAAAATCTAAGTGCAATATTTCTTTGTAAAATGCAAAATACTGATCATATTGATTCCAGAGTTGTTGATTGATGAAATTGAACATACATTAATCCAATCAGTATCATAACATTTTAGTTGATTACTCAATATACTTAATTTTTTACAAAACATCCTGTGTTTCGGTAGTGCTGCACTGTTTCGGTAGTGACATCCAGTGTTTCGGTAGTGACTGCACTGTTGGATGGATGTTCATTTCTCTCCCAAAATCTTCCAAAAGGTGCTCTGGGCCACCCTTTAGTCCACACAACACATTTATTTAAAAAATTATCGGATTGAACTACTTACCATTTCATTTTGTCACTACTGAAATCATCAGGTCACTACCATATGTTTCGGTAGTGACTGTTTCGGTAGTGACAATTCTAGCTAATTTTAAGCATAAATAAAGAATTCTAACAAGCACACTGCATGCAAAGACATCTTTGAAGAGGTGAACACACATACAAACATAAGATTTTCCATGAAACCCCAAAAGGTTTACTTAATTGAAGAAAACATGCGTTTCGGTAGTGACAATTCTTAAGGTTACACATCGATTTTCAGACTTTGAAACACATTTATATAAAAACTATGGGATTTAGCTACTTACCATTCAACCATGAGGGTCAGAGATGCAGTGTCACTGCATGGTCAAAAATGCAGAGTCGTGGCTAAAACACAGGCTCAGCCAATGGACTAAAACTCTTGTGTTTCGGTGGTGACATGAAAACTAGGGACATGATTTTTTGAGTATAGAAAATTGATTTAAAAATTAAACCCACAATAAATCTAAATATTCCAAGTTCTATTTCAACCCAATCATAAAGATCTTTGAAATTAAATCATTGAAAAAAATCTAAAAAAATTGAAAAGTGTTATTTAAAGGCATTGAAATTTAGATGTCAGGGTTGGGGACAGCTACTTCCCAATAGAAAGTACCCTATAAATGATGATTTTGTATATATTTAGCTTATCACTATCTCATGTAATGCATTGGGTTTATATAGACCATAACATTTTCTAATTAAATATCTATGCCTAAATACCTAATTGTTTTGTAAATAGTTTTTATTGTTGAGGGACTGCATATTACACGAATTCGGTAGAATGGCCCATACACCCTATGTGTCTATAAGATATATATTTTTACTGTTTGTACATTGTACCTTGTATTCCAAAAAGGTTAAAGTCCTTTTAGGGTCTGTTTGTATTTCGATTAATATACCTGAAAAATGTGTTAGTGTTAGTATGATTTGATGATGTTTTAGGATCTCAAGCTTTTCCATTATTAACTACTTACTAACCGAGAGTGAGGTTATGCCGAGAAATATCAGACTGAGCCTTTAACGTATCGACCGACGATAGCGAGGATGATACGCCAAAGCCCAAGTTTGATATGTTCCGGGATGACCGAACGCTCGAGGTTAGTAAGTTGCTTATTTTATGGCATTTTGTCATCATCACTTTCAATAACCCATTTTCGCTGCTTCTGAATTTCCTTATGGCTGTTGATGTCTATCGATATCGCTCATTTTCAATACGGATCTGTATCAGACCGGCAAGGAGGGCAATACGCGGCTGGCATGACTACCCATTAGCCATTCAGGACGCTTTTACTACTATATACTGTTGTTGTTAGCATACCATGCTTTGATCGTTATGTCCTCTTTAGTTTTATTTTTTGCCTCTAGTGAATACTTTTTCATTGCTGTTATAAATTAACTCCCTATTGCTTTTTAGGTGGTGTATGTCACTGCAACATTCCCATACGTCATGCTGTTGATCCTGCTCATCAGAGGAGTCACCCTGCCTGGAGCTGCCGAAGGGATTAAGTACTACCTCTACCCCGACGTGTCACGCCTCTCTGACCCACAGGTAGGACCAAGATGATGGCTTCATCATTTTACGCTTTTCCCCTTTCAAAGTGTTGTTATGTCATGTCAAGAAGAAATCGTTTATTGCATCTGTCATGAGCTGTGAGACTGTGAGTATTGATCTAAAGTACATTACTGTATATTTATTTGCCTTCTTTGGATAACTGGTTGCACCACTCAATATAACAGAATGCCTTACCTGATCTCTTGGTAGCAGACATCTGAGGTAGCTAGGCAACAGCACTACAACACTGACATTGCCTCTGCTTCATGTTTGACAGACTCATGCCATGAATTGGTGGATGTCCTATTATGAAAAAACTGCCATGTGTACTGCCATGGAACCTGTGTTTGTGTCAGGTTTATGTGTTTCCAACTGTGGATGCTCCAGGCATTTTTGCTTGTTTTGTATTTAACAGCCACTACACTAACCATCACTAAAATCTCTTTGCACAATTTTCACAAAGAAGGCTGATTTGTGAATTGGGGCTAAATAGTGAAGGACATGAAAATGGATAGATAGAAGAGCAAAGAGAACACTGGTGAAAAGGTAGAGAGAGAGAGTTGAGTGAGTGAGTTAGTGAGTGAGTGAGTGAGTGAGTGAGTGAGTGAGTGAGTGAATGAAGTACTGTGACAGCCCATTTGTCCATGCCAAAGGTTCCTAATGACCAGCATGTCTCCCCAGATACTCTTAGTTTGACTTGTTTGAGTGAAATGGGAGCATAATATGTATGATACTTATGTGCACATGCAATCATTTGCCAAGTAATTACCTCATTTTGTGTGGTATTAGATCCAGTAGAAACCTTACAGATCTCATGAACAAAACAGGTTACTGTTACCATCCAGGCTCTTCACTAAGGGTTTTCTCCAGAACTCTTCACATAATGAGGTTTCTTTATATTAATTAGGGGAAGATATCTGCTACAAGATCAATTTGAAGTATTACTAGACCACACAGACTTTCTCAAAACTAGCATGTGCTCAGACTCTTTTTCCATGCCCAATTCAGTCAGCTTGAACTGGGAGATACTCAACAGACCCAGAGAAAAGCACCGGTAGTGGTTGTGTGTGAAGCAAAGCGGGCATAAATGAACATCCCCATAGAAAAGATGTTCTTGGAGGGGCACTAGCCTGTGTTTGGGAGGTCAGCAGGGTTTCCCTGGTAACACACTGGGGGAAGAGAATACCGCAAGTTGTTCATTGTTTACTTACTAGATGAGATTAGTGGCTCAATGGTGATACAGGGGCCATTTTCAAAGTGATTGGAAGACTTTCACCACAAACATCACAGGAAAATCATTGCAGTTGGATCCTTTCACTACAACTATATTTTCATGCTATGAACTACACTTTATTTGAGTCAAGTCCTCTCTCTTGAATGTGACATGTTCCGTATACCCTGGCATAGTTGAATATCTGATTTTGATAGGTTGGCATGGGTCATACAAGTCTGTTTTATTTCCATGTGACCATATAGCCATGAGGTAGTCCCTACTTACTTCTTATTTGATGGTAGTTCCTAACAGTCTTATGGTCATTATACTGTATATACTGAAATAATGGTGCAGCACAGGCATCAGATATTGTATTAGCACCACATTGTGAATGACAGCATCACACCTTGTCATGGTTTCACTCTTATTAAATGAATGAAGCTGGTTGTTAAGGGAGAGTCAATAATGTGTACACTAAGTGTTATCTATGTTTTGAAAGGTGCCCTAAAGAAGTCAAATAAAACTAAATAATGGTCCATGTTGTATGAAAACACCCATATACTTGCAATATGCCTATGTCTCCTTTGTAGAAGTGCTTAAACATTCAGTATGATCACTGACTGGCCATGGTTAAGTCCTGCACTGGTGACTAGAATTGGCCTACTAGTGCCCATGAAACAGTAGCAGGCTTTAAATGAATCACTTAGTGTTCTAGTGTTACTGATGGACAAGCCAACAGAGCCATTATGTAACCCATATAAAAGGGTTAGGGTTAAACCGAGGGCAAATGGGTGTGCTGTCCCATCTGGAGACATCCAACCTTCCTTTGCCAAAGCGACAAAGTGATGGGCTGGACTGTAGTGTTCTCATGCTAAGGCCAATGTGTCAAACTGATGTCCTATGTCTCTTAGTTGTGTCATGCAGTGTTCCAAGATGTGATCTCTGTGTTTGACAAAAGATCCACTTGTGTATACTGGTCACATTGAGTTGTGGTTGGTTTTGTTTTTTAGGTATGGGTGGATGCAGGAACTCAGATCTTCTTCTCCTATGCCATTTGTCTTGGGTGCCTTACGGCCCTTGGCAGCTACAATCCCTACCACAACAACTGCTACAGGTGCCCCTATGTTTCACAGCACATTTTCACATGAATCTCAGGTCAGCCAACCAACTGCTTTTACTGTGTACGCAAGCTATACTTCTGATTTTTTTGAAAAAGACGACGATCCAGGCCACAACATTGTGAATGTCAGCACTCAAGTTGGACGATGAGATTTGTGAGGAAGTGACATTAATTCATACAAACCCCAGAATATAACTGTTAGCATTCTAACTTTCTGACCTCTCTTCATAGGGACTGCATCATGCTGTGCTGCCTGAATAGTGGCACGAGCTTCATCGCTGGTTTTGCCATCTTCTCTGTGCTTGGTTTCATGTCCTATGAGCAGGGTGTGTCAATTGAAGCAGTTGCTGAATCGGGTGAGTGTCAGTGTTCATCATCTCCAGATTGTGCGCTTGTGTGATAGAATGGACGTTATGTAATAGCATAGATTGTTTGGAGGCCTTCTTCCAGTATGACTTATTCAAAGTCAAACTAAATGATTTATACTGCAAGAGCACGATTGAGTGGCTTTATTAGTGGGGGATTGAAAATGGCAGTGCCTGAAACAATTCTTTTTTTGGCCAAAATGTATAATGAGCTAGACGTTTGAGCCCAGTTCCATTTGTTAAAAAAACTAAATTGTATCTGATCATGTGGGTCATTGTTTTTTTCACTTAAAGGTGAGGTGATATTTTAACCCAGATTTTGTATCTGCTGTCTATGTGACTGCATAAACCAGTGTTTTCATACCCGAGGCCATGTGTAAAAAGAATCAAACATACGTTTCAAAACCCAAGAATGAAAAACCTGTATATACTGTATCTGTCAATGTACATCTTACACTTTTGTTATTCTCAGGTTAAGTGGACATTTTCTCATTACTTAACGTCTTACATTTTGAAACAGTGGCATTTATTGTAATTTCATCTTGTGTCAGTGTCCTTGGAGTGATCAACATATTAACTGATATATGTTAACCTCATCTTGCATCTGTCAGGGCCTGGACTGGCTTTCATTGCCTATCCCAAAGCTGTGTCGATGATGCCCTTATCTCCCCTGTGGGCCTGCCTCTTCTTCCTGATGCTCATCTTCCTGGGTCTGGACAGTCAGGTGATAACATAGGGTGCTTTAAGGGACTGACAGATACTGCTCTCAATTTATTTTCTCTATTTCAATTTGATTTCTGTCAGTCAAGTTAGTTTCCTTGCAGCGAATCAGGTCACTGGCATACTGTATATTACTGCATTTAACACTGGAGAACACAAGGGTGACAATGAAACTAGTTACTTTGTAATGCCTGATACTTCATAACTGTAGATAGTGCTTCTTTGTTGCAGGTCATCTTATGATGCGTTATTTGTGAGCTCACTTAATAGCCGTAGAGGCATCAGTAGACTGGTTCTTTGTCATAAATGAGTTACACTGCTTTGTGGTTAAGATTATCATTTGCCATATTCATCATACCATATTTTTACTAGTGTTCGGTGCAAATGAAACAGATATATTTATATATATATATATGTGTGTGTGTGTGTGTGTGTGTGTGTGTGTATATATACACACATGTATGATTGTGTACTGTGTACAATTATTTATGATTATGATTGTGTATGACTGTGTACTGTGTACAATTCACGTACTGTTTCTTTTGTGCAGTTTGTATGTGTGGAGAGTTTGGTTACAGCTGTGGTGGATATGTACCCCAAGACCTTCCGCGTGGGTTACCGACGGGAGCTGCTGATCTTGGGCATGTCAGTAGTATCCTTCCTGGTTGGATTGATTATGCTGACAGAGGTAATATTTGTAGGACTCTGGCAGATGTTTGAATGTGCTAATGTCATTATCATCAAAACTTTAAATAGTGGAGATATTTTTTAACCTGTCCTGTAGCTGTACCATATCCTTGCTTGGTCCTATCTATATACTATACTATATACAATGACCAACACGTGGATGCGCTAATCAACACAATCATCTGCTAATGTCAGAACAACCTGATCGTAGAGTTGTCATGTATGTGGAAATCATGTGCCATACCTAACAAATGAAATCAAAACTGACTTCTATCACTCACCGGCCACCATAGAAAGTCAGTGTTGGTTTTCCCTCTCACCCCTTCAGAGGCTGAAATTCCATCTAACGAGAACACAGTGATTGTGTACTTGCTTTGTAACTTATTGTTTATGCACTATGCTCTCAGGGTTCAGGCAGTGAGAAGTATAAACAGGACTGAGTGGAGCATAACAGTCACAAAACCAGAGAAGTCTTTCAGCTGCTTTAAAGCTCAGTAAGGTGAACACTCCCACAGTTTGGCCTTCCACCATCAGGTCTCACGTGTAGTTGTCCGTGGAATTGAGATCTCTGTGCCAAGCGGAAATATCAGGCCTCTGCCTTTTTACTAAGCAGGGCTGTTACTATGGCAAGCTGGCTGGCACAGATAAAGAGAACACTAGCAGTAGCAGGAAGACAGTGAGAGCTTGAGCCGATGCCACCTTTCATGTTGGCGTGCACTCAATTTCTGGTCTCCTTATGTAATCCCTGTGTCCTCTGATATGAGCCATACCCAGTATCCCTGTCCTACATTATGTATTAGGACTTGCTTTGCACGTTTCATATTTAAGTCCTGTGTAAACAGGACCTGCTACTCTAGATGCATGTCTGTTTATTGTTTGTAATCTAATGCCCATGAGAGGGTATTGATGCTTTTATAGCAAAAGTGAAGCATTGTCTCATAAGCATGATCCTCTATGCCAGTGGTTCCCAAACTTTTCATGGCAGGCCCCCGTTTGACAATGAGAAAAAAATGCCTGGCTAAACATTCTTTCTACATTTGAACAGCTAACATTTTCAATTTGATTTAATTAATTAGTTAAACTTTTAATAAAATAAAAAACTGTTCCATTCTTTGAATCAGTTCATGTAGGCACATGTCCGTTGTATTAATAATTAGGCTAGCTATTCCTATAGCTATATATCGGTGGGCTAAACGGTAGGCCCTGACCTTATTATATAAGTAGGCTATAAACTCATCACCAAATAGGTTAGTTACAGGCTACTATGCTGTAAGACCATTGCCATACTTAATTTTACCAGTAGTTTGTTGTTTAGGGTTTGCGTTTGATTTTTTCACCCGCAACATGTACCCCCCTAGTTGCAACCCGCCCCACACTCTGGGAGACACTGCTCTGTACTGACCTCTTTACTGTCATGCTTGTAGGGCGGCATGTATGTGTTCCAGCTGTTTGATTCATATGCGGCCAGTGGAATGTGTCTGCTATTTGTGGCCATCTTTGAGGCCATCGTCATTGGATGGATTTACGGTAAGCTCGTCTCACCGTCTCAAAATGTATCATTCGCTATCCCAAACTATGTGCACCTTGATTGTATAAGAATTATGCAGGTTCTCCTCTGCTGAGAGTGCAAGCTGATGTTGACCTATGTCCTCCAATGGCAACCATATATTATTGTTATAAGAGTGCCCCCTGCTGGTGGCTGGCTTCAAGTACATACAGGAACATGATACATAGTACAGTGAGCCACCTGTGTTAGGGTAGGAAAACATTTCAAGAATATTGTGATATACAATGTTCTGCAAAGTGTGTTCTACGGTGTATGCCTACTGTCATTTATTGCTAATAAGTTGTGTCAACTGAAGTGGCTAATGGTAGTTCTCTAAATGTTTTCATCTCAGGAAGTGACAGATTTTACCTGAATATTGAGGATATGATTGGATATAAGCCAGTCTTTTTCATCAAGTGGTGCTGGAAGATCCTAACTCCTGGGATATGTACTGTGAGTCTGTGTATATTAACCAACCCTTCAAGATGAATTCTTAACATTGCATTTTAGCCACATATTCAGACCTAGTCAGTATAATAATAATAATGATGATGTAATAGTCTTAAATATTTACAGATTTTCAGCTGCTGTATTCACATGTTCATATTATCCCTCTCTTTCTCTCTCCCTTCCATTTCTCTCCTCTCCTTTCAATCTATCAGGCAACATTCCTGTTTTTCCTGATTAAGTACAAGCCACTGAAGTACAATAATACGTACACATACCCAGACTGGGGCTATGCCATTGGTTGGATGATGGCTCTCTCCTCCATGGTGTGCATTCCTCTGGGCATGGTTATCCAGATCTGGAAGACAGAAGGCACTTTCTCAGAGGTGGGTTGCAGTATTCCTGACTGATTTATCTTTTATTTAGAATGGAGTTATTGTGGGCCTTTTACTTATCCTCCAGATTTGTTTATAAAAAAGGTCTGTAGCTCTCTGCTGTGTGTCTTGGTCAGATATGGTATTTGTGCTTATTTGTGTGCTGTGCTTCCATTCTCATTTGATGCACTCCTGACAGCATTTCTCAAGGCATTAAGCACAGTGTAATGACGGTGGATGGGTAGCTGTCAGAGCCCAGTTACTCTTTAAATTGCCTTGAAAGAGCGGGCATCTCTTGAGGCACCATGACAGTTAGAAATAAAGATTGTAACAGGAAAGCAGTGTGGCTGCCAAGATGGTTGCACTGAGTGCTGTGACGCAAGAGCACTATCCAGATGTCAGATATTGGTGGTCTTTGTGTGTGTGTGTGTGTGTGTGTGTGTGTGTGTGTGTGTGTGTGTGTGTGTGTGTGTGTGTGTGTGTGTGTGTGTGTGTGTGTGTGTGTGTGTGTGTGTGTGTTTGTGCGTGTGCACATTATTGCAAAGCATGTGGTCTTTCCCTAGATGACCTCTTCTCAGTGCCTAAATGGCTAAATGTAATGTCACATGGCCTTGGACAAATTGTAAACCCTTTTTAAAACATAATTGCTATCATATCATGTCGCATAAAGGAACATTCTCCTGTTTTATATGAAT
>NC_137908.1:20549930-20877430 GCF_963457725.1 Sprattus sprattus | reverse complement strand
CATGTACTATTATTAAGGTGGCCTCTTAAATAGGTGAACGTATTGGTGTAGTCTGAGCATGTTCACCAAGTCATGTTTCTGTATTAAAAGATGATGTAAATGTAAGAAAATTTGAGAAAATTTAACTTTTAATACTAAATGAAAGGGGGTACAATAATAATAATGGTAATAATAGCACCACCACACTAGCTCCAGCAGCAGCTACAACAATAATAATAGTTGAAAATATGAATATAAAAAGTTAAGATTTCATTTATTTATTGTTGATTGCAAGCCTGGAATTTTTAATGACAATGCCTTATTACCTTGGATGGTGAATTTCCATTTCAATATTCAATACCACCTGAGATGATCAATAAAACCTATTATACAATCATCTGAACCTTGCACTCCTTGTCAAAAACAATGTCACATAACTAATTGGATATTTTTACTGGCCTGACTTTCTTCCTTGGGTGGGGGTTGATCTGTCTGGATCACTCTGGTCACCAACATCCCTCCCCTGCTGCAGTACTTAGTTCATGGGTCAAAAGCACAAGACCCCTTAGGCCACTGCTCATCATCCATAAAACACTCTTTTTTTTACAGTGGTATGAACAAATAATGCAGGTCTATTTATATCCACAGAAAGAAGCACATAACAGAATAAAGCAGATGCTTTTCAGGAAGATGCATGTGAAGAAATTGAATTTAAAAAGAAAATAAATTAGAATCTTAAGATGAAATGACAAGCGGGGCAGAGTAAGGTAACATGTCAGAAGGGTACAGAGGGACACCATGTACTTTTTCACCATGTACTTTCATGTTATGACCTCAATAGACCACAATACCATAAGCTTCATGATTGTAATATTTTTTCACCCAAGAGAGCCTTCCCTAGACCATCTCTGAGGAGTGGCCTCAGGGCAGACTTCCAGTCCAGTGGCTTGACAAGCTTCACTCCTATTTGTAAAATGGGAATGAGTTGCTGTTGTGAGGATATGCTCATATTATAGATACAGTGCTTTCAGACCCCTTCACACTGCAACACATTTTATTATGTTGCAGCCTTAGGCTAAAATTGTATAAATTCATTTTTCCCCCACCTCATCAATCTACACGCAATACCCTATAGTGACGATGTGAAAACAGGAAACTGAAATATCACAAGATTCAGACCCTTTACTTAGTACTTTACTTAGGCGATTACAGTCTTCAGTCTACTTGGGTACGACTCAATAAGCTTTACACAGCTGAATTTGGGGATTTTGTGCTATTCTCCTCAGCAGATTCTCTCAAGCTGTCAAGTAGGATGGGGACAGTTGGTGGACAACCATTCTCAGGTCTCTCCAGAGATGTTTGATTGGGTTCAAGTCTGGGCTCTGGCTTGGCCACTCAAGGACATTCACAGAGTTGTTCCTAAGCCACTCCTGCATTGTCTTGACTGTGTGTCCTGTGGGAAGGTGAACCTTCGGCCCAGTCTGAGGTCCTGATTGTTTTGGACCATGTTTTCACTAAGGATGTCTCTTTACTTTGCTCTGTTCAGCTTTCCCTCAACCCTGCCAAGTCGCCCCATCCCTGCTGCTGAAAAACACCCGCACTGCATGATGCTTCCACCATGCTTTATTGTTTGCATGGTACTTGGCAGCTGATGAGCAGTTCCTGATTTCCTTCAGACATGATTCTTAGTATTTAGGCCAAACAGTTCAATCTCGTTTTATCAGACCAGACATTCTGAGACTCCTTTAGGTGTCTTTTAGCAGGTTTCCCTGCGTCTTTTACTGAGGAGAGGTTTCCGTCTGTCCTTCTGGAAGTCTCTCCCTTCTCTACACAGGATCTCTGTTCACCTCTTTTACCAAAGACCTTCTCCCCCAACTGCCCGGGACTAGGAAGGGTTGTTCCAAAAAAATTAAATTTAAGAATGATGAAGGCCACTGAGCTCTTGCAAACCTTCAGTGCAACATCAATTTGTTTTTGTATCCTTCCCTATATCTGTGCATGACACAGTCCTGTCTCTGAGCTCTGCAGGCAGTTCCTTTGACCTCATGGCTTGGTTTTTGCTCTGATATGCATTGTCAGCTACGACATAACCAAATGTGAAAAAAGTGAAGGCTTCTGAATACATTCTGAATGCACTGTATCTAAATATCTACTGTATGTGCATAACTGTATCTATATATCTAGTGTCTGGTATACCTGTATTTACATATCTAATGTATGTGCATATCTGTGAGTTTTTTTAATGTATGTATTATGCCACTATCATGTCCATCATCCTCTTCGTCATCATGATCATCATCATCTTCATCACCATGGTCATCATGGAGCTGTCCTTATAAATAAGCAATTTAATCAGTGTCCATCTTAAGCCTCTATAATTGGTTTCAAGTAACATGTCTGTTTATTCAATGTTTCACTGGATAATAGGCTTTCGAATGATGGGTCTTTCACAAAATAAGGGTCCACATTGATTTTGTCTCCCTTTGTGTGGAATGGATTATACTGGAGGTTAAATCAGTTGGACATTAAATGTGTGGACAACCCATTGAGAGGGAGAGAACAAAGACTCCAATTACAGTCAATGCACTTCAATGCGATCCAGATTTACTGTGCTCTGAGTACATAGCGACAGTCTACATACCTGATTAAGTGTACATACCTGATTAAAACATGCACACATACAGGGTTTTCTTAAACTCAAATGTATGAGTGCTAGCTCAGATGGCAAATCCAGCGTATTTGTGAGGAGTCAAAAGCGTGTCCATGTGTGTGAGCCTCTGTGTGGAGGGATTCTTATTTACCTTCATGGTGGTGTAATATGTTTTGGCAGCTGTGAAATTTCTTTTGATTTGATGTTGACCTATCCACACATACCAATACTCTTTCTCTCTTGCTCGCTCTCTTTCTCCTCTCCTCTCCTCTCCTCTCCTCTCCTCTCCTCTCCTCTCTTTCTCCTCTCCTCTCTTTTTCCTCTCCTCTCCTCTTCTCTTCTCTTCTCTTCTCTCCTCTCCTCTCCTCCCCTCTCCACTCTTTCTCCTCTCCTCTCCTCTCCTCTCCTCTCCTCTCCTCTCCTCTCCTCTCCTCCCCTCTCCTCTCCTCTCCTCTCCTCTCCTTTCCTCTCCTCCCCTCTCCTCTCTTCCTCTCTCCTCTCCTCTCCTCTCCTCTCCTCTCCTCTCCTCAGATCAACCCTTAACCCGAGCGTCCAGATGCAGGCCAGCCTCTGGATGTCATCTCACCAATGGCACATGTGGCCCCTCAGCAGAAATAGTAAGGAGTCCAGAGTGTTGTCTCCTCCTTTGACACAACAGTGCACACATCAGGGGCCTCGCAGGCCACACTGGCTGCCTGCACCTCTCCCCTTGTCACTGCTGATGAGGACCCAGCTGCAGGAGTCGCCAACAGACACGTGAGCAGGGCAACCAAGCGCGAGGGAAGAGGCATGTACAGCCAACCAGGCTGATGATGAGAGTGTCTAATGACTCCGACATGGGTGGCAACACAGCTGCTCAAAGCACCTGCCAGGGCTCAGACACACTTCAAATGCAACCAGTGTCTTGCAAATGTTTCCAGGCATATTATGGAGGCTGACTACGTGGTAACAGAGAGGAAAAAAAATCATGTTTCTGCTGTGTGACAAATAAGAAGAGTTTAGATCGCTCTTCCAAACTGTAATTCATAAAAGATATCTATGCAATGGTATTTCATCAAAATCAGGGGCGTAACTATAGAGTGTGCAGCAGGTGCGGTTGACCTGAGCCCATGGGTCTTGGGGGCCCGTATCTGGGGCCCATAAACATATTTATGCCAATCTAAATAGTCTTAATAGCTAAGTGGCATTGAAAAAATACTGATGTATACCCATATTCCACAAAATAATTACACTGCCAAAAGTAGCTACAGGTAGGTTAGTGACCCACCATGACAGTTTCACAGTGCCAAGTGTTATAGGCTGAATATGTGTGCAGGGGGAGGGGGCATGGCGGTGGCGGTTACAAACATGAAAAAAAAAGCAGGGGGGGGGGGGGGGTACGTTGCTGGAGATTGAATGTCTGAAGGGGTACAGGACTGTAAAATGTTTGGGAACCACTGCCTTACGCCACTGACTAGGGCCCGTCATAATAGCCTGCACCTGGGCCCGTCGAAACTACGTTACGCCACTGATCAAAATGTAATGATTTTCAAGTTGTTCTTATAGCCACAGAAATAAGGATTTTTTTTTAAATCTGAGAGTTTTTTGCAAACTGAGGAGTGATTATGACCAATTTGTCAAGCTACTCTTTACTAAATAGAGAACTGACTCACTGAACTATCTATAGACATTAAGTATAACCAAAAGAAAAGCCATAAAAAGTGATCCGTGAAGATCATTTGGTTGTAGTTATTACACATCAACAAATGTGTTATTAATGTTGCAATTTAAACGATCGATGTTTGAATAAGATATTCATTCCACCAATCTTCTACTACAATGACTATGTACAGGCTACATGCAGAAATGTTAATATTTAGCTGTAGGCCATACAAGTTTTAATTAACCTTATACACTGGCAAAGAGCCCCTTACTGTAATACAAAAACAAGAAGGCTACTGGAGACATTTTCAGGCTCAGCATTACTTCACAGTTCACACTAGTTAAACAATTTAGGCTTGTGGAGCCTCTGCAGGCAGCGATGCTGTGTGAACTGCACAGTGATTCTCATTGCTGTTGCATGTCCTTTATAATACTCCACCATGCATTGCTGTTCAATGAATCCCCCACTCGGGTCACTAGTCAACTAGGACATTACTTCCCAAGTCCCTTCAAGATCATTGCATCCACTGTTGGCGGATCTTAACAAAATTATTCTTTGGATTATAACTTGTGATTCTTTGCCTATGTTTATCTTAAAAGAAAAATAAACTGCCCATTTCTGCCCTGTTTGTTCCTATTTCCGTTTCATTAGAGCATCTCAAAATCCTAACCAAATCACACAGACTACTCATGCTATGTCTTTTGAGGCGTAAGGTTCGTTGTTCTCACATCACACATCTCTTCCTGCCAACTTCTGAAGCCTTGGGAAATTCACTTCTGTTTTGAATTTCCAAAACACAAGCATGGCCAAAAAGTGCCCAAAGCCTCACCACTACCTATCATTTGCAACGGTCCCATTGTTGTGTGTTATAATAACTGCCCATGGCATGAAAATGGTTGTGTCAACACCTCACCTCCCTTTTCTATCGATTCAGTGCAGGATCAATTGAGCCTGTGATGCTTATTTAGAATAATGAAAACAATAAGTAGTCTTGGATTGTTAGATGGCTTCTTCTTCATGATTTATCACAACTGAAAAGCTCTTCAGCCTTGGGATATCTCACTGTGATTTACCAAAGAATAATCAATGATCGGTTGCTTTCATTTGATGTATAACAGTTGTCAGATTGAAGGTGATCGTTTTTTGAAAGATGGTCGGGGCAGTGGCTGAAAGTGAGAGAAAACGGAGAATAAGAAACTGAGTTTGTAGCTCACTCCAGTGGAAATGTCATATTGATTTACCTAAGCTAACCTTTGCCTTCAGTCCAAAAAGACAATAATACAATAAGACTTCAAACTTGGGAGAAAATATATGCTTTTAACAGATTTATTCATGAAGATAGAGGTAGTTGTTTGTCTTTGGGGCATCAGTTCTGTGTGTATCGATTCTCTGCCTTGAGTTGACCTTAAGAGTGTGTGTAGAGGTGTTCACTGCCAGCCCCCTTCCCTTCTCCTTTTTGTCCAACCCTTGCCTGAATTGCCTTCTTGTGGGCACTGGTGACTGTGGCTGTTATGCCTATACTCTCGCTCCTTGCCTAAAAAATGGGTAGAACCCTTCATGTCATGAGCCCCCATCTTACCTTGTTGATGTTGACATCATTTAGAAATAAACAAACAAAAATGTGTGTATGACATGTGTTTCTACTGCCTATAGAAAAGATAGCCCACCATGTCTTGGGCAAGAGTGAATGAGTATTGCTGACATTTGTAGAGATGCTGATGAAAAAAATGCACAGGACTCCGTCAATAAATGGTGGGGTTCAGTAGGTGAAAGGTAGGCTAAAACATAGATTTTAGTCAAATGGGAGTGCTAATGATCTTCTGTTAGTTGTTTTGGCTCTCCATGCCTCCGTCGCCTTAATAGATTGTCTTTTGTCTAGGTGTTCATAGGGACACTTTCGATTTTAAAATTACAGTGGCCTCTTGTAGACAATGCTTTTGAGACATAATGTAGGGGCTTAAGTGCACATTCCGTGTCCAATACAGACTTGTAGTTTGCTTGAAAGGTTATTGTGTGAAGCATAAAGGAGAAAATCCTCATTAAAAAAGCACATCACTCTGCTATTCTTCTCTTTATAAGTTAAGTTAGCTCAGCCAAAATCAAAATTCTGTCATATCTATTCATCTTCATGCCAGCAGAATATTGAGGCAAGTTTCCTTACCTGTGGAACACTTAAACTGTTGCACAGCAATGTGAGTATTATGCATAGGTGTTTTTTAATACATCTGTACAATAAGAGAATGGTAGGCCATACCTTTATTTCTGGGTAAACTATCCCCCAAGCCAGGCCAAGATGCATGATTGGATTATTTTAAACATTTTCAACACCCCCTTTCAAAGTCAAGTCGTTACGTGGTACCAGCAGAATTCTGCTTTCAAGAATGAATAGCCAATGTAAAGTGTTTTCTATTTGATGTTTGTGCCCATACATAAAGTAAACATGCACATATACAACCACAAAACATACATACCAGGGAAGCAAACTACAAACCATCATCAGTTTAAACAGATGTAAAAACAGGCAGGAAAATGGCATACTAAATGGACTACTGAGTGAGATATTGCATAAGAAGATGATTTCTTTGTCATGTTTGGGTTTATTTGAATGGTCTCAGTCATTTAAAAAGTAAGAGGGGTGTTCGTCAAAACAGATTGTAGGTATCCAAAGAAATTACCCTAGGTCAGCCTACCTAACAGGTAGCAATGGAACATTAAAACCCAGAAACTAAGCCTGAGTTCATAAATGAGTGGAGTCAGATTAAATATGTTTGTACTAAGACAGGATCCTTTAATAAATATTATATTTCAGCAAAGCGCAGAGAGACAAACACACAAAAACCTTCAGACACCCCAGTTCCGCCATTGGTATGGGAACGTTGGTCCTTACAATTCCAAGGCACCTAATTATCGTTCAGTGTATGTCCACCATGTAGAAGCTTTAACCACTAGTTTTTCATGATCTGTATAATTACTATTTATGAATAAGGCAGACAAGCACACAAAACAGTGGCTATGTTAATGTAGGAGGAGCACTAGGGAATCATTAAATGATCTCTTGTCAATACTAATAATCAATCATAATTCATCAATATCAACTACAACCCCACTGGTTGAGCTGGACATCTGCATATACTAGAAAAACTAGACAAATGCTAGCTTTGAATTTAGGCTAATATAATGAAAGCAGTCTTTCATTTCTACAATACATGTAAGTAGGTGTATTAGTACAGTATCTGTAACTGAGATTAGTTTGAGACATGGTGGGTATAAAGATATAGCAATGTCAGTGAGGTCTGTCACTGTGAAGAACCATTATTTTTGTTTTTACCTCTCTACACAGTGGAGTGCTTGTCCACGGAGTGATGACACAAAGTGAACTCTTTCCTGCCAGTTGTCTGGAAGACACAGCAGCCTTTGTGTTGTGAAGGAGAAAGCAGAGAAAACCAGAGGGCCACATCCACTGCTGGTGAGTAACTATGCTTTTAGATATTGTGATGCTGTAGATATTTTGAGGAAGAGGATTATGAAAACATTCCCGGGTTATTTCTGCTAAAACACCCTTTCCACATGAAACGTTTGTATACCTCTCTCAATGGCTTCTTTTTAATCCCACGATGGCCGGTTTCCAGGAGTTCAGTGGGCTTTTGTACCGTTTGTACTGATCACTTACAGCTATTTTGCTGTTGTAGCTGACATACAAATACATATCATAGAAGGTCCTCGGTCCTCAACTAACACTTGCAATAAATGTATGTGATGAAATCATGTGAAAGGGTTCATGGGTTGGACTGAATTTCATGGCTGGCTGAGCTATGAAAAGGCTTTGAGTGACCGTGGATATATGACAGTATCAGTCATTGATGTATCTCACAGAAATATCCTTTATATACAATTCCTTTCAGTTACCTTTAAAGGGCATCCAGTGAGAATCAAAGTAGATTAACATTCGATTTTCTCATTATTTGTAAGAACACAAAAGCTTAATTCTCTTTCAAGACATTCTTGATAGAAAAAGGAATCATTGTTTAGTAAGTCCCTCACTATGATCTAAATACCCAAACTTGGCTTATTATGTGATAGGCTGTGAACTGAAAAGATGGATGTCATGTGAAGGGATGATCATTATTCTCTAAGCAAGCAATTAGATCATAACAGATGGGTGCACAGTTTTGGTTGTGCAATAGTTTGTAATAGTAATAGAAATGGCATGTTTCAATGTTCAAAGGTATAAACATGATGCTGTGAATGTACATTCACTTCTGTACATGAATGTATTATCGGCTTTGTGGCATTACGTAATTACAACCAAATTATGGAGAGATCTCAACAGGCTCACAATTCGCTGTGGTCTCGGCTGTGTACAATATGCTAATTTCACAGAAGATGTGAACCAACAAAAGGCTATAAAACCGTTGGCCTTAAACTGCATTAGTTATTTTGTCTTAGCCTTAATGTGACCAGTTTCAGAGGACAGAAAATATCAGTAAGGAGATAAATAAACATCCATTAAAAAGAAAGGTAAATTACCATTCATCGTACCACACACGGGTAGGCTATTTTTATCTTTAACAAAAAAGCACCCTGAATTTTAATTATTGTAAGGCAAAGGCTGTTAATGTTACTGTGGAAGGAACATTTATTTCACACAGCAGCTTGGAGGAAATACAACAATCTTATCTCTGAAAGTCCATGTTGTGTTGTCAGTTTAATGGAAGACTCCTCACACCATAATTACATTTCTCACAAGCTCTCACTATCTTAGAGGCAATTTGAAAATTACAAATGGACAGATTTTTATCAACCACCTTTGCCACTTATTTTAAACCACCCGTTCTTCCACATTGAAACAGTATACTATTTAGTGTGTTGGGTTAGTGGAAATGTAGACCTCACGACCTGCCAAATCACATCACATACATCAGTAAATTACTGTTGTACAGTGGAACCAAAAAAATTCTGTGTTGTTTTTTCATACATTCATAAACATCTGTTTTTAATACCCTTTCTGGGAAGTCTTCACTGAGCAATAGGTTTAAAAGGCCAAACAGGATAGGGAGCTATATGCCTTGGGTGTTGCCTTCTGACACTGTTCCCATGCTTCATTTGATTTACCCTTAGTAACTTGAATTAGGCTCAGAGCAATTATATATGCTTCAGATATGCACACTGATATGGTATGAGCTGACGGTGGTTATTTTGCTTTGTTCATATATGAAGTCAGAGTGACAGCAGTAGATGCCACGGTTCATAAGTAGCCAACTGTAAGACACGCCATATTCAGCATATACTGCATAGGCATACACATGCATGTTGGCAGATATCATTTGTTTAAATCAGTTTAACATGCGACACAGCTCATTTTGAGTTTAACATCTCAGTAGAAGCAGAGTCCAGCTTGGGATATGAGACAACAGCAGACAGGCACAGTTACAGAGGGAGAGCGTGCCAAGCTTCAAAGACAAGCTTGCATCATCACACTATCTCAGGGCTGATATGGTTAGAGGCACAGGCATCATGGCAAGACACATTGTCATCTTAACAGGGCCCCCAGTGGCATCTGGGGTGGGTCCAAGTTTCAGCCCCTGAGGGACACCTAGCAAAACGTTTCATTAACCTTTTGCACCACCGCAAGGCCATTTATTCCCATGAAACTGTGCACATACAGATAGTGACCAGTGTTTTTGAGGATGCATTTACTTTTGAGGAAATCCGTAAAATACTTTAGCTAGTAAATTACAGTCATCCATTCGTTTCATGAAAAGGTTTAACTTTTTTAGAAATTGGCAGTGCACAAATTGTATTCTAGGTGGAACTGTGTGTAAATGTGGGTATATTCACAATGTCAACCTCATATTCGCCTCCTGGGTAGAAGAACTAATTTCCTGCTTTGGATCTATCACAAGATTATTATCTCTTTTCGCTTCATATCATGCCTACAGCTACAGTAAGCGTGGCAATGATCTCCTATGTGTCCTAACAAAGTCATATATCTCAGAGGCTATTTAAGACATGTCTCTTTCATCTGGAAACTATTTTCATACATTTGTAGAATATAAATATAATAGTTCACTTACATACAACATACCAACTATGTTAATTTGTGTATAATATTTTGTTTCCTATTTAAAACAGAAGGTAATGCAATATCAAGGAGCATTAGCTGCTCATTACATTAGGACAGGGGCAACACATATTTTACATCAGTTTATCAAACTGTTATAAAGGGATGCAATCTGTGATTTGGTATTTGTACCACAGTGTGTAGCAGTTGAATTTCAGTGGTGACAGCTAAATTGTCCCTAGCTTTTGCAGGGTTAAGTGTTTGCAGGCCTGTTGTAATTGATCTTCATTGCATAGGGGAAGTCATTGCCTTTATCTTAACCACTGTAGTATATATGTTGTTGTGTTGGAGGAGTTTGAATAGTTGAAACAGTCACCTGTTAAATGTATGTGTAACTATGTACAATGACCATGGTCTTGTACCAAAAAACAAATACAAACGCAATCGGCTGTAAAAGTCCTCTAAGATAGGTTTCACTCTTCAATTCCTGTTTGAAATGCCAGAGTGTAGAAGCCTGGTGGGCAAGATTGTCACATCAACTAATGTTCACCTTTCACTGATGTCGACATGTGATTGCTGGCCCTGGAAGCAGTGGTTTTCTTCGTCTTTCTCTCCCCTCCAACCACATCTTCTCTCCCACCCCCTCTGCCCCTGTTATTACCCTCCAGTTTCTCCTCCAACTTCTTCTTTTGCCATCAATATCAGTTGGGTATGAGGAATACTGTGCATCAGAGAGAGAGCGGGAGGAAGAGTGAGAGAGAGAGAGAGAGAGAGAGAGAGAGAAAGAGAGACTTCATAGGGCAGAACTTCATACAGAAAGTAATATAACATCTTTATGACGATGTGACATGTGCATAGACAGAGGAGGGGTAAATGTTAAAAATGAATATGACCAATACATGTCAAGTTTTGAAATGGGCCAAAACAGAAACGGAACAGTTTTGCCATGAGGCTTATGAATGAAGAGGCTTTGAGCAGGTATTCAGGTTAATCATAATCATCAGTCACAGAGCTCCCAGCTGGTAAAGACAAGAGTATTGGTAAATGAGGGGTTTTGAAACAAGCACATTAAGAACGATTGATATTTGGCAGTGAAGAACTAATTTCAGTACAAAATGTTGCTTGTTGCAATGTTGAATTAAAGGGAAACGTGTGGGTTTTACTTGGGCCCTATTTTCCTTGGGTGCAAATGTTTAATTTGGGCAAAAACGATTCAAATCGGTCTAGTATTGAGTTAGAAATCCAGTTTTGTCCAGTGGTGTCAAAAGTAAACACATTCGTTACTTAAGTAAAAGTATTGATACTGGAGTTTAAAAATACTCTGGTAAAAGTTGAAGTACTGACGTAACCTCTTTACTCAAGTAAAAGTAAAAAAGTACAGGCTCTAAAATGTAAAAAGTAAAAAAAAAAAAAAAACATTTAAAGACAAACTAGTTGGACTTAATATAATTGACACGACTGTAAGAAAAAAGAAGCTTAATTTAATAGCTGATGAGTGCTACATGGAGCCCAAGACATGGTAAAAAATGTCATACAAAAATATAATAATGCCGTCAAAGACAACAAACTAGAAGAGCCTGTTTTTCTCAAACTTTATTGGAATTCAAGTAGACCTCCACCTCATTTGCACATTCGTCTCTCATCAGGGGTCTTTGCAACTAGGTTCATAGTCTTCGCATATTCTGCCAGAAATTCAAGCTTGACAGGAGTCAAATACAAAACTCAAAATGTCATATTTATTTCATGGAACACTTTCAATTCAATAACAAACCAATTATGTAATGCTAATCATCTGTAATGAGGGTTAGTAAATATACTGTATAGTGTTTTAAAGCTTTTCAATTAAAAGTGAAAGAATATATAGTTCAGCTTTAAAACTTAAAAGGGGCAGGTACATACGTGGGTATTTTTAGTGCACTGTAAACAGCTGTAATGGCCTTGTTGTACTTGTTCCCTTCATTTGTTTTGCTTTGATTTTTAGAAAGTTACCGAGTTACACTGTATAATGTAAAAACCCCATTATTGTAACTGAAAAATATGTCTGAGGATTTGCACGGTGTCTGAGCCACCTATCTAATGTTAGCATGCTACTAGCTGTTAGCAATTCCTACGTGATTCTTGGGTTCGAAAAGTTTGCACCGCATTCTCCATGATCCTTTTTGCTCCCAACGATTTCGAACAATTCTTTGAGGTAGGGCCAGGGATGTGGACGGTTTTGCTGTTCTCCATCGCCACTACTGTCTAGCGTCTTCAGACCCTTCAGACATCTCGCCAGAGTTGCCATCTCTCTCTGACACTGCCATTGACGCGCGTTGTATCATTTGTTCGCCTCCGTTGTCTTGTTTTGAGTCATGCGTAAAGAAGATGGATAGCCCTAACCAATGAGTGTTATGGGTTTCTATGCTTCATCCAATCACGCTCGAAATCACTATCTGGATGGCGCCATTGAACTTTATTGGATGGCGCACATTTGAAACTTTTAAAAACAAAACCGGACCCAAGAGTAACGAGCCTCATTTAAAAATGTAAGGAGTAGAAAGTACAGATAATTGTGTTAAAATGTAAGGAGTAGAAGTAAAAAGTTGCCAGAAAAATAAATACTCGAGTAAAGTAAAAATACCTAAAAATTCTACTTAAGTACAGTAACGAAGTATTTGTACTTCGTTACTTGACACCTCTGGTTTTGTCCCACGACTGACAGGCTAATTATAAGTGTCTGACTCAATAACTGCAAAGAAACTGCAGCAAATACGTTGTTGAGGTAAACAGTTATTGAGGTAGATCCTTTCCATGCCCGCAGCACTGGTCGTGGTGGTGGACTAGTCATCATACACCGGGCTGAAATAAGACTGTCTCCTCTGCCAATGCCTGCATTTTCGTCTATGGAATGCCTGGTCTTCAAATGCAAACCTCCACACTCCATGACAGTGCTTCTAATATACCGTCCTCCAAAACCTAACCCAGCTTTTGTACCTGAGATAAGTGATCTGCTAACCTCACTCTGCACTACGTCAACTAACATTGTCATTGTTGGTGATTTAAATATTCATGTTGACAACCCCTCCTGTCAGTTTGCAGCAGATTTTCTGAGTTTGCTTGAGTGTCTTGGCCTGCAGCAGCATGTTGAGATTCCTACTCACACCAAGGGGCACACTCTGGACCTGGTTATCACTGACATTGCTCCCATAAGTAACCTACAGGTGTATGATATTGGTGTGTCCGACCACAAGGTGGTCTTAATGGCCTTGACTTTTAAGCTGCCTACTATTAGACCTAAGCGTCAAATGTCTTTCCGGAACTGGAAAAGCATTGACTCAGCCACCATGACCATGGATCTCCAGCTCATCACCTGCCCACCCTTTGCACCAGTGGATGAATTAGTAGAGCTCTATGATACATCCTTGAGCTGTGTTTTTGATCTCCATGCCCCTGTCAAGACACGTGAGGTCAATTTCTCACGCTCTGCTCCTTGGTTCACACATGAGCTGCGGAAAATAAAAACAGCTGGGCGTGTCCTGGAACGACGCTACAGACACTCTGGGCTGACTGTGCATAAACTGGCCTTCCGTGAACATCAAAGGGCCTACTCCAACTCACTTAAAGATGCTCGCTCACAGTGCTATTCCAACTTAATTAATAAAAACCCTGGCAACTCTAAACAGCTTTTTACCACCATAAATCATCTCCTGAAGCCACAACCATCCTCTTCAACTGAGGCTACAGAGGAGCAATGCAACAGCTTCATTGACTTTTTCAGATCCAAGGTCAACAACATTCGCTCTCAGATGTCAAGCTCCCCAGCTCTGCTTCTCTATGACACCAACACCTCATCTGCGAGTGTGCTGTCTCCTCTACATCTCGCTGAGGTTGGGGAGAGCCATGTTGAAGAAATCCTCAGAAAAATGAGATTGTGTACCTGTACCCTGGACCCCAATCCCACTGCTCTGCTCAAGTCACACATCCCCACTCTCAGTCCTTTCATCACCAAAGTCGCTAACCTTTCCCTTCAGTCTGGCTGTGTCCCACCTGCTCTCAAGGTTGCTGTCATCCGTCCCCTTCTTAAGAAGCCCACCCTGGACCCGGAGGTTCTAGCCAACTACAGGCCTATCTCAAACCTTGCCTTCCTGTCCAAGGTGTTAGAGAAGGTAGTTACTTCTCAACTTCAGGACCACCTCAAACACAACAACTTGTTTGAAAAATTTCAATCAGGATTTCGTTCAGCCCACAGCACTGAAACAGCTTTGCTCAGGGTGACAAATGACCTGCTGATGACAGCCGATGCAGGATCACCCTCACCCCTCATCCTCCTGGACCTGACTGCTGCATTTGACACAGTGGACCACACTATCCTGCTAGAGCACCTCCACACCACCATTGGATTATCAGACTCTGCACTCAAGTGGTTTCAGTCCTACCTTTCTGGCAGAACTGAATATGTCTCACTGGGAAGTTGCAAGTCCAGACAGCTCCCTGTCTCCTGTGGTGTTCTGCAAGGGTCGGTCCTCGGCCCCATCCTCTTCATTATGTACATGCTCCCCCTCGGACGCGTCATCAGCAGACATGGGATGTCTTTCCACTGTTATGCTGATGACACACAGCTTTATATAAAAACTGCCCCAAGCCCCACTGCAGCCATGTCATCTCTCAACGCCTGTCTTGGGGAGATAAAGGCATGGATGAGCAACAACTTTCTCCAGCTTAATAGTAGCAAAACTGGAGCCCTTCTTGTTGGTACCCCACACCAGGTTCAGTCATCCTCCTTGACTCATCTCACCTTCGACAGCCAGGTCATCCCCCTCTCCTCCACAGTCACTAATCTCGGAGTTAGGTTTGACTCTCACCTGAACTTTAATGATCATATAAAACACCTGTGCAAAACCTCTTTTTATCATCTAAGAAACATCTCCAAACTCCGCCCCACTTTAACCCCATCAGATGCAGAGAAGCTTGTCCACGCCTTTATCTCCTCAAGACTGGACTATTGTAATTCACTCTTCTATGGGATCACTGGCAAGAACATCCAGAAGCTGCAATACATCCAAAACAGCGCTGCCAGGATTCTGATGAAGGTCCGGAAATATGAGCACATAACACCAATATTACACTCACTACACTGGCTCCCTGTCTCTTTCCGGATAGACTACAAAGTCCTTATAATCACCCATACATGCATTAATGGACATGCACCTCCCTACCTGCAAGAATTAATTAATCCCCATACCTCCACCTGCACCCTCAGGTCTTCAAACAGCTCGCTCCTCCGCGTCCCCAAAACCAAGCGTCGCACAATGGGCGACCGGGCCTTTTGCTCGGCAGCGCCACATCTATGGAACAGCCTCCCTGACCACCTAAGGGCAACGCAGACGCTGGATTCCTTTAAAGCTGGACTTAAGACTTTTTTATTCAGGAAGGCATTTTCTGGCCTTGTGTTGAATCTTTTCTGTTATGCTTATGTTAATATTTAAATTTGTTTTTAATTTTATTGTATTATTATAGTTATTTTCTAATATGTAGGCACTCTGAGATTCCTTTGAATGAAAAGTGCGTTAAAAATAAAATGAATTATTATTATTATTATTATTATTATGTCATTTATGAACATTATGAGCCTGTTAGTGGTGAATACAGGCGGTTTGCTTTGACACAGACACTTACCCCATGGGATTACATTGAATAGCCATTTTGCATTTGCCAGTTCTAGCATTCTAATTCAAAACTAATTTCGATCATTAATCGTCCTTAGTAAAAAAAGTTGGACCAAAAAGATCTAAATATAGGACACAGGTTGAAAAATCACTCTATAAACTATAGCCTGCTGGCACTGTCAAACAGAAGAGTACCAATGTAAGAATTTGAATTTCTTTCAGCTTTTCTAAGGAATATTGAAATCTCACTGAATATTTGTCACATAACAATGTACACTACATGTGGGAGCCTGAAATGCTTTGTTTCCATGTGGTACATGTTTCCTGTGGTCTGGTGATAGAAAAGCCAGACTTAATCTTACTAATTTTTATGTTTTTTTCTTCCTCTTTGATGGAATTTAATTCCCCAATCTCTTCCAGTATCTGCACGAACTGGTGAGCTACACCGGGCCCTACTGAATGTAACCTACAATATGCCAACCCCCTTAAAAAAAGTTAAACCCAGTTAAACCCAGTTTCCATAAAGAATTATAAACATATTAATTCACTATATAATTATCTGTAAATAGATGTTACTTTACTCATAACGTGTCATGATGTTGTAGTACAATCAATACACTCTGATCACGAAAGCTTGAATGAAGTCGTGTATACCTCTTTAAAGGCTGCGGGCGAATCTAATTGGTTTCTCAATCAGATTATTTGAGATGACTGACCACACTGTTATTTGCAAGTGATCAGATTGGATTTGTGATTGCAGACATCACCAACCTTGGGTTATGGGTTGCTTTGGTAATGACACCGATGTCAGTAACTACGATAGGTTCAGAGGTCACCTACAGAGTGCCAGCATAACATTTATTTTGGCATCTTTACATGGACTATTGTTAAGCATGCTATATAGACTTATCTCAATTATTATGAGGGACAATGACAACTTCATGACCTTTTATGAATGTGTTTTATTATTACTTATCCATGCTGGGTTTAAGTAAAGTGCTACCAGGATAAGCTCAGACAAATGGAATGCGTAATCAATCTGACAATTTCTCATTCCAATTATGTGTCCATAGTTAAATCATATTTGTATGAAATAAAAATAGAAGATTTGTAAAGTTAAAAGGTGATTGACTTCAATACACACAACACTCTGATAATGTGAGATGATTTGTAAGAGGAATTTTACAAACTACTTTTAGGCTTATGGGATATAGGGTCCAGGTCTTTTGTCTGTGACAGTTTGCAATACAATAAAGCCAGGAAGCTAAAAGTAAGATCGCCTCAGATCTACTTTAGTAATCAATGCCAATTTAAATGCAGTGTCTAACTAACCATTACAATTTCAGTGTTCTTTCTCTCATTTTATATAAAATTCCTTCCATCTCTTTTTCCAAAATTGTCATTTCAAACTCTGTTTACCATACATTCAACACAACACGTCTGTCCAACTGCGTTTGCCCTTGAAGGTGACATTCATGTCAAGTGTGGCAAGAGTGTCAGTCAATGGTGTCATGGGTGATATTTTAAGGTCAGTGTGAGTTCTTAACCTTGTCTGGTCTTGTAAAATCCCTGAGGGCCATTTCCCTCTCTCCCAGTTTTCTTTCACTTGTCAGCCTACCTATTGTTTTGAGATGAGGGGTTCTGTGCCTTTTCTGGAATCATCATGTTTTTTTCTCTCAAGGAGAGGAAACCACTGTGTGTTAAGAGACATTCAATCAAAACCCGAGAAGGTGAGAAACCTTCTGGGAGAGCTCAGACAATTGTTTGTCTGGGGACAAGTGGAGTGAGGAGTGAACTTATAGATGTGCATTAAATAGAGGATGCAAGGGAGGATGGAAAACAGATATCATCCTAAAGTGGTTCTCTGAGGATCCCCTTCCCCTTTGTGGAGGGAAAAAAGCCTTGTAAACTGCCCTTTAAATCCTATTTAGACTGGAACTACTACGACTACAACATTGTTCTGGCTTGGCTGTAGCAGGAGCGATAACGACAGAGCAGATCAAACCTCTAAATCTCAAAATGGAAGTTTTACATGGTCCTGTAGAGAGGATTCATTTCAAAGGCTGTTACTATGTTAGTGATTTAAGCCCACGAGGTACGGAAATGGGCACTGACATCTGTGGGCATTTAGTTCCAAGGTGCCCCTTCTGGAAAGAGACAATATGATGAAAGGGCTTGTGCCCTATACAACACACATGCACAACACCAGTGAGGGATAAATAACAATATAACGAAGGTTTAGTTAAAGCAGCACAATGGACTAACACAGTCAAATATCACGCAAGTGCAACACAAGACAAAGCAAGACGACAAATAAGTAATTTACTAGTCCGGCAGAGAGAAGTACTCGGGCGGCTTCCAGAAACTTACATAGCGGAGTAATATACCTAGAGACCCTGGTATGGCAATGGCACAGACATTCTCCTTTTTAAAAGTCATTGTAGTGCCCACATTTTTTTAAGCTGTTATTTTAAGGTAAAATTGCTAATCCTAACCCTAACTCTACCCTTACAGTTGCTACATACTGCTACTTTAAACACCAACTATGAATAAATGAAAATGACTGCAATATTATAACAGGGAAACAGTGTTTTGATTTGAGTTGTGAGCTGACTAACATTACTGTGATGAACAGTATTGCAAATTCAAAACTGATTTAAGTGTGACTGCTCAGCTGTAGTAGAGGATCACTACAAGGTAACTGTACAGATCAGACATGAAAATTAAAGCAGTTCATAGGATATAGTGACGACTGTGATTGTGCTGAATAAACTATATGAGAACACATTATATATTTCATATTTATGTTTCCAGAAGTTGCATCTTATTGGCAAGATGCTGATTTAAATCTACCCAAGGGCCAATATGTAGTAGCTAGATGGGTCTGACAGCGGGCCAGAGGTAGCATACTGCCTGCTGGGTGCCGACTGAAACATTTCTGTGGACCGATAGATTCATGTAATCTGGGTAGATGTATGCAAGTAACTGATGCTAGTATGGATATCTTTACGTATCCTTACTGGCACACCTGCCTCACATACCATACAGTATGTAGTGCAGCTTCAGACAGACTACAACATTATCTCAAACAGCACTTCAATTTGTAATATTTCTTTTTTTATGGTTTATCTGATCTGTATTTTTTACCTGGTTAATTATCAAGGGATATAAGTTAAACTGGTCTCCTGTTCTATTATGGTATTTATGGCCCAGGTCAGTCACATGACAAACATAGGTCACTCCTTTCGTCTTGTGTTCAGCATATGAGCACACCTTGAAGTGAAAATTGAGACACACAGTTTGTTTACTTTTTGGGCTAAATGTCCTCACTAGGTCCTACTGACATTAATGGATATGGTTACCATGGCTACCTAGGTCTGTGTCTCTCTATTCATCTGCTGCATCACCTGGCCTTTTACCTTCTGGGCTAACTTCTTCCTACTTCTACCTTCTTCTGCTTCTTGGCTTGATTTTGTTTCACATTTTCAAATCTGATGCATGTGGCAGGCCAGAAGTGGAATTAAAGGCTGTGCCCCTTTCACTTAGGCATAACCAAGTGGAAAGACTTGCTATGCACCTGAGGGCCTCAATTATATTCACGCCTCAATCCCAATCCAGGTCACACCAGGATATTCTGCAGGGATTAGAAACGGTTCAAAGAACGAAAACGAAAACCGGTAGAGAACGACATTTTCTGATGAACTTTAATCGATAACGGGAACCAAAACAATTTCAGCTGTTCCGGAGTGAAAACAATATTTTCAATTATACCGGCTAATAAAGTTATTTTTCGTTCCAAATAACCTTTCTTGAAATATTGTGGAAATAAAATTATTGTTAAATAAATCTTGAAATAAAGTTATTGACAGTAGTGTCACTTCAGCCAAGCGGTCTGGGGAACATTGAGCGGGCAGGTAGCCAAGCCCATCACTTCCGGAATAAAACTTTATTTCAAGATTTATTTGAACAATAATTGTATTTATGGTCATGAAACATTGGATGTAGCATCTTACACTGTGAAGTTGCATAGGACCAGGAAGATATGGATCTGTTATACTCGCTAGTGGTCAGAACGAAACGAAATGAAAAATATTTCGTTTTTAATCCATGTTTTTCTGTCCTGCGAAATGCACAGATCCACATCAGACTAAATGCAGACTTTCATATGAGGCCCTTGCTATAGAGTTCATTCATAGGTCACAGTGGCAGAGCTTATGCATGGGAGGCATTTAGGAGCCAAACCTCTCCTGTGCAATGTTTCAAGCTTAACATTCTATCTATATATTGGGCTCATGTGGTGGGAGCCAAGGTGCCAGTCAGGTCTGTGCCTGAAGCATCTGCTGATGTCCCCATTAAAATATGTTTGATACTGTAGAGTCTCTTGCAGTTAAAACAGTAGGTCATAGTCTCACCACTTGGACATCTCTGTATGGAGTACTTTATTCTCTCGTAACTACTTTCCCACTTTTCAGAACTGCCCACTAGCTAATTCCTTCCACCACTGTGTAACCCATTTCACTGTAATGCTCTTGATCCAGAAAACATCCACATGCTTGAAGCAATGAGCTACAGTACATGCCCACTTGTGCCTGAAGCACTAAAAGCCCATGATTAGTATTCAGAAGGCCCAGCTCTAGGGTTCCAAACCCAGGGCCACGCTGTCAGTCTGACCCACTGTAGCCAGCTGCTCTGCTGGAGATTCTGGGTAAATTGTGACATAATAGGAAAGATATCAACAGATCCTCTAGTAAATTCTTGCTTTTCTACTTTCTTCCATATCTCAAGTGGTTACAAACTAGAGGACCATGTCTCTAGAGGCAATTGTATTGTTATGGCGCTATACAAATAAAATTGAATTCAATTGAATTGAAAGTCTCTCAGTAATGTATTTGGCCAAATGGGAATATTAGAGTATATCAATATCAATGCTAAGGTTGGCCTTATAGCACTACAAACAATGTCCCCACTTTAAAACGACACATACAGTATATGTAATATAAATTATATTTAAATACATTTCAGTTGCATTACAGTTCAAATAAGTCACAAGTCCTCAAAGAATATATATTTAATTTACATTATGCTGAAAGTTCACATTTTAGTGCAGTTGTCTTCTTTTTTCTTCTTCTTCTTCTTCTTTTCTTTTTATGTTCAAAATGTTGTAGGACAAAATGTATTTTTACCTTTTTGTCTGTTACCTGGACATAAACCCTACACTCATCTGTAGTTGGTTTGAGATGTGAAGGCAATTTATCCATGTACTGTACACCTTGTCGTATCTGTTATGTATAACATAATGAGGACATTATACTGTATAATAATGTCAGGATCAGATTAAAGTATGTTGAAGATTCTTGACATGGTGACCAAAATCAATAATGAGTCCTGCAATCTTTGAGAAAATGTCCAAAATGCTTACATTTTAAACCTTACCATTTGAAATTATGATTTAATGTTATGATCATGTTACAGATAAACTTACTTATACTAATACATGAAAGATTTTGTAAGTCCTCTGATGTCAAACTGAATTGCTGCAATATCATTAAGAAGACACAATACCATCTGTGTATGCAGGAATCCTTTTTCTGCGCTGAAAATGAAATGCTACAAGGATAGAATGAATCAGTAATGATTAGGTATCATAAAGTAATGATTAGGTGCTTGGAGATCAAAGGACTCAATGTCACGCAAATTATCTTTCATCTCAGATTAATTCTCTTGGATTTTGCTATTGGGGTATCCTTGATGAAAGTATGTATGCAAACTAATGACAAAGGTCTGATGAGATTAGATAGTAAACTTAAACTCAGATCTAAATTTGAATCATTTTGTACATTCTCCTTCTTGTGAAATGTTATTGTAATATCTGCCAGCTTTTCCCTCCTATTAAGCCTCACATAGTATCTTACATTAGATTCTTAATTTTGGATTATAATAATAATAATAATATTATATATAATATCATATAATGATAATAATGCAAGTACATACAACAATACAAGTACATACAACATGCCATTCACTCAAGTGACATCTGTAAAAGACAGGATCAAGTTAATGACAACCCACGAATAACCCTGTTATTGATGATACTACATTCATTGCCTCCAGTGTTTTCTGTTATGTTGTGCTTCGTCAGGTGAGAGACTATTGATCCTGTCAAACCACAACCAAAGGAGAGACGAGCTGAAAGCACATTGTTTTACAACTCTCTGTGACACATGATGGATGGAGCTGGCCAATGAATTATCTGTTGCACAGGCGTGCTAATTGGCACCACCGTTTTAAACAGCTGGGTCTTAAAGCTTCATGGAAGGCAAATTGTCACACTGAAGGTAACAATTGCCTCAGACAGTGCTTATCAATCAATGCAAGAACACTACAATTGACCTTGGTAGAATCTGTTGTCAATTATTGTAATCTTTGCCTTGTCTCTGTTGGATTTGAGGTGTTTAACTTTGGCTATATTACATCATCATTATTGTCATTTTGACTAGGTTCATTCTGCTGTCAGCTGTTAGTCTATTTTAGTCATATATACAGTGGGGAAAATAAGTATTTGAACCCCTTGCGATTTCACAAGTTTGGCCACTTGCAAAGAAATGTGTGATCTATAATTGTAATGGTAGATGGATATTAATAGTGAGAAACAGAATATCAACAAAAAAATCCAGAAAAATGCATTTTATAACATTAATGACTTTATTTGCATTTGATGCAAAAAATAAGTATTTGAACCCCCAAAACTGACTGACAAAAATGGCTTAGTACTTGGTGGAATAACCCTTATTGGCAAGCACAGACGTCAGACGTTTCTTGTAGTTGGTCACCAGGTTTACAAACATCTCAGGAGGGATTTTGGTCCACTCCTCTTTCCAGATCCTCTCCAAATCTTTGTGTTGTGTTTTCAATGGGAGGGAATGAGGGAATGAAGTTCAAGCCCAATATTCCACGTTACATGGCCCCATCCATAGTTCCCTTGATGCGGTGGAGTCGTCCTGTACCCTTGGCAGAGAAACAGCCCCAAAGCATAATGTTTCCACCTCCATGCTTGATGGTGGGTATGATGTACTCTTGGGGTCATATTCAGCATCCCCCCCCTGTCAAACACGGCAAGTCGAGTTGATGCCAAAGAGCTTGATTTTGGTATCATCTGACCACATTCTGTCTCCCAATCCTCCGTAGAATCATTCAAGTGTGCAATGGTAAACTTCAGATGGCCCTGTACATGCGCTTCCTTGAGCAGGGGGACCTTGCGAGTGCTGCAGTACTTCAAAAAATTACGCCGTGGTGTGTTGCCAATGGTTTTCTTGGTGACTCTGGTCCCAGCTGCCTTGAGATCATTCACAAGCTCCCCCTGTGTAGTTCTGGGGTTATTCTGCACCTTTCGAATGATCACTGATTCCGCACGAGGGGATATCTTGCATGGAGCCCCAGACCTAGAGCGGGTGACAGTTGTTTGGTGTTGCTTCCATTTATGAATAATCGCACCAATAGTTATCTGCTTCTCACCAAGCTGCTTGCCGGTGGTTTTGTAGCCCATTCCAGCCTTGTGCAGGTCCACAATCTTATCTCTGACGTCTTTGGACAGCTCTTTGGTCTTGCCCATGGTGGTGAGGTTGAAGGTGTGAAGTATGATTCTTTGGACAGGTTTCTTTTATACAGGTCACCAGTTGAGATCAGGTATACCTTGTTAGACCTAATGAGGACTAATCTGTGTGCTTTTTGGGCACATAACTGGCCATTGGGAGCCAGAATTCTTGCTGTTTGCTTGGGGGTTCAAATACTTATTTTTTGCATCAAATGCAAATTAAGTCATAAATCTTATAAAATGCAGTTTTCTGGATTTTTTTGTTGATATTCTGTTTCTCACTGTTACAATACACCTACTATTAAAATTGTAGATCACACATTTCTTTGCAAGTGGCCAAACTTGCGAAGTCGGCAGGGGTTCAAATACTTATTTTCCCCACTGTATATATCATAGGTCCTACAGAAAGGATTAGCATGGTTTAAAGCCTTCCTTCTTCCTTATGTGTTACCATTTCCCTGCATTGCAGTATTCGCCAGGTCAGGATGAAATGTAGAGCTAAACTCTGCAGCACTTGGCCTCTATCAGGTCTGTCATTGGTGGAGTGGCACAAATCACCTACCAATTCATCCTGCCGGTTTCCATAGCAATGAATGGGGTGAATGGGACACGTGTGACAGGAGGTTTCAGGCACCTGCTGTACTGTAATGAAATACCAGGGTCCTGAAATGTTTCGGCATAATGGTGCAAGATAGTATTCCATGAAGAGAAAATGTTGCCATATTTATTTCCATTATCATCAATTACCGTTGAATATGAATTTAAACATGGAAGCAGAAAATAATTACAAAATATCAATTAATTTGCCCTATCGACTGAATCATGAACAGTCGGTTTCACTCTAAGGGCAGTGCCTCACAGCAGCCCTTCGTCAACACACGCGCACACACACACAGACACACACACTTGATGTTTGAACCCTCAGATGTTGGAGAGTGTTCAAATGGAACATTGCGTGCCTAATTAGCCGGACAAAATGTATGTAGTAAGAAACAATTAACACCTGTTTAGGTACCAGTAATGAGACAATGACAAAGGACAGGTATACAATAGTGCACAGTGGGGGGGGGGGGGGGGGGGGGGGGCGGGCTGAAGAATGCTACTTCAACAATGTATGTGTCAGTGGTGTCTTGTATGTAGTCTTATATTTTATTGTATCCACTGTATTTTGCATGCCAGTTACTCACAGAAGTATAAGACTAATCCATAATGTGCAGGACTATGTGCAAGCATATCATCAGAGGGAATGTGTAAGATAAAGGCTAAAGACAAATGTAATGGGGCTTTGTATGTTCAGTCAGGTTAACCAGTCAATTTTCTGGTCTATAGGCATGAGGTTGGTCCCTGGTTCCCAGATGCATGCCAATCAGAGATTGAAGCCCACAGTGCCTACTGAAGTGATTAGGTGGATGAATCCTATACACAGTGAAAAAAACGATGTGCCTCAGTGAAGCTCATCACTGATCTGAAGTAATCGTACATGGATTAGGAGGAGTCTCATAACTCAGGAGCTTAGGCCTCTGTCAGAGAGAGATTCAGTGAAGGTTCAGAGCTGTCCTGTTTGTTGGAAGACTGCAGAGCAGTTATGATACATCTCTGTGACAGATAATGAGGTGGATGACAAACAGCAAATAGCATGCACAGATGCAAAATAGTCTGGCAGTGATAAAGCTTTTTATCCTGTTTTTGATGCAACATTAATGTGTTTTCAGTAGAGATGGCTGCTGAGGCAAAAATCACTGATAAATTAGTCTACACTAAATATTGTGATTGACATGGGAAGGAATGAATAATGCCTGCGCTTGTCAGTCTAGCAACTGACAATAAAATGTATCCATTTTAATGGGAATAAAAGCAGATTTGATTAATTGCTATTGGTTGGAAAGAAAGGTACTGCATGTGCAATTCGTTGGCTTTCACTGCCATAGGGTGCGAGTTGAGCTCTGATACAAAGCACTGGGTAGGGTTTTTAAGGCTGGGATGAATTTGAATTAACCTTTGAACCCTAATCTGAACACTTAATGGAGATTCTATAAAACTTAATGAACCCTTTTCCAGCAGCTGCCATAGCAGTCAGTAGCCCACCGGAGGCTGAAGGCCATATGAACACTGACTGAAACTGACTGCAGTGTTGCCTAGCAACACGTCCACAAATACTATAACTGCAGGCCTTATTTGTCTCAAAATCCTCTGTGTTTTGTGTCCCCCTGAACATATCCTCATCCATAATGTTATCATGCATTCTGACAGGTAAAGAAAGGTTCTCTCTGGTACTGGACACATGCCAGCAAATGTTCAAAGAGAGGCGTGATATGGAAGGAATTATAATGTGCCTAGCATCAATTAAGTTTGGAAGGGGTGTCAGCAGGCTATAAAGGCATAAGCTCTTTGGATGTAGAAAGGAAAACGCTGGCTTGTTCTATGAATGTGGTTTCATGTAGACATTTCACCACATCTGACAAAGAAGGCAGGTGGCCAGAGAAAGCCATTAACTCAACATATTAGCCCTGACTGGAGAATCCAATTCTGTCCACCTGCATTATCCCCGAAGGAGGAGAGCCGCTATTACCAGGACCACCCTATCACATTCAACTGCCTTGCTGTCTAACAAGTAAAAAGCATCTGCTCAAGTGCAACATGAAAAAATATATAATTCCAACATAATAGTTTTCCCAGGGTTAGAGCTTAAGTTCACCCAAACAACCAATTTAATTCATGAAAAAGCCTCTTTGACATAAAATGTTGCTTAAAATGTTGCTTTCAGTCAGTTGATTGGTTGAACCATATTTATATACACACTTTAATTGCTATCAATGCCATATGAAAAAACCTAATGAAGTATTACACTGATGGCTAAAACCCACCGGTACTTGTCTTGCAGAGGAACAAGGCTGTGTAATAAAAATGATTTGTGACAGATAGAGTGATACATTTTGTCCCCCGCTCCTGGCTGTAGATATTGATATTGAAAGGATGTATATACTCAATGAAAAATCAGAACTGAATAGATGGACCCTACGTTGATCCTCTTGAAAGGACATCACTTACGTATTAAGTCACATACAAATTGTTCAAATTGAGAGTTAGTCTGAGGTTTACAGTGTCGACTAGAGATGATTTGCCGCAGGGTTTTTGCCAAGGTTTTGTTAAAAATGGTGTTGAGCAAAGGGCACATCCCACATCATCTGGAATTGCCAGTGTTTTGTTTCACCAAACCTCTCTCTGAGTTGGTTTTGGTTGGAAATATACCCAGATTTAACAACGCCTGTGTAATCTGTATCACAGTAGATTGAATGTTGTTGTATCCATTAAAAGGGAGCCTTTTGGCTCAACCAGAAGCATTCCAGTTACTCATCATCACTTGCAATTTGTATGGCTATGTCATCTTTACATCACCAATTATAAAAACATTAGGGTATACACTTTGGAGTACACTTATGCAATAAGCTGTCATTGTTAGTGTTATGGAAATGGAGGCAACATTGTTTTATTAATAAACTCCCAATGAAGAGGCATGCATGTTGTTCTATAAATTAATTTAATTGCAAAAAATATGAATGCACTCTCAGAGAACACAGACAGAAATAGACTCAGTGTGGTAGAAGAGCTGTAGCTCTGAGTCTGAGGTCTAATACTCTGCTCTGATGAACAATTATTTCCATTGAATTTCCAGACAGGCAAGCGAGCGGATTGCACAATGCTTATTCCCCGTGGTGCTCTCTCCCCCTCTGAATCAGAGCTTTCTCCAAGCTATTGGCTGATTCGCCCTGTAATATCTCTGTCTTTCATCTTTCGGTTTTGTACTATTTGCTAAAGATGGCCTTTCAAATGTGGCTAAAAGAAGGTTTCTGTTGATGTACAATTTAACAAAATACATCTAGGTCAGCCAAGTCAAGCTTGCAGTATACTTAAAGATATGGTTGTTCATTTTGTTAAAATTCTAACAGAAGTTTAGCAACATTAACCTTATGTTTGCATAGATTAGCCTATATTTTTATGGTCCAATTGTTTTAGCCAAGAAATTCAGTAATTCTGCGTAGGATATACAAATTACCAGCTAATGCATTTAAATGGGCTTTTTTATGAGAAATGTTTGATAGACCAAGATCGAAAAACAATGAAAGAAGGGGGTCGCTTAGTCATTTTGTTTTTGGTTCTGCTAATGGTGCAGTTAACTAGTAATGAATGCTATGAATTAAGTGTTTTTATTTAACATATTAACTGTTCATTGTTATGTTAATGCAGTTATTCATACGCAACACAACAATGATTTAAAAGATGAGACAGTCACATGTGTCAAATGTCAAGGCTTTACATACAAGCTTTCACATCACAGCCTCAGTTGAATTAAACAGTGTCAATATCACACAGCAGAGGAGCTTCACATTCACCTACTGTATGAATTAATTTCTAATGATGAACCATAGCATTGTGCTTTTAGAATATTTTTTTAAAGATAATTTTATAATTTTCTCCAGTATGTCACAATATCTATAGCGGGTAAACTGAATCCCGGAGCGCCTAATCAATTGATTGATTTGACTAATGGAATAATCAGTCACCTCATTCATGTAACTTACACGAGACCAGTGTAAATGAAAAATCACAGACCAATACATTTATGTTTAAGAGCCATTTTTTGTTGTTGTGGTGCAAAGTTATTTTTGGACCACTTTGAATTTTAGCTACACATTTAGATATATTAGAATGCCACAGTTTATTGAAGTTGCTCTGGTAGAAATTGATTTCAATTAAACAGAATGAGATGGGCCTTGTGCATTTACTGTGTGAAATATACTGTAATTTAATTATATTACTACAAACTATATCTCCAATAGATCCCCTATAGTTCCATCTGATACTGTATGTAATATTCCCAAATGTTAGGTTTAATAATACACATGTTGGGGTATACTAGTGATCCTATCTTATCTACCAAAGTCTCAAGTAACTAGCATAGAACTCTAGCAATCTCACCATTCCTCACCTTACATGTGACCTTAAAACAAGTATAGAAGACCCCATGTACACTGGTAGGTAGTTCAAGGGGTCGCTGTAAAAATGGTCTGGTAACAGAGCCTATGGCAGCCAGAGTGACTACATTCTTTCACAGAGCACATACTTTGATTAAAGTGGTTGTTATGTAAGGTATATCATGTGTATCTCTGTAGGAAAGGACAACCACATGATTGTACATGAATGTGTACATTTACAGAGTTTAAATCTCATTGCTCCTTTGGTCTGTTTTGCTGTTCAAAAAGAATGATTTGAACTGTCATGACTCCAGTTCTATTCTGTTAATAGAATACTGGAATAGTGTATCCCAAACTGGGGTGCGTTTCCCAAACAGCAACACACCAACACTGTTTTAGCATATTACTAAGATGGAGCATTCAACTGACTTTGACAGAACTGTGACTGTTCATCATGCCATATAACTCTGAATTATATTAATTAGTAGTTTACACTGCAGTGGTTAATGACCTCCATTTCATCCATCAAACATTAGGAGTTTAAGAGTTGGCATCAATAACAAATTATTCAGTGGCTTTGTTAGTGTAAGTTATTTAATTTTCCACATGTTTTTCACTGTGGACTAATGGTTACATTATTGTTGCCTGGCACAACAGTTATAGTTAAAAAGATCAAACTTTGGCAAGAACTTTTTTTGTGCTAAGGTGTAATGTCCACATGAGGAAATAAGCCATTGTTTCGCAACGATGTTTAACACCTCACTAACATTCCTGCTTTTCTAGATGAGACACCTGTTGGCTTAGCCTCCACATTCAGCTCAAAAACCCCACCCCCAAACCCCTCCATGCGCCTACCCTCATAGCTCCTTTGCAGAAGTGGCCCTGAGTATCTTTGTTGATCGCCCAGCAACCGACATGCCAGTCTGTCTCGAGTCTTTCAGTGGGAGCGGAAACCCAGCACAGTACAGCCTCTGGAGGACTCGCAGCAGCGTACCTGACTGCCTTACCAATGAAGAGCGCCACATTCTGGGGCCTGGAGTGTCACGCATAAATAGATCTGACACCAAGGCCTTGTTTTCCTAGCACTGAAAAGAAGAAAGGGGTGATTCTGTCCAGCTTCACTGCCTGCGCTGTGTCATATTCCCATAGCCATGTGCTGTGCTGCTAATCCATGAAAACCAACAGAACTAAACAGTTGCATGCTGGCTTGTATTGGATAGATGATATTGTGCTCAGTGAAGCATACTATAAACAGAATTAGCTTCTGTGTAGAAAGGCTAGATCTTTTCTTATGTATTTGGTTCAGGGTTGTTTTGTTACTTTCTGTTTTCATTCAGGCAAAATGATTAAGGTTGAATGCTGGTCCCCTGTGAACAGATACAAACAAGTAAGTATACTTTGGAATTTAGAGGATGAATTAAATGGCTGTGTTTCTCATAGTTTTGTGTTATGGAGCTGCTGTAAGTTATTTGTATGAACTAGATAATGGTGACCAACAAAAAAAATTTATTAATTTTTTTACAAGAAAATGGCTCAATTTTTTTTTGACAGATTATTTTACACAATATCTCTAATGTCTGCATCATTCTGTTTGATTATCACAGTAACCTCTTCATAAAGCTAAGAAAAGATCAAACAAATGGTGGTCAAATCAGGCTTACCAGAGGACATGTCTGTACTGCTTGGTGTTTCCAGTTGTAGTGTGCAGACAGAGACGGCTTTGATGCTGCATCCGTTTTAACCAGAACACAAGCTGAATATCAGGGGTTTGAGGGACTGTATTATTACCACCTTATGCAATTATAGGGTTCAGTGCACAGTTGAGCAATCAAGTGTGCCACCAACCATTGCCAACACTCCAAACTCTCACCGCAGGTCTCCAAACGTGTGGCACGGCTAACTCCCCCATCCCCACAGGGCAAATACCACAGATGGAAATCTAAATGCTAAATTTCATTTTGTATCATTAGTAGGTTAGCTCACCCCTCATTGGTTCACCATCTGCCATCATCTGTGTATCTCCCTCCACCAAGTGCCTACAGAGGCAGACAGAGAAAGAAAGTTAAGTAAACAAAACAAAAAAACAATAGAATTTGTGTGGCAGCCTTTGCATCACACAGATAGAGAGAGAGGCACATAAATTAGATGAAGAGGGAAGTGGAGTGTGTGTGTGTGTGAGAGAGGGGGAGTTCAATTGAGTCTGTAGGCTTTGCATGGTAAGCGCAAAACTGAAATTCGGCCTGCTAGATGTGGGGTGCGAGAATAAATACCTAGCACTATGAAATGGTTTCAAATGGAAAGTGTGTAATCATTAGTGTCAACATCAGGATCGTCCATGCATCTCAAGGGTCACATTCATAAATGATAAAGAAAGATGAGTGTATCCCTAAGGATGCTGTCTCTGTATTCCCTTTTGTGTGGGCATTAACATACCAAAGATATATTGCATTTCCTGCATTCCTAATGTTCTGTGGATGTGGCAGGTCAAAATAACTGACCAGCAGGATGCCATTTCAGCTGATGTCATCTTTCATTTAAGCTCCACTGCTAGTTTGCATTCAAGTCATCAAAGTCTAATGTACAGACCCATGAGTCCCTAATCTTTCAGTATTGGACTATTAATGTATGGCAATATGGGAGTTAAAGTCTGCATTGAAAGTGTTCTTTTGGGTCCCTCCACAGGGGTATTTTATTTCTGGAAACAGAGCGCTAAGAAGATTTAAGGCAGTTTAGCCAATTTATCTCACACTCCCAGACTCTACTTATTGACTGGTTTCCTTATCACATTTTGCCAGGAACCAGTGTACGATTGCCATCCTCCGTGGATCTGCCACCTCGGATGTGTTGGTTTAGCTAGATTAAATGAGTTGACAGGGCTTTTCCCAAAACATATTCTCTGCTGTCTGTTGTTTCGCTGCTCACAGTTTTGGGAGGCCTGGAAAGCTAAGAAAGAGAATGGGAAGGAGTGGAGATTTTTGAGGATGGGTACTCGTAAAAGACAGACCAACTCGTGAGAACAAAATCAAATTGCAACATAATAGAACTGACTAAATTGTTTACAGTAAAATAATCAACCATCCTCAAAACCGTTTAAATCGTTTCATTGCGAGATTTATGTAGCATATGTTTTAAACGACTGATTTTCACACGACATTGCGCATTGTGTGGAAAAACAGGTCCATGTCTTTTTAGTTGTGTAGTGTAAATCGACTTAGTAAATCTGAACGCGAAATCCTCTACATACACGACGTTTGGCATTCCTATGCTATCTAGGATAGGTTGAGGTCAGTGGGCTAACTTTCTTCACGCAGTCACGCAAACTAAATGTTAAGTCATAAAACATCAAATTACGTATCAGCATACCGTGAGTGGCCAATTTGAATTGGTGAGAGGAGAAAAAAAACTACACGAATTTCTGAAGGAAAAAAAAAAACAGAAACCATATAAAGCCTTGAGTCAAGAAGATGCTCCAGTCTCAGACCCGCTGCGATATCAGTGGTGGAAATGTTGAACATGGGGAGGGTCGACTTTCAGATGACATTGACGAAATGTAGATGAGAGCGGAGTCTCGTGCTACATGTAACATCTCGGGTTGCTGATGTTAGACGGTGGTACAAGGCGAAACTGCCTGTCGACTCGTTTCCCTCTCCGCCTTCAGCACCACAAGTTTGGACAGCACCATTCACCGAGACATTTGAACACCTTTCCCCCTGGATAGGCGAATTGTTCTTAAGTTTAATGGAGACGTTCCTCTTTTGTTTGCATCAGTGATATTTTTTTGTGTCCAACTTCTTCAAGAACCACCGGATATTCCCTTCACAAAATCTTAGTTAAACGGCCTTGCTGTAAGTATAATTCTTTATTGAAACGAATAAATAACTTTTAGATTTATGTCTGATTCTGACTGCCACACTAACTGTATCGTTTGCATGTCAATTTTTTTGGAATAGTTTACTGACCAAATGAATAGATTTGGACATATGCGTGAACATCATTGATGATCATTGATGATGCAGAACTCTTTCATTCGCTAGAAAGACAGAACACGTAAAATAATTGACAGCAGTCTTGGGTCTGTTTTTACGCGTTATCTCAAAACAACAAAAGTGTTCAATTGAAAGATGAGCTCACTTTGATGCGCAGAGCTTTGCGCTCTCGGCACCAGCGACATGGCTATGTCAGCATTCAGTGAATGCCACTTTTTTTTAGCATGTTTCAAAATGTATGTTCAATATCACCTTATTTAAAACTGTCTTTATAATTTAATGTCTAGTATGATATTTAAAAATCCATTTTACTGCGTCAAAAATGTCGTGTTGTACAGAAACTCGTAGCACAGATGAAATAAAGGGCTAACTGCAATGTGAATTAAAAATTCAGAATGTATCCTACTCTAACTTTCTACGTGTTCCAGCTGTGCATCCTACCCAATGCTAGTTACCAGATAGCCTAGTTTTAAATGAACAAAACATGTAATTATTATTTAACTCATTACTTTCTGTGTTTTTGTTCTTTAAATGAGAGAAATTGAAATACACTGGCAAAATCTTACAATTGTCGGTATCCATTTTCTGAGGGCAAATACATGTTTTGTTCTGTGAAATAAACGGACAGATCATGGTCGCATCTAATGGCTTTTAGAAGCGCCTCCTCGGAGCGCTCTTCTGCCTCCGACGTAATGTCTCTTCTTCCCATTCTCCGCATAGGTACAAAGTAGCGCAGGTGACAGCTTGATATTTATTACCACACATGCAAAAATCTAACTATAATATATCTTCTGTATCGTTTCAGATTATCGTCTACTTCATCTGGAAAGTTTTAAGCACCTCTCCTGATTTCAGGCACCATACAGTTTAACGCTTGGGTGAGGATCCGCGAAACTGCTGTCTACGTGGACTGGTGCTGAATTCTCCCGTCCACCGGCCAGGACCCTCTGCAAAAGCCAGAGACATGGCGACTAACGGTACAAAAGCAACCGATGGACATGTGTTAACAGAACTTAACGAGGAGCCGACAACCAATGATAAACCAAAAACCTTGGTTGTGAAAGTCCAACCGTCGACAAAGGATTTGCCCGAAAGAGAAACGTGGAAAGGGAAATTTGACTTTCTTCTATCTTGTGTTGGGTACGCAATCGGACTTGGCAATGTCTGGAGATTTCCATATCTTTGTGGAAAAAACGGTGGAGGTAAACAAAACTTCTTGGATTCTCCCCTGCTCTAAAACAAACGGAGTCTCAAACTGGACTCGTCAATGGCTGCATTGTTCTGGTGGTTAATTTAAATAATCTAATTTGCTCGACTGTAGATTACCCCATCTGAGGTCGCACAGGAATCTGCGCGCATTTCCTCCGCGACACCATTCATTTGCAGCGAAATTAACGTGTTGTTATAGCTCATTGTTTATAATATAACCTACATGGTAGCTTGCTGTGTGTTGAAATGTTGATTTGCCACTCATACTTTCTACCATTTAATTCCTATTCAGGGGCCTTCTTGATTCCTTACTTTTTGACCCTCATATTTGCTGGAATGCCATTGTTTCTGCTCGAAACTGCCCTCGGTCAGTACACATCCGTTGGCGGACTTGGAGTGTGGAAACTCGCTCCAATGTTCAAAGGTAAACATGCAAATTCACTCCAAATATAAGCTACGCAGCGTGGAAATTGTTGTGGAGGTCTCTTTCAAAACGCTGTTAATCCTCTAAAGCTACGGTTTGAGAAATTAGTCACGGATTATATGCAGGTTTACTGTCATGAGGTTCACTATCCCCACATTCATTAAAATTGTTATTTGATGCACCATGTAAATTGGAAAGCGCGGAACCTTTATAAATTACGTATTGGTCAGTTTCTACCAAGTCAATATTTTCCTGCTTCCGCCTTCTCAGGTATTGGCTGGGCAGCCGCACTCCTCTCCTTCTATCTAAACATTTATTACATTGTCATCATCTCTTGGGCCATTTACTATCTGTTTAACTCGTTCACTGCTGTGAGTATGTCTTTGCATATTTTCTCACAAACTACATATACACTGTACCATTATGTTGTTACTTCAAACATATCCCAGATCTGAAACATAAATGCATACCTCACTCTCTCACGCACGCACAAACACACACACAGACAGACAGACATGCACGTACCAAGAGAGAGAGAGAGAATCATATGAAGACAACATTCTAATGAAAAAGAGAGTAACACAAATACTTTGCTATATTTTGCCAAATGACAGGACCTACCATGGGCGTCATGTGATAATGCCTGGAACACAGAAAAATGTTTTTCAAACTACAGCTTGGTCAACACCACCAACTTGACAAGTGCTGTTGTGGAGTTTTGGGAGTAAGAGAAATATTTGTATTTGTTTAACATTCCAATACATTTATAAAGGAAGGTTGGCGGAGTGGAGTGACAACATGCCAAAACTTAAGTGTGTCTAATGCTTTGGCACACCAACAGTGATTCTTTCTGTTTGCTCTGCTAGACGTAATGTACATGAGCTTACGGACGGACTGGACCAGCCAGGAACGGTCCGTGCTCCGTTGGCAATAACACTGGCTATCGCCTGGGTACTCGTCTACTTCTGTATCTGGAAAGGTGTAGGGTGGACTGGAAAGGTAGGAGCCAAGTCTTACACTCTAAGGAAAATGTATTGTTTATTAGTTGCACAAAACTGCTGTATTTACCAACTTTCCCAGCAAAGAAAACAGTTTTATGACATAATTACACTCTATGCCGTATTGTATTAACCCCAACCTAAATTATCACATTTACAGACTTTGAACAATGACAAATAACTATTCTGTCAGCTCCTGTGTGACTTAAGGTGATCTCAATCCCTGGTTGTTACTGCAACATAAAGTTATTGATTGTACCTCCCAGGTGGTGTACTTTTCAGCAACGTACCCCTACTTCATGCTCTTCATTCTGTTCTTCCGTGGAGTAACTCTGCCTGGAGCAATGGACGGCATATTGTTCTACATCACCCCGGAGTTCAGCAAGCTGAAGGAGTCTGAGGTGCAGTATATCGCTCCCAAACAGATGTGGCCTATAGTTGTTTGGATCACAGGTTGTGAGATTGTCAGCCATGGTACCTAATATTTCCTCTCTTCCTGATTTTGTCAGGTGTGGCTGGATGCTGCAACCCAGATTTTCTTCTCGTATGGGTTAGGACTGGGGTCACTTATTGCCCTTGGGAGCTACAACCCTTTCCACAACAATGTTTACAAGTAGGCAGCAATTGTAAGATTTATTCACAGGCATTTAGACTCCTATTAGTATGTCTTTAAGCCTGGCCTGTTAAATGGTGCAATCAAATGTACCATAATTCAGTTTGCAGCTGTGGCTTTTAATCATAGAACTGTCAGTCATTTATGGGTCAGTAATACAGGTGTTTGGTGCCATGCATTTTATACATATGCAGTTTCAACTATCCGGACAATCGGTCAAACCATATGCCTTCCGCTGTAAGCACCTAAGGAATCAATACTCCATTCAGCAGTAGTGAGCTATTCTTTTCTTATGATCCACAGAGATTCTATTATTGTCTGCTGCATCAACTCCTTCACCAGCATGTTTGCTGGCTTTGTCATCTTCTCCATTGTCGGTTTCATGGCCCATATTACAAACCGGCCTATTGCTGAAGTAGCTGCATCAGGTACTTGCAACAGATAAGGTTATGTTTTATTTGGAGAAAGAAAGAATATTGCATTTGAAAGATTCCTTCAATTTCCAATTAGCATGAGCACGTTTCAAATCATGACTAAAATGTACAGTAAGCACCAAACTCTTGTTTTCTATTTCTCAGGTCCAGGTTTGGCCTTCTTGGCCTACCCACAGGCAGTGACACAGCTACCTGTTTCACCACTGTGGGCCATTCTGTTCTTCTCAATGTTGCTTATGCTTGGAATTGACAGTCAGGTAAAACAAAAAAAGTATTTCGTCATGACTCTTTGATAGACCTATTTTTTGCGTCAACTTGTATTCAAGTTAGTAGTCAATGTAGTCAATAACCTTGGTGTATTTCGATGATGATAGGGATGAGTTCTTTAGTTCTGTAGTGTGCTCAGTGCTCTATTCAGCAAAGCTGCTATGTTGCTTGTGATATGGATCTTTATTCTGATACCCAAATAAGTGACCTTATATGCCCTACACGCTAAAGTTCATGTTTTCTCTTTAGTTTTGCACAGTGGAGGGGTTCGTCACGGCTCTGGTGGATGAATTCCCCCATGTTCTGAGGAAAAGAAGAGAGATTTTCATTGCTGGCGTCTGCATGGTGTCTTATGTGATAGGCCTCTCCAATATCACACAGGTAAAAGGCTCAGAATAACCGCCCACATCCCAGTAGCTATATGTGGTCCTATCACAGTCCTCTTGGTGATTGCATAATACATTAAGTCATGTACAGCCATCTTCACTAAAGCACATATTTGCAGATGACCTAAAATGACTCCCATATATCATATTTCAAAATGTATTGAGTGGGGCACTGTAACCATGAAGCTCTTAAAGATTCTCTGCGTTGTGTGTCTTTGACTTCTACTGACTCTGGCAGTGTCATGAGTTCCACTTATGCAATCACATGACTCTTGATTTGAGGTAGTTATTATTTTGGATAAGATATGTGACTGAGCATGCAAAAGGTAGCAGTAGTCATAAACCTGGTTGGTGGGAGACCTCTTAAATACAGTGGTTTCAGATGACTCCCATTGCTCATATGAAACATTCAGTGACAAAAATGAATAACATCATTTGTAAATTATGTAGTAACATAAATAGTGAAGTGATATCACTCCTTTATCCTTCATAAGATAATGCATACTCCATCACAATGGTCATGCATTGACAGAGCGATGGGTATCTTACAGGAACAGTTGAAGAAAACTGGTCCATTTATCCAACTTTATCCAGCCCCATACTACAATCTTTCAGGTTATAAAACAATTTCCTTGACCACCACTTGCTGCACTGTGTCTCACCTTACAGTCAAGGTTAAACATTTTGGCCACCATTTGCACTGTATCTGTTGCACTCTGTGTTTCTACAACAATATGTGTCCCCATTTTTGTGAGTCCCTCACAGCTCACCTCACCAGTGTGTGATTTCATGTTCACCTGGAATTTTCAGGCTTGTCTATTATTTGACTTCACATTTCACTGAAGGCTATGTGTAAATGAGTAAAGGAAGAGATGGGCATGTTTGTCTTCTGCTGGGTGATAATAATCTGATCTGACTGTTTTTTCTTTCTCCAGGGTGGCCTGTACGTTTTTAAACTCTTTGACTACTACTCTGCTAGTGGAATGTGCCTCCTGTTCCTGGTGTTCTTTGAGTGTGTCTCCATATCATGGTTCTATGGTGAGTTCACCTTCAAATCAGCAAACTTCTTGGGGACTGGAGTCAGTCTTCCTGAGGTGCCCTTTATATTGGAATGTGCTTACCTACTTTTGGGTATGAACATGAATTGATTCTTTACCATAAATGTGTTTATTGAGAAGACATTTCTATCTAAAGCGACATACAGTACAGTAAAGATATACAATTTCATCAAGTATATGTGTTTCCTGGGTATCTAACCCATGGTTTTGGTCTTGTTAGCGCCTTGCTTGGGTAATTGGGTAACACTTTACCTTAACCCAGTATCCATAGGGCATTAGAAATGCAAAAACACATAAAGTATTCATAATGCCTCATAATTATTGACATAACCATTTATAAAAAGTAATGACTGCACTTATAAAGCGTTATAACAATATAATAGTATAAGCCCTTACAGCTTGAAGTATCAGAATGCATAATAAAGCTTCTTTTATCTTTTGATAATGGCACTGATGACATGTTTGCCCTATGTCAAATGCTCTTTAGTCACCAAGTGATCTCTATGGAGCCATATTTGACTCCATTCAAGTTTTCATAATAAAAGTTGTGTGAGGCTTTCACTACAACATCATAACACTTTATGAGTACATTCAAGTTTAGTTACAAATAGTTAGATATACTTATGTGGGTCACTATGATGCATTATGAATACTTTCTAAACATTTATAAATGTGTACTGGGTTAAAGTAAAGTGTTAACAAAGATTGCCTATTACCTTGATTTCATAGGCTTTTATGAGGAAAATACATATTTAAAATGGAAAGACCTTGTAATTCATGGAAAATGTGTGCACTAGACCCAGTTCCTCACTTGGAGCGATAATCTGTAGAATCTTAATTGTTATGGATGACAGGGTTGATTATGCAAAACTGCTGAATGACTCTTATTTGCATTTATCAGAGGTGCCAGTCCTCAGACATTTCACCAGCAGTAATCTGGGGTTAAGTGTGCATCACCTCCTGATATTTACATAATGTGTCAAATTCAAGATGTACATTTGCATGTTTTCTGTGTGGCAGGTGTGGATAAGTTCTATGACAACATACAGGAGATGATTGGATACAGGCCTTGCCTTTGGTGGAAGTTGTGTTGGGTGGTCTTTACCCCTCTCATTGTTGCTGTAAGTACTGTTATAAATGAGATACATATGAGACTGGCTGATATGTGTGATACCACTTCAACTAAAGTGTTACTGCCTATCTTGCCAACCATTTAGCAAAACATTACTTTGCCCATCAGTTTTCCTTAGGTTTGTTCTGGCAATGACTGTTTTGCGCTTCGCTCAAATACTGTAATAATAATGTAAAATTGGCAGGTTGAATATTTTACTTTGCTTGATAGTTAGCAGAGTGTTAGCAGGCTACTTTAAATGCTAGTTAGCGAGTGTTAGCAGGCCACTTTAAATGCAATCCATTACCTAGCAACAGCTGGTACCAACATCCTGCTGTTTGGTTTAGCAATGCAGATGATCTAAGAAATTGACCTCTTGTTTACATTGGCATTATGGCAAAATATGCCGTGTAGCAGAGAAAAATACTGTAATTATTTAGACCATTTTGCTTTTTGAATGGAACAAGTTCTTCAAAGATTAGACATAACAGTGTGATATTACTGTCTCCGTCTCTCAGATGTTTTGTAAATGATAGCTCTCTTCATGGTCTTTGTTGTAGGGCGTGTTCCTCTTCAGCGCGGTTCAGATGGTCCCTCTCACCATGGGGGATTATGTGTTCCCTAAATGGGGCCAGGGTGTGGGCTGGTGCATGGCCCTGTCCTCCATGCTCCTCATCCCTGGGTACATGGGCTACATGTTCCTCACACTCAAGGGCTCCTACAAAGAGGTCAGTACTGCTGAGGACGCTACAGACAACAGAGTGTTTGTGACAGTCAGAGTTTTTACCAGTTTGTTGAAAGATCAACTGTTTTAAATCAGTTCATGACACATAAATCAGTAAATGTGAACAAGTATTCATACATTTGTTTGGATAGGTAGTTGTGGTACTTGTGGATACAGGAGTATCACTGACTGAGGATTGCATGAAACTACACAAATCATTTTTTGTGGTGACTTCTTCTCCTTGGAAACAGAGTTAAGGTTATTAAGATAGTAGTTACACTGAGGGCTAATTGATCATCTTCAAAATGATTGTTGATCGTTGTTTGATGATGATATGTTTTCCTTGATGTTCGCGTTTTCCTCAGCGCCTTCGGATGATGCTTAAGGTAACGGTCGTAGCGAAAGCCCAGGAGAATGGACCAGAGCAGCAGCCTGAGACCCCCAACCCTGCCAATGAGGAAGCTTACATCTAAACTCCTATTCCACAGGCCTGCAACAATCAGGCAGAAACACGTAATCATGGTTGAACACAGCCAAGGACTTCCATGTCTAAAATATAATCACCTACCTCCTAGGGAAAAATGTGACCAACCTGATTACATTTTTTTTTTTTCATTTGTAAAAAGACAAACTACCAAGCAACGTTCTAGTGATAGTTTGTACATCATATGCAAAATGTTAGTCTTTCTAAAATGTTACATAGTAACCAGAGAACTACTGTAAATTCAAAAATTATGTGAATTGGAGGCCCAATGTGATTCAACACTACTGTGCTAATTTTAGATATTTACATGTAATTAATCTATTAAATATTGTAAAAAGAACAAATTTAGAATAGAATCAGATTGTATTTGATTGTATTTGATTGAAATACAGAAAAGTAAAAGGCGAAGTTACAGGGCACATAAACGCAATCCCGTGATTGCATAATGGAATTGTTTTTGACCAATTGAAGCAATGACCATTACGGGAGTGTGCAAAAGGCAAGGCCAAATCTCATGATGTATGTATACTTCTATGTAGCCTGACTATCAGTCTTTTCCAAGACCCTGTGGTTTACAGACCTTTTTCAGTAACTCTAAGGGTGTCCCTCAAAAAAGCACAAGGCCAGTATGATTTACTACCTGCCACGAAAGCAATTCAGTATTATGTCAGACTGTTACAATTTTATTTTTGTTTTTTAAAGACAAATATGACTTTGTATGTTTTTTAGATTCAATTTAGGATGTTTTCTATGTAAGAGTGAAAAGGACCAAAACCATCCTCATACTGTGGGTAAAAGACAAGCACCACCTAGATTTGGAATAAAAGCTAGTCTTGCTATGTGTCATTGCAAAGCACAGGGTACAAGCTCTTACCACATACACATTTTTATCAGTGTCCATTTTCAAACAGTTATTTGCTTAATATATTGGTATGCCACTCCTCAGGAACAAAGGTGGAAGTGACCAAATTTTTTCCTAAAATTTGGAAGGCCTGAGAAGGCCTTCAGCCATCAATCAAATTTAGTAGAAGCTATAGTCTGTTTACATGACTGTGCAGGTTAACAACGTCAGTTTACAGAGGGCACCTTAAAGATAAACCAGCGATTTTTGCCAACAAGGAAAGGCCAACATGTTTTTTGAGTTTTTGTTCCTTTTATTCTTTTTTAGGAAATGGAGTTGTTTGGCAATAAATATAGTTATAATATATTCAGATAGAGACGACTATATATGTAGGCTTAAATGAGAGTTTACTGCTTGTTTCCCTATTTTCTAACTTCACCAGATAAAAGCACAAAGCTTTAATTCCACAAGGTATTGAGATTGCATTTCAACAAGGAATATGTTAGTTTGCTTCTGTGGCAGCTACACATGACAGGGATCTGGATAAATTAGTCATTTTGCTCTCTGCAAAGATATCTAACTAAAATGTGCAATCGATGATGTTCGGTGATTTTGTATAAAGATACCATACTGCAGTTTTCTCTCTGAACAAAAATGTTGTAAAACTGTACTGTGTAAAAGATGTAACTGTGAATGTTTGTTTGACCTGTATGATGTTTTTGTCTAAATGTTGAAGAATCTTATCGTTATTATTTGCTGTTTTCTGCAATAATACAATGATCTCAGAAACTAAAGCACATGAAATGTAAAAATAATGACAGTAATAATAACAGTATAATAAATAAAAATATAGATACTATGTCTAGTCAAAGAATATTGTTTTGTATATTTCTAACTGTTTCATGGGCCTACTGTAAAATATTATATGTAAAAAATATAATACATGTCTTTAGATGGTGTTCTATACAAAGCATGATTGCCATATATGTTATCTGAAAAAAATAAAGAATTATAGATTATATATGCTTTCTCTGTTATGTGAACACTTCATTAATCATTGTTGTTTTATCATCAAATCGTAAGCGTTTGGTTTGACTTTTGAAAACCAAGTTAAATTCTTGATTAGTTCACTGTGTCTTTCTAAATACTAGAACTACAAAAAAAATATGTACTCAATTTGGGCTATGATTACATAGACACTCCATGTCACAAAAATGCATTTGTGTGCTGCTCACAATTACTTCAGATGTAACATACTGAAAGTGTGGGTAACACGTAAGGGAAAATCATGCCTTAATTAGAAACCTTTGACAGAGCTCCGGTTTTAGATAAAGCTTCTCAGATTATTCTGAACGACACGTTGACAACATTGTTTGAACATCTTGTTGTTTCTCCCTCTATATATTCAGCTTCTGAGAAACACAACTGTGAATTTCACAGTCAGTACTGTAATAATTCATAGACATTGCCATCAGTCTTAACACTGAGTCTTACAGTACTTACCAGCTGCAATACAGTCTGCTGTCAAAAAATTAGGCTACCTGACAAACTGATTTGAAAAGAGGGTCATGTGCAATCACTTCTATTGTTCTGGCTAACTTGGTCAGACAGAATTTAGGTTCATGAATAACTTTTTTATTATGGAAGACCCTGTGCATCACTGGACTATCGGTGGACTAGTAGAAGAGGCAGCTTTGCGTGATCCATAAACTACTATGCATTACACACACTGGTACAGTTCTCTGATGATTTAAAGAAGCTATATTTTCAGGAAACCTTGGCAACAGAGGGTTCTGCTGGTGTTCAGGCAGGCACTGTGTTAGAGGGAGAGACCAGCCAGAGGTCCAGAGTTCATGTTCATGGCTTACCAAATGTTTTTAGATACACCTATACACGCACACAAAACACATATACACGCACACACACACACACACACACACACATTCATACAAATGCACAAACACAAACACATACACACAAAATAAAGTCAGTGAATCACCTTTGCTCTTAAAGGCACCCAGTGCAACATTAGGGCATCAAAATGGAAATATTCTGGATAAGACAATCTTTATGATATTGACATTTACTTCACCATATTAGCACATTTGCATCTCTATTTGATACTTTGGGCGTTAAAAAGAGCGCTAAAACTAGCCACAAGAGCGTAGCCCTTTATTTATTGGTGCCACCAATAAATAAAGATTTGAAAAAAAAATGGCCTCTCCCCACCAGCGGCGCTGGCAGCGCAATTTTCTATCAGTTCTCACCACACAATGACGTATCATCTTTGCTCCTTGAATGTCGATATGTAATGGTATGGAGTTATTGAAACTTACTACGTGTAAAAAAGACTAGAAATTGAATGTTTATTTTTCGAGTCTCAAGCCTCTAATGTTGCACTGGGTGCCTTTAAAGGTTCCAACCTTATTTAATACTGAGGATGCATTTACAGAGCATTGAACAATTATTGATTTATATATTTCACCAACCATTAGACATGCATGAATATTGATTTATATATTTCACCAACCATTTGACATGGATGAATATTGATTTATATATTTCACCAACCATTTGACATGCATGAATATCGATTGCACTGTATTGGTTTCTATGTACCTGCACACTGTCTTGCTACTCTTGATGCTTGTCTGAAAACGGACAGTACTTGTACAGATTGCACTGCTATTTTGGTTCCTAAAATAAAGCCCAAATCATTCCACTGTGTGTACAAGGCTAAACAAAAAGCAGAAGCAGCTGTCCTGCCAACCAATCAGAGAGGCTGATAAGATATCTGCCCTCTCCAGAATTACACTCTGTAAAAGAACAGCTCACTCTTATCAAAGGGCAACACATGACTGGATTAGCTATTTGTTGTCTGACAAAAGCAGAGTAATGACATCCATTGTAGACTAGATGACCCAGCACTGCAGCTTTGTGTTGTGTGACAAAATCAAATGGTTTAAGAGAAAAACCATCAAAAATACGCAGGGGTTTATTGCATGGGTTTGACAAAGAGGTGTGTCCCATCCTTGTTTCTCTTTCTATGTTCCAACAGATCCTGACAACATTTTTTTAAAACATCGTCCTCTTTCGTCTTTAAAGTCCACCCCTGGAAAAAACAATAATGCCGCTTTCTTCTTCTATTTACTTCTTTGAAACTGTTGCATTTTGAAACCATACACCTTTCATCTCATTCAAAATAAGCATAAGCATACGTATATACATAAGCATTATCAATTTTATTGATCGGTGGTGTTGGTGTTATATATTCATATTCATTTTTTTAAAGTTATTCACTCACACAGTAAGGAAATGGAAATTGGCATACAAATTGATATTCTGGGAGCCGTTCATGCATAGAGGTAGATTGGGTCCTCTTTCGTGGCACACATGCTGTTCACGCCTTGTGGATAATTACCTCACATGCTTATAACTAGTCAGGCAATCGAGGCCAATCAAATGCACAGAGGTTTTGGTGTGCCCCTTGGCAAGCTGGGTTGATGAATACTGTTTTCATATGAAATAACAGAGGAAAAATTCACAAAGCCATGCACTAATTCACATAGGACACATGATTTTACACATAGGACATATGTCAGGAAATACGTTTTGATATAAAGCTGAGGCAATGACTGCCAAATTAGACATGGTAATTTTGAATCCTACAAATTCAAATGTTTTTGGATAGATTTTCGAACCTGTCCAGCATTTTGTTCTGAGTGTTTTTGTGGATGTTTGTGGTTTCGTGTTTGTAGCCCTTAAGCGTGGAGATCCTTTGATTGTCTGGCTTTGATTGTCCCCATCATTACTCCATGACTCATGTCCACTCACTCACTCAGCTACTCCAGCTGTGATAAAAGGCCACTTCAGCAAGAGTGAAGCCAATCTGCTGGTGTGCCAACCAGTTATAAATGAAACCACACTGGGCTCCGAACTCCTGATCAGTGGTACTGCTTGTGCTACGGCTGCCCCATGCCCAGGTGGCACCAGGCAGGTATTTAAAGGGGACTTCAGCTTCAGAATGAGCTTACTCACTCCAAACTACCTCAGAGAAATCCGTTTCAAGTAAAAACATTACATTTCAACACATGTGTCATTTCAAAAAGTCAGTTTACTGTTCAAAAACAAATAATCACAATCCCACTCTTATCTTATCTCGCCACACACCTGTTGAACTGATTATCTGGTCATTCTATCTCATTTTCATGATCGATGACATATGCATGCATTATTAAGTCACTTCTATGTGATTTGCAAATTTCTCAAGAAGGTGTTATGTTTCTTAATGTCAGGGTGTTTGCTGGCTTGAGTTGAAATGAAACTACTGTCACTTTCATGTGTCAAAGAGAGAAAAGCAGAGAGCTTATGGAGTTAATGGATCTTCAGAAATGATTGAGTAAAGATGAAAGATGTAAAGATACTAATAACAAACACAATTAACAATTAAATACAATGAAATACAAATAACTTGACCACTAGTGTAGTTGTGAAAGCAAACTACTGAGTCACCAGCTAAAAGCCTACAGAAACCTGGTTCACACCAACAACACAGTTGGCATGGATAAAAGCTTGCTGGCCAGCTCAATTATGTAAATTCTGGGGTTTCAGATCCAGAGCTCAAAACTTCACAGTGAGTAGACAGGGTGGGTAGTGGGAATAGTAGGTATCTTGATTTCACATACACCATCAAAATTAATTTGAAGGTGCTACAAAAAGTAGTTACCTGTGAAGCATACTTCACAAAGCATTACAAAAGGCATACTGATGATGTAAGATACAAGATTTAAGAATTCTGTGAGAGGTCCATGGTAAACCTCAATGATGTATTTCATATATCGAGACAATCTAATCATTTGTTTGAATTTTAAAGTTATAATTGAATATTTGAATGTAAATATTAATTACATGTGAGTAGGCTATTTAAACTGTCCTGAACCAGATGGTTCCAGGTTCCAAGAAGACTGCGTGAACAAATGGGGTAAATAGGATACAAAAGCAAGTGAACGAGAAAGGTGACTGCTCAAATCTTCATGATGACTATTGACAGGAATGGACATCTGCCCTAACACGGTTGTGACATGGTTGTGACAGTTTTGAATTCACGTCACAAATGGGTATTTCCATTTTATCGCTTTCATGGCCAAAACTACATAGCAAGAATATCACTGCATTTCTCTATATGATCCCGCCTGGCTTCATTCCTACCAGAAACTATGCTATAGTAGCACTGCATGCCAAATTCAGAACACTGGCAGCTGTCTACCTTACTTGGGGGCATGATCGTAATCACACAGTCTGACCTTACAGCTTACATTTCGACACTGCTGTTTCTGATTTCAATACCTTTGGTAGTCCAAGAAAGTGTGTGATGTGAAAGTATCTCATGTAATGAGCTGTTCAAATGATACAGCAAACCAAATGAAATGACATTCTGCCCCACAGGCAACTGAACTGTCTGATGCATATCGAAAATAACATATGGAGGTACTGCTTAGCAGTCATGGGAATACACATTTTATTGTCTCTGGCCAAAATTGTGACCAATCAATTAATATCCACAGTTATTTTACAATACACCATGGCCTATCACCATGGAAATCAGGAGGATGAAGAAAAGATAAAAAAGAGTCCACCACAAGGATGTGCATACAGTGTATTTGAGCTGTATATCTTTATATGTGATTTGTGACAACATCTACTGCAATGTTCCAAGCTAAAACCTAATTATAGCAGTTGCATGTACGGTTGATGGTGGTGGACATGGCCTAGTGCCTCCATCCTTTCAGGAAGCTCTCAGTCCTTTTTGATAGAATAGCAGAAGCAAAGGTTTGAGTCAGCCGAGGTCTACTCCTCCTCGCCACAAAAAGCTCATCTCTCCATTGGCAGGAGCAAGCAGGTGATCCAATGTGCAGTCCTTCATTCTCCCAACATCACAAAGACTGATGCACTTTTACGTGCCCTGGCCACTGAGCTTTAATTCTGGCTCTGTATCCGCCACTCTCTCTGTTTTCTTACCCCCCTGCCCTCTCCATCGCTCTGTTTTGCTCTGGGACAAAGACATTCTATCTGGATTTTGAACAGCTAAACCATGTTTGTTACTGTATATTCTTTTCTCCCCAGTCATATTATTGTTTTTAATATATTTCAAGATTTCAGATGTTTCATATCTAGAGGAGAACTTGAGCTTTTCTTCCTGGTGTCGGTATTGATAAAAGAGAAATTATTTATATTTAATTTGTGAACTTTTATTTGTCTCTTAAAACAAAATGCAATTGCATACTAAGAGAGGATAGAACACTGATGACCTATTTTTCTTGATTTATATTCTGAACACAACTTATTGACAGGAACAAAACACAACGGGAAAGGATATGTACAAATTTTCTTGAATTAGGTTGGACTTGGCATGGGGGTGGTCTTCACATCCCTCCAGAGTTGAGCAGTGAAGCGGAGTAGGCTCCTCCACATCATGAATGATTCACGAGTGTTTCTGTATGCCAAAGGTTAACACACTGCTTAGGGCAACACAATGCCTAGTGAACTCTTTGCACAGTGTATTCCCAGTTCTATTTCAAATCTAACATTAAATGTTTGATGTTGACTATAGCTGTTAAAATGCTAACCAACATAATACAGCTGGGTAGAAAGATCAGTAGATTTTTGGCAAGCCGATAAACTCAATTGGGATTTTATTATTGCTGATAAATAGCATCTGGAGGTCTTAGAGAAACAAATGACACTCACTTTATCATCATTCAGATGCCTCTCAGTGTTTTAATTTGTGTATTTGGGCCTTTCCTTATTGATAGGCTATTGCTTGTTTTTCTGATAAATAAAAGTCTTGATTATCGAATTGACTATGTCCCAAATATCAATTTCAGACTAATAGACAAATATTCACATAACCATTCTGGTTTTCAGAGCATCACTGCCCTCCACCTCTTGATAGAATGGCAATGGACATGAAATGCAATCATAACTGGCTAAGATTTAGACATTCCATCAAAATAAGCCTTTTACAGTTACTAGCTGGTAGAAGAGTGTCCTATACATTAGCCATGCTTCCACTATCAGGCCAAATCCGGGCAGGCTAGTGTATACCAAGGCCAGTTGCGTTTCCATTGTCATCTCCGGGGCTTGGTCGTGCCTTCTCTGGGCTTCCTCGGGGCTTATGGTCTGCCGATTACCCTTGGGCCAAGCAGGACTAACTGGTGCTTGAGGCGGTGTCAAGATGAGGTTCAGCGATAAAAAAAGATACCCAGTCACTACCAAAGAAACTACACGCTACCAAATAACCTTAAGTTTGTCAGCATGTGAAATCAGGGGTCTACTTAATATTTGGGCTAATAAATATGCAATGGTAGCTTGATCAAGTAGGGGAGACTGAACAACCAACACTATTGTAATATTTTTTGATAGGTGTCCATTCTGACTTGGTTGATGGACATAAAATATATTTCGAGTTGCACGACTACCAGTGTACACATCAATACGTAACTCCCAAATTATGCTACAACAAATAAAAAGTGAACCTGTCCTGGCTGTGTTATATGGCAGGCGATAGTCACAACATTGGTGAATCAAAACTCAATATATTTCAATACAAAACAAAGTTGGCTCAAATTAACACATTATGTATGGACGTTTAATTACCATCGAATTCAGATCTGATGATCATTAACGCTAATTTATTGCAAGGAACGTTTATATGTAAGCCAGTCACTGCTGTCCAAGCCATGTAATTAATATGCTCGCGTTAGTTTTCTATTTCTATTTTATCCTGATCAGTGAATTGTTAATGACGTTAAACAAAGAGTGGCATAAAAGCAAAGACATTTCGATCGAAGGTACTACCAATTACAACGTATGGTTAGAAATGAACAAAAAAGTGAGCTTGCTATGTGTTACAAAAATGAAGTAGGTATATGCTATAGAAATGGTGCAATTGTAACAGTGTGTGATATGGACGTAATCAGGATATAATTTCAACAAATTTCAGTCCAAAACTCAGCTGGCTCAAATTAACACAATATGTATGGATGTTTATTACTGCGTAATAGTGGAAGCTAATTTATTGCAATGAACGATAAGCATGCATTCGAGCCATGGTGTGCTTTTAAGCTTGTCTGGGAATTCCCCGCCCCTTCACTGCATTTCATTTGCTCAGTTAGTCTGGCCAACTCCTCAATGGAGGTCCACTTCACTCACGTAATTGGACACGCCTTTAACCAATCAGACCAACGATACTATACAACGATACAACGATCGGTAATAAAGCAAACACATCTTTTTTCTGTATGAATTGTTCCAGAGCAGGTTTCTGTTCTATTTTCAAAGAAAACTTGCTTTTGAAATCATCCAAGACAGCCGCGAGAGCAGTATATAGTTTACTGTGCTTTTTTCTTAAGTTTCGCTTTTGTTACGGTAGACGTGGTTATTTTAAATCCGCCAATGGCGCGCCAGGTAGCCAAAAGCCAGTTTGTGATTGGCTCCAAGGATTCTGGAAATCTTGAAGTGAACTGCTATCCTAAGTTTGCCAGACCCCCTTCAGAGGCTAAATCAAATTGGCCGGAGAAGAGGGGCGGGACTTCCCAGACTACTTTTAAGCGGCATTATGTAACAATCTTACCTTTAAATAACCAAAATCCTTTTTGGGTACACTGACTTGTAATACGGAGAATGGTGTCTTTGGCACTGCCCCAACAGGCCTGGTATGCCTGGTTTTGCACATGTAACTTTAGTGGACAGGGTGCGACACCTCTTGCGAGAACTATCCTTTACAGCACCATGTCGCACAACAAAAATTTGACCCTGTCTCAGAGATATTTGTCGTTTTTTCAGATGTTAAAGGTCATCGACCACAATCCCGTCTCTAGGCTAGCATACAGGTAAATTCACCTCATGCCAAAAGTTTGCAACCTCGTAAACCTAACCTAGCCAGCTTGTAATAAATGACACTGTCCAATGTATATTACGCACAATATCATGTCGCCAACAACATTTTATTTGCATGATATCTCAACTTGAACTTTCCACTCGATTGGTAAATGGGCGGATGGGTGACATTTACACAAAGAGGGTACATTATGGAAGGGTTTAAGAGCAATACTGCGGGGCTATCTGCTCAATAGTAGAGTAGGTTTTCCACCTGAGAATGTACCACCCCGCTGTAGCAGGGGTGCTGATATCCTGTGGTGTTTGATGCTAGACCTCAACTGACTTAGTTGAGCTATGTCTTTACAAGTAGTGCCCATTGTTGGGCCCCTGTACTGCTTTATCCAGGCATTTTGTACTTCGCTGGTAAATTATCAAGCCTTTCAGTCAAGTTTCCTTCCTCCATCCACATATACAAACCTTAAGAGCTTCCTCTTGACCCTGAACTGGCCGTGTCTGTGTTCAACCTCTTTCTCGAAGTCGAAGTCATGCCAAAGTCCCAAGCCATGTGGTATGCCTGTGAGTCATCTTCCACCCCTGCTCTTGCTGACTCTAGGGGTAGACACTAATGACATCAGCAAGTTACTCATCAGTCAGCTCTTCCACAGATCTTGACCTTAAAAACCATATGCTAAATTTAGTAATTGCACATGGAACTGAGACATGGAAGACTTTACTTTCTGTTTCCTTGTTGACCGACATAGGTGAATTTCTTAATGCATATTGCTATCCTGTACCTGTGTCTTAACAGCGCGATAATGTCCATAGAGCAAAAAAAAAAAGTTAAAGAAAAAAGAAACCAGAGAAACCAGAGAGATACCACCAGGCACATTAGATCAATGCAACACAAGACACGAAGAAGTAAGGAACCGGTACTGAAGGTAAAAAATCATAGGTATTTATTTAAGGGCCAGTGAGAGGTCCATGATAGATTGGGTCAAAATGTTGCTGATGGTGGGGGAGTGGTAGCATACCCAGGAGTGAGTCCATGATTAGTTGACAGATTAGGAGGATCCTGTGGCTAAGGAGGTCACAAAAGCACAAAAATAAATAAAATGTACTTTATTTTTGCTTTGTATACATAAATACAGGGCTTAAAACAGAATAGATATCCAGACACAACAACATTGATCCTAGATTCTTTACATAATGTTTATTCAAGGTGTATTTCACCCAAGGGTACCACACAATATACTGAGACAAAGGATACAGACAGATACGGCAAATACAAACCAGACGCTTAAAAATAATTAAAAACTAAATAAGAGCCAAAGGCCCCTCTAAAATGACTGATTTAAGTTTCCATTTTAATCTTATTAATCCATTTAATCTTTAATGCAAAGCATTCCAAAGCCAAGACCCAGTGAAGAGTCCAAAGGTCCAAACTATGTAGTGCATCTGGAAGTGTAGATGAGTTTAAATGGAAGCCAGTGTCGTTTGAGATGGCCTGGGGTAATAGAGTGACTTATGTGTACATGGGTAGGTGTTAATAGGCTTTATTTTACTCCTCCATTATCAGTACTCTGGAAATGCTTTACCAAATAAAAATGGAAATACTTTACCAAACATGAAGTATTTATTAAATCAAAATGTGATATTCGTGTCAAAATAATTGTGCTCCTCATGGAGCATACATAAAAAAAATAATTTGAGGCACAGTATTATAAATTATTATCATTCTCTCATATTAACATTGATAGCATGTGTTTACAGGCCATGCTTCATATCCTAAATCTCAGCCAGCAAAGCACAGCATGGTAGAATGTTCATTTGTCTTTCATGCCTCCACTTTGGAGAGTCACTGCAGGGAATGTTCAGAATGAATTGTGCTTAATTAGGCTGCTTGCTAGAAACGTTTCATAATTTTGGAGTACATGGAAGTCATACTCAATCAGAAGGCTCGTCAGACACAGCTGCCTCATTTGAGAAGTAGTGACTTTCGTGTCAGTCTTCAGTACATATGGATAGTCACAATCATGTCAGTCTTCAGTACATATAGATAGTCACATTCATGTCAGTCTTCAGTACATATGGATAGTCACATTTATGTCAGTCTTCAGTACATATGGAGAGTCACATTTATGTCAGTCTTCAGTACATATGGATAGTCACATTTATGCCAGTCTTCAGTACATATGGATAGTCACATTTATGCCAGTCCTCGGTACATATGGATAGTCACATTTATGCCAGTCTGCAGTACATATGGATAGTCACGATGGTACGATTATTATTTTCCCTCAACGTTTGCTCCCACCCTCCCCTATTCACATTTGACACACATTTACAGACATGGACCAAAAAACAGACTCTTTTACACTGATTTAACAACCCCCATGAATGTTGTGAAGAAAGGCGGTGGTCATGTGATCTGGGATGAAGGTTGAATGCATTGCTCTGTGTTAAGGGACTAGACAAAATAAAAGGAATGGGCTTTCTTGACAGGCAGCATGTATGTCACTAACTCTTTGTGAGGAATGGCTATGATAAAAGAGCATCCTGTGGGGACATAATGTGTTGTGTTCTTTTCTCTGATGCTGGACTGCTCTCTGCGACGCAGACTGACCTCTAATGACCTGAGTGGTTAAGTGAGTTTGCCTGGGGTCGAGTCTTTAGGCGAACTACTAGCAGAGAGCACTTCTACTCCCAGCTGTAGAACACAAGGTACTGTGTGATAACAAAATCAACAAGAATACATTCTCAGATGTATTAAACAGTTCTTGAGGCAACTCAAAGAGTATGGATATTGCATTGACATATTTTTATGCAAACATACTTTATTTTCAATTTTGCCATGACCCATTATTAAGTCTGTTCACTGGTCTGAAATAGGAAGCCATGACTATTATTTGTAACATAATGGGGACAATGTGGCAGTTATTTAATTTGTGCATTATTTCTAAACATGGAACTGGAATGAGGCAAACATAAATAAAAAAAGTATGGTGAGCTGTAGCACAGCGGTAGCGTCTGCCTGCTACACCACGGGTCTAGCGCCCTTGAGGACCCAGGTTCGAGTCTGGCCAGAGGTAATTTCCCGCCCATTCTTTCTAGCACTCACCTATCTTTATCAAATTGATGTTTACTAACCAAATTGTCTCTCTCTAATAAGTATTTAAACTCTGCCCACTCACGTTGTCTCTTTTCTACCCTCCCTAGGCTGTCTGCGCTGTTGCGGTCTATCCACCTGATCCACTTGCAGAAATCCTCTGTTTACACCTACCCATCCCCACCACACTGTCACGCATTACCATCACCATCACCATCACTATCACCATTGCCACCATCAACATAGTTTTCTGTTTCATTGCTCTACTTACCCTTGTACTTGTATCACTGTATGCCCACTAAGCTCTCCAAATACCAAAACAATTTTTTTTTTAGCTCTCAAACCAAAAAAAACGAAATTTGGTGGCCATGTAGCCTTACTAGATTAGCGTGGAACCACTGATTTTCGTTTTGATCCGTTGCACCCCCGTCGGACTGGACCCCTTTTAAAGAGGGTGGGGCGATTCAGTTTTCTGTGAATAAGTCAAAAACTCTAGGGCCTAGGAGGACCACATTTTTTTTGTATGTTGGTCTTAAGAGGCCACGTCAACTATTCCACTACTACTTATTTCATGTATAGGTCCACCTAGTTACAAATGAAAAAGCAAAAAATGTGTTGTAAAGAGTGTTGTAAAACATTTTAATTGACTTGTAAAAGTTGACAAGGTCAGAACTGCACGAAATCGGAGGTGTGGGATCATTATGACACCTTCTGACTGCACGTTAAGTTTCGTGGAATTCCGTTCACAGGGGGGGGGGGGCATGCAATAAATTGATTTATATGATTATACACCAATTGGCCTGTAGGTGGCACGACACAGTTTTCTTCGAATATCCCGAGAACCGTAGGGCCTTGGAGGGCCAAATTGTTCTTGTATGTCTGTGTCAAGGGGCCATGTCAACCCATACCATAACCAGTCATTACATGTATAGCGCCACAAAGTTAAAAATTAAAAAGCAAAAATGAGGTGTTTTAATCGAATATATGTCAAAGTGCTCGAAAAATTACCAAATTTGCCAGGGACATCAAGCCTGTAACCGTCCATCTTCGGTAGAGTTTTTGTCCATGGATGGAGCAAAATGGCTCTGTAGCGCCCCCTAGAACATTGCAAAAAACCCTGTTATTTTGCCGAAGCTTGATGGAATTCGGTACACGTCTTCATCATGCTTGGACGCACCAAAAAGTCTCTTGACGCCATGGTGGCAGGTCCACAGGAACTCGGCCATTTTCAGTGGAAGATGCGTTTTGATGGCGTTTGCACACCTCACATCTGATCGAACTCCTCCGACAGATTTAATGGTAATGCCTTGAAATGTGGTCCGGCTACCCTTCAGCCATGGGCGACTAAAAGTTATATTGGATTTTCTCATTAGTCGTAAGGTGTGGGCGTGGCAGACCCTCAAACTTTGCCAACTTGTTAGTGCTTGCCACAAAACACAAAGTCTCTTCTAACTCAATCGCATATATGTCAAAGTGCTCGAAAAATTTCCAAATTTGCCAGGGACATTAAGCCTGTAACCATCCATCTTCGGTAGAGTTTTTGTCCATGGATGGAGCAAAATGGCCACACCTCTTTATGTGACCTGTTTTAACAAACTACATTGCAAAAGGAAAATATACCAAAACAATCCACAAAAAAGTAGTACACAAAACATTACATAACCAAATCATCAAAATCTATCACAAATAATTCCTTTAATACATAAAAATGAAACACAAACCAATTTACACACACAAAACACATAAAAACACACCAACACACTGACAACCATGACTCATTCTGTGCCAAAACCTACTGAACAGTTCGGCGGTCATATTTTGTAACGCTTTGCGTTACGTCTAGTTTTGGAACCATTTGGTTATCCAGAATTTGGCTATGGATACATTTTTTTTTTTAAATTAAAGAAAAACAAAGAAAAAATAGAAGAAATAAACAACAAAATGTCCCAGCCAAAATCCTATGCTGTAGCCAGAACTTGATTCTTTTTTTTCCACACTCTCAATTCTTGTGCTAAGCTGCTAATACCAAAACAGAATGGCAGCTGGGCAAGGTTTCAAGTGGATTATGTTCTGATATGTGAAACTTTAGCACATAGCCTCAACTCTGTTCATAAATATAAGAAAAAGCATATTTTTTGCATAGTTGTGTTGGTTGTTTGTGCCTATATTTTATGAAGGGGAAACAGCTTAGCTGACAAAGCCATGTGGAAAACCCAGATGACAGGTGGACATATTTTCACACAGAGAAAGGGTGTAGATAAGTACAGTGAAATGTGCTAGCAGAGAAAGTGCATGTGAGAGACTGGAAGAGAGAACGGGAAGGTCTAGCTTAGCACATTGAAAGCATGTGTCATTTGCTAGTCACGGATAGCAGATGAGTGGAGACTGAGTGAGACAAAAGCTGTTTGCCACAACAATCTGAATCATGTGCTCAATCAAAACCATCATCCCATTTTTCCTTCTCTCTTGGTAAACTGGTTAATTAAACACAAGATGAATCAGAAACACCCCTGGCCAATTAAACTGACTTAAGGGACGACCGTGAACCAAAAGGTGGATTCCGTGGATTTCTAGTCCTTTTTTGATATGGCTAGAAAATAAAGAGTAACTCTCTTGTTCAATTCACTGAAGTGCTTTTTTTAGTTAATTAAACTTCACTATGGTTGCAAGGCTCTCCAGGTTCCTGCTGCCATAATTAGCTGACTTCAACAAATTACAGAAGGCACTGCACTGAACGATTCAAGAAGGAATAATGTTTCACGCTGGGGCCTTGATTACCCTGTCAAGATTTATTTTGCAACAGTGATGAATAGCTGTATTTCCTACTAACTATGCCATTTTTACACAGTATCTACACAGTTGTCTATATACCAAATAAAACATTGACAATGATCATGAATTTGCCAATGTTGGTGCCAGTGTGATATACAATTACCAGCTTCAGCTGTGGTCCCCTAGCCTGAAGATGTCATACTCATAATTCTAGTCAGAATATGAGTCTGATACTGCTCCATTTGAGCTGTGATTTTGGGGCGTGTTTCAACGAACCAGGAAAGAAAATGCCTCTTCGCTCAATTGGATACCTAGAACCAATCAGAGCAATGTAGTATGACCATCTTATACATTACACTTTTACCGGATCCCGTAGGAAGGACGCCGCCATTTTGGTACTATTTCAAATCTACCGGTTAATTCAACTCAATCATCCGTCCATCCTCGTATAAAGCCCGCCCTGGCAATTTCATTGGTGAGATCGTTTTGCTGAAAACTGATAATCTCTCCCCAACTGCACAGAGCCGAACTTCCCAGAACCAAACATTTGTGGGCGGGGTTCAGGCTGGTATCCAGCCTAGTGGTCCCCTAAAACCCCATAGCTACCCAATATAAGAAGAACTTATTGGCAATGCCAGACATTCATTTATAATGGACTTCCCATTGCCTGAATGAACTGATCAGAATTGATTATATTAGAGAGCTCTAACATAAAACATGTCTAAATCACAAGTTCTTGCAAATGTAGAGTTTCTCGCAATACCATATAGTGTCTCTTACATCGTTAAGATAGTATTCTGTATATGTACATAACACATGCATGTGTATATACATAGTCTATCTGAATTGTATTCTTCACATTATAAAAGATTAATGTAACTCATGAGACAAAATGAGTCAGATTAACAGCAATGTATTTTAGTCTGACACTGTATATGAGGATTAAATCATGAGCTTTCCATATATAGAAACAAATACACATCACAACCAGTGGCAAAATTATGACATCCATCTAACTTGAAAGTGGGTGACAGCTCCTTCCATATTGAACACCACACCATATCTCAGTTCATTTTCAGACCAGCCACACTACAGCTGAGGTCATCTATACTCATAAGAAATGAACCAGTGGCTGTTGTCTCAGTGGCTTAATCTCAGGAGGGAAATATTAGGTCACCCAGGATAAAAAATGTCCAGTGAGTGTCGTTTGCAGGACACAGTAGTAATGTGTTAACTCACGGTGACAGAGGCTAGACAGGAATAGATGTACTTGTGAGCACAGTAAGTCAGATCAACATAACAAGGTTTACGAGTCTTCACACTAGCACTACTGTGAGTCAATAGGACTTGCTCTGCCAGTCTCATGAGTAACACCAGCCAAGGAAATCAAAGCTACTAGATGGTGCACAGCAAGCTATTCCACGGTACCATTTCCAATATCGGACTTCTGGCCAGCATTTGGGTGCTGAAGTTATGGCTCTCTTGAGGTTTTTAGTTTAGTTTCTGGACCTGTATGGACACAGAGATATATGGCTTGCAAAGGCTTGAAACAATCTTAAAGGTTTGGACTTTCTATTCAATATTGTTGACTGAGTCAAGCTTGAAGTTATTACGAAAAAAAGTATGCCAAAACACTGTAGCGATCTCGTGGAGTCGAGGTGTATCTTCAGCTTTCTTGCCGTTTACAAGCACAAAGCACAAGCCTTCAGACCATGATTCAGAATGGCAAATGGAGCAGGCGCATTTGACCAGTTTCAGAGTAGACGCTAAAACACCATGAAAATCACACTAGGGCATTTGTACAACACACTGAAACACAAAACACTCAAAATAGGAGCACTAACATCAAATCCTAAGACATACGGTTCTACACACTGAACACAAGGAGTACACCACTTGCCGATTACACACGCAAACTCACACTTGTAATGTTGTAGAATGTATGAGCAAAAGAATATCTGGGTCCATCGAATAAAATGTGGAATTGTGTGGATGAACGCATTATTTTATTACAATGGTTAACCACATGATTTAATAGAGGGGTATTAATGACATTTTTGCCCCAAAATAAATTCTACAAGAAGATAAATTCCGCCTGTTTACCTCAGGCGGGAGAGGATGGATCTTGAGGGAACAAGAGTTGAAATCTAGGCTGAAGAAACCAGGGCCTCGTTTCCCGAACGCGCACTTAGCCTAAAAAGCACTTGAAATCGCTCGTAAGAGGAATCCTACGTTGCAGACGGGTTTCCCAACGCGGCACTTAGCTTAAGTGTATCTTTCGTTGAGAAGAATTCTACGTGTGGTCAGGACCAGTAGTAACTTCACACTTAGCGATTTAATCCACCAGGGGCGTCGTTCGACCGTCGTTCGGAAGAAAGGGGAATTTAAAAAAGAAACATGGCTACTTGAAGCGAGGAATATTTGACATTAATAAAGCTATCTACACAACTTTTTATATGTTTATAATGACTCGGTTTGATCTGAAATGTGCTACGCGACCAATGGAGAGTATGTAGGTCTTAACTGAAGCTTTCAAACAGTAGTTTTATGGCACAATTAGCGCTTATGCCACCACTCCTTTGGCTTATATGGTAGCTTTCTAGCTAGATGGTTGTATACATATATATCACGCATGTCACGCATGACGTACGCTTCAACCCCCTCGACACCTTATCCATGGGTGTCGTTCGGCCTATTGTAGAAGAAATCCAAACGATGTTTCTGTGTATAGCACATCATGAGAATGTCATTGTTTCACCTGCCTATTCCCATCAAAATAGAAATAAAGAATATTGAGTATTTGAAAATAAAGATTAGGCTATACAAAACTAGTTCAGTGCCCGTAGGAATTATGCATTCTGTAGTGTTAGCAGACGTAGAGCTGTTGGGTAGTGTAATGGCAAGACATATTTGCACTCCACATAGGTACAGGTTACACTGAAGTATTATTGTGATGCATGTTTCCTTTTCATTAAGAAATGTGTTAATGGTAGCCTTTTTGGAGAGTTACCAACAAATAAAGTTTGAGATTATGTAGTGGATGCAGTTGAATATACTGTAGATGTCAACGTTGCTGTCTAAACTATAAACTAAATGTCATAAAGAAAGACATTATTTAAAATGAAGTTATGGTTGAAATAGGATCACTTCTTTATTGTAAGGGTAAGTGTAGGGTAAGAATGGTCATGCAGTTGGACTCAAATGTAGGTTCATTTTATTGAATGTATGTAGCCTACTGTACTGTATGACTTCGATGATGCTAGCTTTGACAGCCCACTCTCAGACAGATCGTAATAAATGTCCTTACAATGGGAACACAGTTTAAATAGGCTACTCTGCTGGAGATGGCGTTACTATCCCCGCCCCGAATTCAGTGCACATTGCACGTTCGATGCACGCATAGGCTAGCTAATTTCACAGCAATTAACGTAAACAGGTTAACCTGACGTAAACAGCTCCTAAGAGCTACTTAAGAACTCGTGCACGTTGCGCTCGTGCACCTGACTTTAAGTTGATGGTTGGGAAACGCACTTAAATAGAAAGTGTTACTTAGTGTACGATGTCGCGAAAATCCACGTAGGCCGTTAAGATACGTCGTTATCGGGAAACGAGGCCCAGATTTTTGATTGTCATTCACTCTCTCTGACTGAAACCAGACATTTTCCTTTAATGACATAATGACCCTTTCAATCTTTTACATCACACATTGACAGATAATTGTGGCTTGTAAAACCAGTTTTATTTGTTTTATTTTATATGAAAAAGTTTTCACAAGGACACCTAGGTTTCCTTCATAGGCTACTTTCACTCCTTTCCCCAACTACATATGCTGCGGTTATGTGAATAATAATAATAATAATAATAGTGCTGTCAGTTTAACGCGTTATTAACGGCGTTAACGCAAGCCCATTTTAACGCCGTTAATTTTTTTTTGCGCGCAATTAACGCGTTGTAAAACATTTTTTTTTTTTTTAGATTAACGTTCTTTTTGCTCTCCCAAACTGTGTAGTTGGCTAACGTTACGTTTGAGTGAATGGTGAGCGCGATACGGCGAAATGGATGATAAAAAGCTTCTGAATAGAAAGTTTACCTTTAAAAGTTGTGTTGTGCAAAAAAAGCGAGCTTCACTGTTGTCTGAAAATGTCAAAAGGCAGCTGGCTGAAAGCACAGAAGAAGTAGGCTTACCTTGTATTGTTAACCTATCTGTTACGCTTCATTGTTTTTGAAATAAGAGGCCTGACTTCTATGTTCACAGCAAACTTGAAAAAAAGAAAATATTAAGCCATGGTTTAACTGCACTATAGGCTGAGTCCTTGTTTATCTGAAATGTGCATTTTATAATTTTATTTTGTACCGCCCTGTTTGGCAATGTTGTTTTTCAATAAAATAAAACATTGCATAAAGCAAGCCAATCCACTTTTCCATGTTGATAAGAGCATTAAAAAAACAACATTTAGAATAGATAAAAATTTGCGATTAATACACTTACGATTAATCGCGATTCATTTTGTGTTAACTTTGACAAAAATGCGATTAATCGCGATTAAATATTTTAATCGTTTGACAGCACTAAATAATAAGGATAATAATAATAATAATAATAATAATAATAATAATAATTACTTAGACATATATAGTGCTTTTCTAAGTATCCAAAGACGCAGCCTATCCAGAACCCCATTAACACAGGTAAGTGAAAGCCTGTTTAGCCGATCCAGAACCCCAGCAGAACAGGTGAGTTAAAGCCTGTTCAGCCGAACCAGAACCCCAGCAAAACCGAACAGGTGAGTGAAGCCTGTTTAGCTGAGCATTGGATTAGCGGAAGAGGTACCCATTTGTGTAAAGCAAGCCTACTGGTGACTGTGTGTGTGTATATGGGATATCCCAGAGACAAGGAAAGAAAGGGGTATGTAAAACGCAAGAGCAGCAGTGATCAGTAGCTAGCATGAATAGGGAATGCATATGGTAGCTTATAGGAGCACCTGGACGCAATATCTTTCTGCATCCCATTGTGGCCAAGTGAAGAGATCTTTTGTGGTAAACATGCTGGAGTCTTTCAAGGCGTGTAACCTTTCAAAACAAGCAATTTGAATATATAAATGATATATGTATAACCTATATAATTAAACCTGCCCGGGTTGAATACGCCATTTCTACCAGCGATTTTAGCCATGAAAATACTGTAGGACCCTTTGAATCTCAGTACAAACCTAGCAAGTCAGTATGCTAGTTAAAATAAAAATGTATCTACAGATGTGCTCACTGTTGAGTGTTCTGCTCGTAGGCAATAGTAAGTCACCCACAGGATCAGTCCTTTCCCTTAACACTTCACTGTGGCTCTGTGTTTCAAGCACACACAGTCAATTGTACCACAATTTTTGGGGTAAATTAGCATTCATTTAATGCAAGTTTGTAAAGGGCTTAAATAAACTTGTGTAGTCAAATCAAAGATGTCATCCACTTCTAGCTTATATATTGTTTTTTTCCGCCATTCTGGATAAAGGTTGATAACTGTGTCAAGAAATGAACAATGGTGGCAAATAAACACAGACATCTATATATCAGATGAGGGGTCAAATTGTCAGCTCCCTTGAAAATGGCTGCCCACCTGCTTGTTTGTTATTAATCCCTGGGCGATGGCACAGACTACACCATACATCTATGGCATGATAAGACCATTACCCTGGGGCCAGGATAGCAAATCATTTGTCCTGCATAGAGATACAAGCACTCAGCAGAGAGGTGGCATCCACAATGCTTCACACTGGAAATCAGGAAGCAAAGCCAAGCAGTGCAGCAGTCAATCATCACAGCAATGAAAGGAGTCATCAAAGAGTTCCCTCAACTCATCATGGCAAGGCTACAGCTGCGGGCTTGAGATATTACAGCTGTCAATGGGGCTTTTTTCTATACCTAATCATGCTGGTTGTGAAGCAAGCTACATATCCATTTAGTCCAGGCAATAATAAGCGATATTATCATGTCTAAGCCATTAATGCCTAGATGTTGACAATGCGAAATGCCACTGCAAATGGTTGTGCTCATGCTGTAGTCATGAAGAGATTCTGCACTGACAAAAGTATCTCCCATTACAGTAATTACTTGCATTTTGGATACATTTTTCCACTTTAGTTATGTATATTCCATAGCTTGTACTATCAATGAAGAACATACATATGCCATATCTAAGCAAACAGATACTACCAGCAATAGGAACATTTTAGTTCTCAAAGATGTATCTTTGATAGCTCAGGAGATTTAGACGTGACCCTCATTATTGTTTTGTATAGTTAATTCACAGGCATTTCTCCTATAATTCCTCAGTAGAAACAGTTTGAAATGACAAATGATATTATTGTAAAGATCCACCATTATTGAAAAAGACACTTTACATTAAGGGTATAAATCATACGCTTAAGAAATGCTTAGCTAATGCATCACTCATAATGGCTCATTATGAATGAATGCAAGATGCATCATACATTTCTGTTGCTCACCATGAACTAATGATCAAGTCACTGTGGTTTTATGTCATCACTTCACACTTACTTCATCATCAGTTAAGGGGTGCTAATTCACAGTTACGTCATAGATTAATTGATATGCCACCAAATTAGCTGGATTCCATTTCCGTTCATTTCAAATCCACGCATTTGATGTCTCTCTGAAAGAACACTATTATAAAAACATATGAAGCTTTTTAAAATCAAACTTGTCATCAGAGTCATGTTGCTCGGCCTGACCCAATGGTCAGAGGAGGCACCACAGGCCTTCCCAATAAACAGAGAAAGTGGAAAAAAGACACATAAAGCGTTCATCATTACTGAACCATTAATACACCTTAACTGACTTGTGCCCCCCCCCCCCCCCCCCCATGTAAAGTCACATTGTACTCGTTCATAAATGATTACTTAACAACAACAAAACTTTGCTCATTGTGAATTCATTATTACCTACTATTATGTGCCTTCAAGTCATCACACAAAATCTTCATAGAGTAATTGATCCTTCTTCATGTAGTCACTATTACCTCATTATCTGTTCACTGATTTGTGTCTCCTTGAAAACAAAATATATTCAACAAAAGCAGAGAAATATCACCCAGACAAAACACTATATTTTGTTAAAAGGAGACATATCTTATTACAAAGAAATAGCTGGTTTAGCATCAATTCATCATCCGTCATCATGTACGTATATGAAATCCAGTGGAAAACCTTACATTTCCAAGTCAATTTACAGAAGACAGTGCTATGCTAACCTCATGACAAATGAGTCTGTGAATCCATGTTGTAACCATGATGACAGAGGTCAGTCTGTAATCAAAATAGACACTAATTGAGAAAAAAATGTTTGCACAAGTTCCTCAGTGACTTTGTCTAATCTTTTAGAAAATGATGGTCCTCTGATCAGCTAATTAGACATGAATCGAATCTGACAGGATGACTGATTGACATTAAGAAGTCTCACGCTTCAGGCCTTATGCATTTTTAGATGTGTTTTTCTTTTTTTCAACAACTACTGTATATTCTTCTATTTGAAATAGTATTGTTATTTTCTGCAAAAAAGAAGTAATGGTCTCCTACATGGACACAGTGCTTTATTCTGATATTTGTCTTTTTCATCCATCTGTGCTTTTTTCACTCTCCTCAGTTATGCAATCCAGTAGTGGGGTTCTGCCCTGCACTGTGTGAGGCTACTTAGCCACAGCAGCCTCCATTAAGGATGAGCAGAGTCAACAAAATGAGCATATCCTTTAATCTTGATGGAGTTGTGCTATTAAGGAGCTGACAGGCTTGTTATGCATAATGGGGGGACTTGTGTGGAATTAATTTGTGTACATGATTTCTGAGTCAGCCATGCGCAGGAGGAGGCATCGTAGCATTGCAATGTAGGTTTAGAATAAATTAATGCTCTGTCCCTGGTCTCTTCCCTGCTCCTCTGTCGTTCCAGGCTGACCAATTCAAATGGATGGAAAAATTGGAGTGTTAAATACACACATAAAGAGAGCGAGCGAGAGATAGAGAGAGAGAGAGAAATACATCTCAACTTAACTGTTAAGACTTTCAGAGTAATACACGCTCACATAGAGTGTACAGTACAGGCAGTGAGCAATAGATACATGGTCAATCCTGTCTCATGCTCTGAGAAATTCAGAACAAACAGCGCTCCAATTCTGTGCTAGTTCTGTAGTTGATGATTTCCTCATTACTTCTTGTGACTCCCTTCAATTCCTTGTTGCCTGGCTGTGGCTCACACCATTGGCCTCTGCAATCGTTGCCATTAACAACAAGGTCAAGGTTGGCAGGAGTGTTACGATTAAGGGTCGGTGCGCGAGGCTCACTGGAGCAGGTGAAGCCCCCCATAAGAAACGACATTTAAGGGTCTATAGATTTTCCAGAGCCCCTCTGATTGTAGATAATTACCTCTGTGATGTGAAGGGGAATGGTATGACCCTGCCTGGGGAGCCACATCACTGCCCTGCCCCCTCCCACGCACCATTGCCCACCAGAGAACAAAGAGACTGATTCCTCGGTCAATAGAACTGCTCCAGAAGCAATGACTGATGAACAGTGATTTGCACCCTTTTCCCTGCTGCACGGCCAATTAGAGTTAGCACCAGCACCTCAAGGCTAACGGGACTGGAACTCAGAGTTGAAACAAAGCTATAATACTTAGACCCATACATTGTTTACGTAATTGTTAGCACAGAGGTTTTTAAGCTGCCATGTTTCTCTATTTTATATTTTTTTAAGTCTGTCATACAAACTATTCTAACAGCGTAACAATTAATAGATGCACACCGCAGGTTCCTATGTACAACAAAGTCATTTTTGATTACCAGCGCACATTGATTTGTTAATTTCATAACATGAGCACAGACCTAAAAGCTTGCGAGGGCAGACCTACAACTCATTCGGGTGTGTCTGATCAAAAAGGTAGGCCTTTCGTGGAAATTGTTTTGAGGAAGGCGGCCCTTTCTCAAGGCAACTTCCTTCTTTGAATTGTTACCGGCATCTTGGTTTTCAATGTCTGTCATGCACATCTAATCTCTACACAGACTGATTGAGTCACATTGACCACTCAGTTACTAAATTGACAGCTCATTTAACTGTATAAACATATGTGACCAAATGGCTTCGTAGGCTATGCAACTATGCTTTACGCCACACAGACCTATCATTAGGGGCCATATGTGCCAAAAGTGAAACAGAAAAAGTCATATTTTTGGGTATTTTACAGCATAGTAGCCTACTGTCTCAGTTTAAATTTCTGATCAACGTGTCATTCTTCCATTTACCATTCTAAAATAGTCTCTCATTATAGTGGCAATGAAGATAGGCCAAAAGTGAGAAGGAGCGCAATTTCTCTGTCTACAAATCCAAGTCTACAAATCCTCTTAATCCTGCTTTTAAAAGGTTTCTTATTACTATTGATTGGGCACAACTGCACTAAATGTTTTCTACCCCCTACTAAATGCAGTGGTGGTCCGTCAGTGCCAGCAAGGCCTTCTCTGCTGGCCTAAACATCCTCAGAAAATTTAATTAAATGATTCCCCATTGTCCATTCTCTTCATTTTATAGCTTCCAGCGTTGTTTATTTATGTTAGAGCTTTCATCCAATCATATTTCAGCTATCATGTGTTGCCAGGCTCCGAAATCTTCCCCGAGGCCTTCAGAATTAACAGTGAGGGCGCCTGTAGTGTTGCCAGGCTCCAAGAAATCTTCCCTGAGGCCTGCTAGCTGGCCCAATGTCTCAAAATCTGATTGGTTATCACAACTGGCTGTTTCAGTTCATTTAAGCTGAATGAACTGAAACAGACAGTTGTGATAACCAATCAGATTTCGAGTTGGCGACATTGGGCCAGCTAGCAGGCCTCGCGTTGAATGTGACACGTAAACGTCCTTTGATTGGATACTGAGGCAGACTGATGCAGTGCCTCAGTGCTCAGTTTAGTTGGCGAATGCGAAAACGTACACATAGCAAAAACGTACATTTGTTTCAATGCTTATTATGCTACTTCAATTGGTAAGACTAAATATAATTACATTAACCAACTCAAAAAAACTAGTTTACACCAACTTGATAATTCCAGTTTTTGATACAATTACAACGCCATTTTCAAAACGGAACTTTGAAGAAAAACTGGATATCTTGAGGATCGGGTAGGTTTAATGAAACTGCTTTGCAGGTGGGACAATGCGATTGTGGCAGAGTGGGCTACGCCTCCACTGTCCATGCCGCAAGTGATTAGGAACACTGATTACGGGGCGTGTTGTATTTTGATATAAGCCCAGCTTAGGTCACCGGGAGGTACTTTCTCCGGACCTTGTTTTGCTTCTGGGTTGCCCATCCGTTAGTATGGTGGTGTGGGCTGGAAAGGTGCCCTGTTTGGACTAACGCTGATCACGAAGGTAAGCAACATTGGCGTTTTGCCAGGCTGTCCATTGTTGCACCTTTTATAGTTTAATAATACGGCTCGTTTCACTTTCTATTTTAGCGTGATGGTTTCATTGTGGCTGACTAAGCCAGTGTATCGGTTTCTCTGACGCCGAGTGCTCGTGGGAATCAGCTGGAGGTAGGCTGGTTCAGTCACTAGTACCCCACTGTATTTTTAAACGGCATCAGTCCTGAATCACCATGCTACCTTTCTGTCTGTTTTGTTGGTAGCCGAGCTCCGTTCGTGCCTCGCTATTCCTGAGCGTGCGTCAAGGCGGCTCGGTGAGGAAACACAGAGGAATCGCCAAATACCTCTACACCAAGAAAGGCTGCTGTTCTGTTCTGCTGTGAAATTGCATGTTTAGACTTGACCGCATGCTCATGTTTTGTTTGTTTGTTCGTTTGTTTGGGGTTGTTTGTTTCTATCCCTGTTTTCCTGCATGCATGGGGCTAGGCTGGGCATGTTGCTTCCATCTCCGCTACTTGGCCTGCATGCCTGTTGATTAGCTGATGTGTGCTTTGCTATATCAGCTAGGGTGGTGGTAATTCTGAGTGCCCCTGGTATCTAGCTTAACCGTGTTTTGTTGCGGGCGTGTGCATCTGTGTGTGTGGGTGTGTGCGTGCAGTTAAAGGTAACCCCGGTTACTGTGACAAGAGTTGCTACTCCCTGCTGCCATTGGAGGTCTTCCCAGCCCTTAGTCCCTCTGCTAAGATAAGTACTCTGTGATCCAGCAATACTATTGATACAGCAATACTATTTGTTACGGTGAATGGGTTGCTAATTCCAGTGCCTCTCTCTCTCTCCCTGGACAGGTGCAGTGTGTTTTCCTGTGAGCGACAGGCCGCCCACCAGGTGGTGGAGACCCCCCCTCCCTTCACTTTTCCTTGCTGTGTACACAACGATTGTCCCTTTTGGAGTGCAGTGTGTATTTGTTTTATGCACGTGTGGAGTGTTTTTTCTGGGTCTCTCCTGTCCCCCTCCTGGAAGGTCCTGCTCGCCGTGGTAAGCCACTGCCCTGCTCCACCTCTTAGTCCTGACCACTGGCCAATCCCCGTACTGCTACAGCCATCTCCCCGGCTTCCTATTGGGTTCATAGCCCACTGGCTAACATTACATACTGAGTGTGTTTATTGTTTGTATGTACGTACGTCTCCTGAAAGTAGCTCTGCTTGGTTGTTGTGTGAGAGGCAACAGCCTGTGCTAGAATTACCCTGTACCTGTTTACTCCTGATTGTTTGTTTGTTTGTTTGTTTGTTTGTCTATTAATAAACTGTATTTATGGAACCCATGTCTCCAGCCTAAGAGTGGTACGAACTTGTGTTTGCCTAGTTAGAACAAGCAATCTTAGTCTATATTTGTCCTAGGGTGACTACCTAGGTGGCGTAGTCGACATTCCAAATCAGTCTAACAATTTACCTCGCCACTGTCACATTTGGCGTAGCCGGCAGGATTTCACTCAGTACAGGCAGAGACGTGAGTTCCCTAATTGGTGCTGTTTATGTGTAATTGTTGTGATTTTTCACCCAGTCTGAATTTCACTTTATTTGCAGCAACAGAACAGCAGTCTCTCTTTTCAGGGGCCCCATACAACTCGGAGGTAGGCTACATTTGGTTTGTTTTGGGTGGTAGCACAGCCTTCCTGGTTAGCATGGAGGAGCAAGTGCAACAGTTGATAGAATTAGTTGCAGAACTTAAGGCGGATAATGAGCGCCTTCGTCAAGAACGCCCTCTGCCTGGGGGGTCCGCGTCTGATTCTGAGTCTCGTCCCCCGCCTGAGCCTAGGGCTGCACCCCCAGTCACTGAGCGTGTTGTGGTCATCCCTCGTGATCGGAAATGTCCAATGTTCAACAGTAGGACAGGCCTTGACATAGAAGAATGGATAGAGGAAGCGCAGGCCTGTATGCGTGCTAGCCATCTTTCTGCTATAGATCAGGCCTTCTTTATTTTTGACCATTTAGAAGGCGAGGCAAGGGAGGAGATTAAGTATCGCTCCAGTGCAGAACGATCAGATCCCACTAAGTTTCTGGCTATTTTAAAGGAGTTATATGGGTGTAGCCAGTCTTATGTGACCCTCCAGCAAGCTTTCTTTTCTAGACGGCAACAGGAAGGGGAGACACTACAAGAATTTTCCCTAGCCCTGATGGCTTTAATGGAACAGGTCAAACAGCGTGCCCCCAGTGGCATGCCTAACGCTAACGTTCTCCTCCGTGACCAATTCGTTGAGCATGTCTTGGACAGTGCCCTCCGTAGAGAGCTGAAACAGCTCATTCGCCGCCAACCAATGGCTACTTTGCTGGACGTGCGTAGGGAGGCCATTAGATGGGAACAAGAGGGATTTCCGGGTGGAGCTAGGGCGCGTAGTTGCTCTCTCCCAACGGCCTATGGCTTACAGTATGGTGTGCAGGGCCGTTCTCACCTAGCCTCCCCTGTATCTCCACGGGGTAGTGAGTGGGGAGAGTTGAAAGAGCTGTTTCAGCAACAGCAGGAGCAGCTTAACCAGCTCACCCAGACAGTGACCTCTATGCAGAACCCCCCATCATATAACAGGGCCCCACGAAATGGTCCCTTGATATGTCGACGGTGCCAGCAGCCTGGACATTTTGCCAGGGAGTGTGACGGGCAACGGTCAACCTTTCGCTCCCGAGCTAGTTCCACCTCTGGTCCACCTTCAGAACTTCCGAGAGTATCTCAATCTTCCCACCAGCCGGGAAACTAAAGCCCACTGAGCTACCGAGCCACAGCTCAGTTGGGGAATCCACCGGCTCACATGGCCGTGAGGTATTGGCACTTATTGGATACCGGGTCCATGGTATCCACTGTGACGGAGGGTTCCTTCCTAAAACAGTTTGAACCATGGGGTCAGGAACGTCTTAAATTATGTCACTGGCTTCAGCTTAAGGCTGCCAATGGCTTGGCGATTCCTTATACTGGCTACTTGGAGTTGGAGGTGGTACTGTGTGGTAAAATAATGCCTTGTTGTGGTATCCTAATAGTGAAGGACCCTCCTGGAGGCCCACCTGCTGTCCCGGGGATCCTTGGTATGAATGTGATTCGCCGGTGTTATCAGGAACTGTTTGGGGCACATGGCTCTTCGCTTTTTAACTCTCCCTCTGTGTCACAAGCCCCAGGTCTAGTCATTGAGGCATTACAGCGGTGCCACCTCTCTGCAGCCGAGACTCCCAGAATACACCTTGGGGCTACAATGAAGTTCTTTGCCAGTACCTGTTCAGAACAGCTGTCAGGTCAGACTGCGCTTTTCGAGCCGCCTGACTCGGGGTTGCCTGCAGGGCTACTTGCGTCACTGTGTTTGGTCCAAGTCCAAGAGGCACGGCCTATGTCCCTATTATTAATGTCGGAGTAACTGAGGTCCTCCTCTATCCTCGGGTTAGCATGGGCTCCTTAAGTTGTGCAGAAGTCATCAGCCTTCCATCTGGGGTTTCTGAGGTTCGGCCTATAATTGCTACCCTTTCCTCCCAGGAAGCCACCAGCTCTGTGCCAGATAGGATTGACATGGTTGATTTGTCGGCTTTGACCGGACAAGAACAGGCTGAGGCAAGAAGCCTGTTACAACGGTATAGCTCTGTTTTCGCAGCTCATGACGGCGACTTAGGTTGCACAAATTTGATAGCCCATGACATCCCATTACTGGATGACATACCAGTTCGGCAAAGGCACCGTCGTATCCCACCCTCGGATTACGAGACGGTCAAAGCTCATATTAATCAGCTTTTAGAGTCGCAGGTAGTAAGGGAGAGTAGTAGCCCGTACGCATCACTTATCGTAATTGCTAAAACCGCCTGCTAAACAGTAGGACCCGTAAGGACTCTTTTCCCCTACCCCGTATTGAGGAAAGTTTAGATGCACTTGCCGGGGCCCAGTGGTTTTCCACACTGGACCTTGCCAGCAGTTACCATCAAGTCCCTGTCTCTGAACAGTCTAGGCCCAAAACGGCCTTCTGTACCCCATTTGGTCTATTTGAATGGAACAGGATGCCCTTTGGGCTATGCAATGCGCCAAGCACCTTCCAACGCTTGATGCAGCGAATGTTCGGAGACCAACAGTGCCAGTCCTTGCTCCTCTACCTAGATGACATTGTTGTCTATTCCTCCTCTGTCACCCAGCATTTGCAATGGTTGGAAGTTGTTCTTAGTCGCCTCCACAAAGAAGGGTTGAAGGCCAAATTAGAAAAGTGCGCGTTTTTCCGTCAACAGGTCGGTTACCTTGGACACGTAATTTCCAATAAGGGTGTATCCACCGACCCGGCAAAAATCGAGGCAGTGGCGAAGTGGCAGCGGCCCTGCCAGATTTCAGAGTTGCGATCATTCCTTGGGTTTGCCAGTTACTACAGACGCTTTGTGGAGGGTTTTGCAAAGCTGGCAAGTCCACTGCACAAACTAGTAGCAGCCCTCTCGGGGACAAAATTGAAACGGGGATCCCGGCAGGTAATTGATTCCGCATGGACAGACCAGTGTGAAGAGAGCTTTGAGGCTCTGAAGGCAAGGCTGGTCTCCGCACCACTTCTGGCCTACGCTGATTTCTCTCTGCCATTCATCTTAGAGATTGACGCCAGCCATTGCAGTCTCGGAGCAGTCCTCTCCCAGAAACAGCAGGGAGTGGTCCGGCCCGTTGCTTATGCTAGCCGGGGTCTTCGGCCCACCGAGCGCAACATGGACAACTAGGCAGGCCTCCCCACCGACCCCCGTGGTTTCAGCAACTCAGTCAGTGATGGCGGTCTTTCCGGGTCACTCCCCCTCTGACATCCGCTCCATGCAGGAGACAGATCCTCTCTTGAAAGAGGTCTTGCTGTTCTGGAGGAGACAGGCCCCACCTACCGCTGACGAGCGACGACAGGTCCCTAAACCCGCCCTGGGGTTTTTGCGCCAGTGGGACCGGCTGGTGGAAAAAGATGGTGTATTATATCGCCAGGTGTTCCGTCCGGATGGGGGGGAGGAAGATTTACAGCTTCTCCTGCCTGCAGCCCTCAGACAAGAAACTCTGAGACAACTGCATCAGGACCATGGCCACCAAGGTGTTGAGCGAACCACCAAACTAGTACGCCGCCGTTGTTATTGGCCAGGTCTATTTTCCGATGTCAAGCAGTGGTGTAGGGAATGCGAGCTGTGCCAAGTCGCTAAAGATTCTGGCACGGTCCCCCACAGCTTCATGGGTCACCTGCTTGCATCTAGGCCCAACGAGATGGTGGCTATTGATTTCACCCTGTTGGAGCCAGCACAAAATGGGGTAGAAAACGTGCTTGTAATGACGGATGTATTCAGCAAGTATACCCAGGCTATACCTACACGGGATCAGCGAGCATCAACAGTCGCTAATGTGCTCCTGAATGAATGGTTTTATCAGTTTGGGGTCCCTAGCCGCATTCATTCTGATCAGGGTAGGAGTTTTGAAGGCCACCTGATCCAGCAACTCTGCTCTCTGTATGGTGTGGTAAAGTCTCGCACCACCCCATATCACCCCTCTGGTAATGGGCAGTGCGAGCGGTTTAACAGGACCCTCCACAACCTCCTGCGCACATTGCCGGTAACACGGAAACGTGACTGGACTTGCTGCCTGCCACAAGTTGTTGTACTGTTACAATACCACCCCCCACCAAGTCACAGGAGAGTCTCCGTTCTTTTTAATGTTTGGACGGGAACCCACTCTTCCTATAGACTTTCTCCTGGGACGGGTCCAGGAACCAGTACCAGGGACGGTACAGGACTGGGTAGTGGAGCACCAGGCAAGGCTCACTGTAGCTTTTGAGGGGACACAAGAGCGCTTGCGGGCAGCAGCAAGCCGTCGGAAAGAGCGGCACGACCAAAGGGTCCATGAGGCACCTCTGCTGGTGGGTCAGTTGGTCTACCTTCGGGACCACAGTGCTAGGGGTAGTTACAAAATCCAGGACCTCTGGAGTCCACTACTCTACCAGGTGCTAAAAGCGCCTCTGGGAGAGAGGGTTGTTTACACCATTGCCCCTTTGAACAACTTGCATAAAACCAAGAGGGTCCACCGTGATCAATTAAAGGCCCAAGTCACCTCGGCCACTACGGCTCAGCAGCCTGAGGCTCCTGTCCCAACAGCCTCTGTCACACCCCCTGTTGACCCTCCTAGGGAGGAGGACCTATGGCTCAGGGTTCTGGACTCACCCCCAGCCTCCTCGTCTGGCCCCAGCTCATCTGCTCCTGATGGGGCCGTTGAGCCGTTACCTTTGGAAGATCCAGCGATTTCCGAGGACTGTTTCATACAGGCAGGGAGCCTACCATTGCTTGCCCCTGCACGTGTGGAGTGTGTTTTCTGGGTCTCTCCTGTCCCCCTCCTGGAAGGTCCTGCTCGCCGCGGTAAGCCACTGCCCTGCTCCACCTCTTAGTCCTGACCACTGGCCAATCCCCGTACTGCTACTGCCATCTCCCCGGCTTCCTATTGGGTTCATAGCCCACTGGCTAACATTACATACTGAGTGTGTTTATTGTTTGTATGTACGTACGTCTCCTGAAAGTAGCTCTGCTTGGTTGTTGTGTGAGAGGCAACAGCCTGTGCTAGAATTACCCTGTACCTGTTTACTCCTGATTGTTTGTTTGTTTGGTTGTTTGTTTGTTTGTCTATTAATAAACTGTATTTATGGAACCCATGTCTCCAGCCTAAGAGTGGTACGAACTTGTGTTTGCCTAGTTAGAACAAGCAATCTTAGTCTATATTTGTCCTAGGGTGACTACCTAGGTGGCGTAGTCGACATTCCAAATCAGTCGAACAATTTACCTCGCCACTGTCACAGGATGTTTAGTGGACAAACTTTGTACTTAATACAACTTTGTAGACTAATCCCTGAAAATCGCCTTTTATTTTTAAGTTGTGACAGTAATATCCAAGCGATCATATAACTGAGAGTTTACTGCTCTTAATGTATTGTTAATACGGGTGTATTGATTTTAAATGCTCCAGAAATATTAATAAAGTCTGTTGTACTCGACTATGTTAAGGTGATGCAATGCTCACTTATACTGCCTTTCTGTATAAATATATGGTTCGAGAGCCATGGCGTCATAATGATGGTATTAAGAGGTGGATTCACCAGTTTAACTGTCGTGTAGGACATCGCTGAAGGCCTAGTCGTGAAATGCACGGACCGCCACTGACTAAATGGATGCATGAACTAAAATCAGAATGAAATCAGAAACTAGAATCAGAGTGAAAAATGCACTGGAGTAGAGACAAGTTGTAGTTGCAGTTGGGTACAATTTTACTTGAGGTTACTTAATAACTTACTTAAAGATTGCACTCAGCTACCAAAGGTTAAAGAGTTATCAGAGACATAAACATGTTTTCATGGTAATCTCTCACACTGCTGAACATCATCATTAATGAGCTAAATATACTTATTTTGTGTTTTTAATTCCATTCCTTGTAATGATTGAGCTTTAGCTTTGACATTGCAAGGTCTAGACAGTTTGGTGTGCCTGAAATGCATACATAAATAAGAGTTGACTGATTCAGATTAGCATATTCCACTTGGGTATTCTCTCACACGATTGAAAGCACTTCAAGACCACCAGCAGCACAGGACAGAAACAGGTTCTTATACAATAGGTTTTTACACCAAAATCTCTGGCTTATGTCTGCTCCTTATATAATCTGTCATCGTGCCGTCCTCAAGCCCCAAGTCTTTTCTGTTGTAGAATAATGTAAGACATGCTGCCAACAGAAATCTTTGAAAAGCAGTGTGGATAGTATTCATTGTTCGACATTTAGTGCATTTCATAGTACACTGGGTACACATCTCTCATGAAGCTCTGCCCCATTTTAAAGTTAAAGAATGCTGGCAGTGTGGCCTGGAGAAAGGCCAGTGTGAGAAGAAAACTAGTGATCCATAATGGCTTTATGCAAAACCCGGATTGGTTCTTCAGCCCTTTTTTACTTGTGGGACAAAGGCAAAACCTTTTTAAATCTGAGAGAATATCATATAATATAATATTATATTACAGTATTTCCTTACTCAGCCTACTGTAATTTGTGATTACCTTTTTTCCCATGATTAAACTGCTCCGATGTCAACAGGATTGGTACAGATAGATTTAAAAGAGGCATTGATGCTTTGCTTAGACGCTTGTCCCCTCCCCCATTCTTCTGTTCATTGGAGCTTTGTGAGCCTCAGAACCTCCCGGCAGCCAGTGTCTGGTAGCTCTTCACATCCTTGCAGCAAAACCACCCCCAGTCCCATTCTATTTTCAACCAGCAAGCCACTACAGCTTTAGATGAATGCCACTGATAGCATGGTTTGCTCCGAAACCAGCTGCTTGTGCTTATAATTCGACCATTTTATCCTCCATGGGCAAAACTAAAAAAAAAGAAGAAAAAAAAGGACATGCTCAGAGCAAGCACAGTCTCACACCAAACATAGTCCCAGCCCAAATAGCTCAGTGAGTGGTGTGCTCTCCCATCCTGAAAATACCATAATAAGAGCCTTTGGATAGAGGGGCCCGGTAACTGTCAGGGCTGAGATACAGAAAAGAAAGCTCCATCTTTTGTTTGCAGCCAACATGTGCCAAACCAAGATAATGCTTGTCCAATACGGCATACATTATGTATGTTTGACACTATGTCCTTCAAGGTCAAAATAGATAGAAGCTAATTGTTTCCCAAAAATGAAAACAGCTGACCATCAAACAGCACAGTAATAGCTTATTATTGACTCTTTTTCAATTTCCCTGCACATCTCTCTCTTTCTCTCTCACACTCTCACAAACACACTTTATCTGTGCACCCAGACCATTTTTGACCAAGAACAGTGATCTGCAGTGAGGAGCTTGAAGCAAATCAATGAAATGAAACACTAAATACTAATGAGCATGAAAGCTGTTTTTTAGCATACAGTGTCTGCATGCTTGGCTGCTCATGCTGCCAGGCTCAGGGCTTTGATGTGATGACTGCTGCCCATTCTCACTCGGTGCTCAGAAACATGCCCACTCTCAATCAATGTAATTATCTGTGACAGATACTGCAAATGGAAGTAGATGATCTCTCCTTCTTGACTTGGCAAAGCTATTCAGCCTTTTGCCAGAAGGAGATCCATATTTTAGTAAATGGATGTCTAGGGCAAGATCTCAAAGACAAGACTAAAGGCAAAGGAAGCAGCAATCCCACAAAAATAGATAGACTTGTGTCTGAGGATTGATATGGCCTGGAGCTTCATTTATAACTACATCAGTTCACCGAATAGATTTATTCAGTGTTTGGGACTTGTCCAGCAATGCTATGTTTACAATTTATTTACTTAACATTGTATTAAATATAAAAGACACATTAAGGTAAATCACAAAAAGGAATCCTGAAGCAACATCATCCCTTATGATTATGTCAGTGTTATTATGGTCTATGAAAATGCCATTATCTAAAATAAAGCTTCTTTGATTATTTAGTAATTTCCTCATTAATATCACATTATGATGATGTTAGTGTGATTCTTCTTGCCTCACTGATTTACCAACAGAGTTTCCTCACAGTTTATATACCATATTTTCTAGACTATCAACTATATAAACCGTATTACAGTATTTAATGTATTTTTTTTAAACAAACCTGTGTATAGACAGCACCAATCTATTTAACACAGTTTATTCAATTTGCCAAGTAGTAAGGGTTACTAGACATTTAAAAGTCGAATGACCCCCCCCCCCCCCCCCCCCCCCCCCATGCACACACAATACACCACTCACAGGATAAACCATTTCTTAAGCATTTATTTATTAATAATTATTATTCATTTATACATTTCTTGAGCATTTGTTTAGTGTTAGTGAAAACCATTTCTTGAGCGTTTATTTCGTTTTGTGGTGTCCTGTGGGGACCCTAAATGTTTAATTCGAATTGTTAATCATATCGACTTCTCCCCCCCTTACTCACTAAAGTTACATTGATATCAGAATAAGCCCTTCTTCTACTGATGTTATTTATCTCAGGATTGTTTAATGTCTATGTGAAGCTATCTGCAAGTTGTTGTGATCACTTTGAACCCAAGACTGGTTTGTTGATGAGCTCATTTTGTGCAATTAATTGTATCAAACATTGCTTCCTGGTTGCCCTGGTTGTCTACTTTCTATGCTGGCTAGAATATTCCCATTTGCATGATATGAAAGCTAGTTATCTAGCTGATGTTAAAGTCACCTTGATTCAATTCATACAATTGTAATAGGAAAAGGTAGAAACCCTCAGGGTTTCAGTCTGAAACAAAGCATTGCATATTTGGGTTCAGTATTGAAATTATATCTTCAATGATTTTTCCCACTGCACTAATCCTTGACAAATGTGTTGCTCAAATCACTAAAACTAAAACTATAATGAACTAAAACAAAATAGAAATTAGTCAATGAAATTCAATCTAAATATGAACTAATGAAACCACTTGTGAAACCAACTCAAACTTAACGGAAATTCAGAATGAAATTCAGACATATTATCAAAATAAAAACATTTAAAATGGAAAACTATTGTAACCTTGCTTGGGACACTTGCTGGTCAATGGAAATGAAATATAAATTATTGGCACAGTGACAGTGCTGAGAAGTGCGATGAGCCTATGAGTTAACAAAGGCCTGATGAATTAACATGCAAACACATACAATTCACGACAAATTAGTTAGATTCCCAGTTATTATATAATTAAATTTAAACTGTTCTTGTATAATCTAGCTATTGTAATGCATTATCATAGTCATGCAAGGACTTTTGCTATGGGAAACATTGGGTTGGGTATCAGAGGTTTACAGAATAAAACAGGTGCCCACACATTCACATGAAAGAGGTTAAGATGGCTGCGGCAAGATTCGTACTTCTTACATTTCAGTACTTTAGCTAGTTCCCTCACCCCCGTTGCAGTCCAGAGTGTTTCAGTCCCAGGACTTTGGAACAACAGGCAGGGAAAACAAAAAAACGCATCACTCACTGACAAGCCAGCTAACTAGCTCCGGTTAGCATTCAGGCTGGAGGAGAAGCTCAGTGTTTCTCTCAGTGATAACGAATGGCAATATATTATATTTGGTCAAATTTAAGTGGTTGTTGACAGGGGCTTACGGTCTTCCACACACATTTAACGCGTTAACACAGTACAGTTCTTATTTTAATTATTTGATGTATAATGTTTTTGTCTTTCTGTCTTTTTTTTTGTTTTCATCTCAAAATGTAAGGAGGGGCGGTGGCCCGGGGCGGCACTTTTTCAAGCCACGTGGGGGGCGGAACGACCAAGGAAATAAATAAATAATAATCTGGGCTGCGAAGCGGTTTTCTATTATCTATCACTGTGTGGGGAATTGGCGAATTGGCGCCCCCTGCGGCTGCAGGCGCTCCTGCTTGCGCCCCTGCTTGCTAAGAAGGTGACATCTATGTGTGAAAACGGGGAAGGGGAGGGAGCGCGGGGGAAAAGTTCACCTTGGAACAGACAAGTGGGGGGACGGGGGGATCCACTGTAGGCTATAGAGCAATACTCTAATACAATTAGTGGGCGCAAGTCAGTCACACCTCGACTTTCTTGCAAAAAACGCACATTCATAATATTATAATTACAGGCCTATAGGCCTAATTCCTGCACGTTTTTTGTTTTTCTGAATTGTGTGAAGTGGTAATGCTGAACTATTAAGTGTCACCAAGGGCAAGGTGAATTGGTTTAGTCTAAACTTCTGTACGAGTGACAGTGTTGGGGGTATGGGACATTTGTTGATTGTCGAGTGCAAAATAAGCACAAAGATGGATAGAAAAAGGCAAAAGCCATCAGGAGCGCAATTTAGAAAAAAAAGAAAAGAAGAGGAGAAACGATCAAACAAAAAGGTATGCCACTATGTTCTCTCTGTATGATTATTACAGTATCCATGTCATGATGAATGGCTAATGTTAATTGGTGGAATAACTCTTACATTTGTTAGCCTGCTAACATGCTGCCTATGATTATACAACAATAATTCGGTTTTAACTCAATAAACACAAGTTCTAATTTCACGATAAGATTGTGCTTTGCAACAAAACTGTTACACGTTCAGTTATTATTTATTTCCATCATTTCGGTTGACGTTGGGCCGTGTAATAAGCCAACGGAATGTTCATCTTCTGAAGCCAAGGGGGGGGGGCCGGAGTCGGAGGGGTCTCGCCCGGGGTGTAATTCCAGGTAGAACCGCCACTGGTGGCGAGGAGTGTCCTTGTATTTAAGTGAATGGACAGACAATACCTGGGACACTGGCTCACAAGTTAGTGAATAAAGCCTTCTTAAGACAATATTTTAACGATCTTGACAGGCACTGGGCTGACGACTTCCCATGGCTGACTCTGTGGGCAGCCAATGGCCTGCATATGCCATATGTTGGCTATGATGTGGTTGATTTTGATGTAGGGGGCCTTCATGTCCCACGAAAGGGGGTGGTGGTGGTGAAAGATGGCTGCATGGGGGCTGACCTTTCCATCCTGGGCATGAATGTGAATTTAGTTGCTGAGAGGAGCTGGCCAAGGACAAAATTGAGCCCTGTGTTTGCTTCACATGGCGATGACTTCAGATGGACAATTGCTGTGCAACAACAGATACTGACTGATGCATTTACATTTATTCATTTAGCAGACGCTTTTATCCAAAGGATGTATGCACATTTACATTTACACTGATGACACACTGCATATCAGGAGCAATTAGGGGTTCAGTGTCTTGCTCAAGGACACTTCGACAGGGAATTGAGCTAGCAACCTTCTGATTACTAAACAACTTCTCTACCTCCTGCCTCACGATGCTGCTGCCCTGCTCCATTTAACTTGGGTTGAGAACACTCATCCAGGGTATGCTGGGAAGTGGAGTGGTCTGTGAAAGCGCGAGCCTGTACGCTGCCCTAGTAGTCCCGATTAAGTAGACAGCAACTGGAGATTATGTGTGGACTACCATAAAATAAACACAGCCACACATGAAGATCGAAGATACCCTCACCATAGTTGTATTCCACACTTGGACTGGCCAGTGGAAATCGGCAAGTTGAAATTGACCAACAGGACCACCAATCCCATGGGCCCAGTGGTGTAGTGCAGGGTATACGCAGATATACGGAGTATACCCACTTATTTGTCAGTCAGCATTGCGTATACCCACTTTTCAAAATAGGGCGTTTATCCTGTGCTGTATGGGCTGCTTAAAAATGTTTTGAAATTAAGAGTTTACCCACTTCTCCAGGGATCACTACACCACTGCATGGGCCTCTATGGATTTGACTGGATGTCCTTTGGTATATGCAATGCACCAGCCACCTTTCAAAGGCTCCTACAGTGGTGCCAATTGTTCAGTATTTTAAGTCCCAGGATTGCAACTGCAAGGCAATCCAGTGATGGAATGGGCTGGACCCAAGAGTGCCATGAGGTGTTTGACCTGCTAAAGGAAGTTTTGGAACTAGCACCTATTCTGGCCTGTGCTGATTTCTCCCTGACCTTTCAGCTGTACACCAACACCAGCCTTGAGGCCTTGGGAGCAGTTCTGGCTCAAGGCCGGTAGGAAGGAGTCGTGGCATTCGAGAGAGAAATTACCAAAAGAATGGTTCCTTTAAAATGAAGATGCTGGCCTTGAAATTGGCCAGGGAGAGGTTCAGGGATTACCTTTGGGGCAAATAATGAGGCAAATAATGAGGGATTAAAAGGGGACGCTAAGGGCAGAACTGAAAAATGACATGCTTGCTGTAAAAGATTCAAGTCAGTTGGGAATTATGAATGATGATTGGTAGATAGTACATAACAGTTGATTTTCAGAGCAACAGTTTCAATTAAAAGTTTATCAAATGTATTGACAATGTATCACTCTATATTAAGTCGACACTCATTTAATCACTTCCAATATTAATTTGTAAGCAGTGTCATCACTTCCATTTTCTTCACTTAAATGATAACTTCCTTTTTCAAATTGGCTTTAAATGAAATCACTTGATAATTTAGGTTATCACTCAATTTCTCATTTTACATCCATTGTTACATTGGCCATGCATAAAGCAAAGTGTGAAGTTGGCCAGTTGGCGCCTGCAATAGCCAAGGCCTTGTACAGTGCAGTGATTCAAACAGTGGGTTGTCCAAAAAGAATTATTTTCCTTTAAAGTAAGATGGAGTTCCAAGAAAAGGAGGGGTTTAACAACAAATCCTAATGGGCGTCCACAATAATCCAATGACGGCACCTGTTTATCACATTCTTACAGCATTCCCAAATGGCTTTGTGACTTTCATCATGGGTAGTTTTCAACATCCATCAATTAGCATAGAAGACACACTACTGTTTAGTGCCTGTTGTCATACGTTACGTGGTGCCTGATTGGCTTTTGATAGAAATGGAGCCGACAGCAAACACACATGATCCGACGTGTTTTAAAGTTACCTGGCTAAAGCTAACCCTCCAATTCCTAACACCCTGATTATTGCTTATGGCAGCACCCCCTAATGGCCAAATGACAAAAAATATGTTTGTGCCAAGTTTCTGATACATGACATCACTTTCTGTTTGGTAGCTTTGCCACCCATTCTGATTGGCTGTGGAGGACAATTATTTTCGAAAATGGAAAATTAATTTGATAACTTGGCTTGTTCTGAGGTTCATCTGTGCCAATTTTAGTGAAGATTGAAAAACATTTGTGGCCTGTGAAATTGTTAACGTTTGTCACGTTTCATAAAATCCTGTTATGGCGTAAATCGGGCATATAGTTAAAAAGTGCAAAAACTATTGACCCACTGGTGGCGCTAGAGAACTTGGGGCGCAGACATGAATCTTGGGACTGTCCATTTTACAAACCTCTACCTTACGGTTGCAGAGGCTGCCAAAGACTCCAATGGCAGAAGAAAGAAGGAAAAAAGCAAAAAAAACTTGAATTTATGAATTTTGTTATACAGTTCATGAATATTAGCATGTCACTTTGTGAACATACAAAGTTCACACTGGGGGGCATATAAACAAAACAAACCAAAAGTTTCACATTACATTTAAATAGTACAACACACTAATGCAAATCTCATTTCACAGTAGCATCAACCAAGAAATGCAATCAGCAAACATGCCATTTTGAGATGAAGAATGGCTAATCAAAGAGGCAAGAGAATCACAAGCACGCAAAGCCTCTTTTGGAAGATGTTGTGCTAATGGTGCCTCATTTTAGATTCAACTCTTGACTTGGATGAAGTGGTATTTATGGAGTTATGAGCAGTCGCTCTGGACTGCTCTCATTATGGCAGATACATTCCAGTGCACTGACATTAATTGGGTTTTGTCAGGAGTCGTCTGCCATAAAGGCTGTGTGTCTTCAAGCTGTAAGGCCTATCTGTGTCCGCAGGCCATTTTGAGTCTGGGGTCTGACATTCCTTCACACAGACAATCGCTTCTCTCAATGGTGGAATGTGGAAACCGTGTGTCAAGACTCAATAAGAGCTCTGTTCAACTACTTCAAAAAGTGAGTGCCCAAATGTAACCCAGGGAAGTCGAAGTCATGTTTTTCATTCATTCATTTCATTTCATTTCATATCAAGTAAACTACAGTTCAAGAATGCTGCTTCAAGGCAAGAACGGACTGAAAAATGCATATCTAAGTGGAATTTAGATGCTACATGAAGTCCCCACCTTCAAAAATATTTAGGCTGCTTGTTTACATTACCAACCTTTCAACAACCCTACCTTTTATGAAAGCTTTAAAGGTTGCAGCACCAATGAAAATGGTCCTACTTTATTATGGGGCGCCAAGTGTAACAGACCTTTCATATTCATAATGAATGGTGTGTTGGTCACCATGTTCTAAGCAGACAACCCGGGTTTGTTTCCCGGCTGCTGCATGATGCCCATGTAAGTCGCTTGGATAAAATTGTCTGCTAAATACCAGACCTTTACAAAACACATTATGTGGTAAGACATGCATTCATTTATTATATAACACCTTGAAAACACTTGGATGGAGAAGACTGTTATGCCTTACCTGGCCTATATTCACTACATCTTGCTCCGTTATAAAAATAGCTCCTGCTCCATGCCATGTCCTTGGAACTGGAGCCCTTGGATAAGCGTTTCTTCTAAAGTATTAGTGTACTAAGGTTACTCAAATACAGTATGCAAACAGTATGTAAAAGTAATATGATGAGCAAAGTGATAAAAGGCCCTTACAGATGTTCCGTTTTCGACATTTCTATTACAGTTACCTAATTACCTTACTATGAGTACCTGCTTACTTAACCATACCTAATGAAACGAAGAGCAGGGATTTCTGAATGGCTTTCTAAATCCAGCTTTCACAACATTGCAGGGAAATAGTTATTATAGCTATATTATAGTAATTAGGAAAGTAGATGAGCAGTAGATCGCTTCTCAAGCAAAGCAAGGGCTGGCGTAATGTTGAGAAAAGGAATATCAGCTAGGGAGGATTGTGGGCTTTGGATGCTAACCTCATTCAATTCATTGATGGAGCCACTTATGTCCTCCCAACTCAACAGACCCACAGCCAGTGGCTGGGTGAAGACGTAAGCTACAAGTTGTGTATGGGTGTTGGCTCATTAAAACATCCTATAATTTCCCAACTATTAACCGCGGTGTATACATTGATTTTGCCAAATTTTTGCAGCCCTGCGGTTAAACCTTGGGTGATACACAGGTCATTTTGATAGCCTAGAATGGCAAGGGTATCCCAGTTTCTACCCCCAGTCCTATCCCTTATGCTAACCAATTCATACCCATACCCTAAACCGGGTTTGTTCACCTGAGGGTGAACATTAACAAAAGCTAGCAGAGAGCTCTTTCAGCTGTATGATTCAGCTCTGCTGGTTGCGGTGGCATTGTGTTGGGTCATTGATCGTAGTTATTGAAATGGCTTGTTCCCACTAGCCTCCCTACCTATTCACCATGTTTTTTTGTGATCCAAGCCCTAAACTGTAAGAACGCCTTTTATTTGCAATGTAGGTTTGTTGGCTTTTATGAAGTTAGCTTGAAAGAGGAAAATGCTTTAGTGCTGCTTTAATGACGATGCCAAACATCCCTAAAACCTTAATTCTCCAAACCTTCCTGTTGCAAAACAACTCTTCAGAGGGAGATACAGGCTAATATTAGATGAGCAATAAAACCTTTGCAAGGATTTTTCACTTTAGTGTTATCTAATTAGAGTGATTACGTTATTATGGTTTTCACCCAGTGATGTACAGGAAAACGGAAGTCTCTTCAGAAATAATCCATATTTCTCCAAGTAGTCTCCGCATGTAATGATATCAATGTGGTTTGCCCTGAGGTGCCTCATTTTAGCTACAACCAGTGTGCAAGTCTTCACTCATAAATCATTATGCTAATGTTCGGCACTGCACAGTTAGGGCCCTGGTTGCGCATAATTTCACATCCACATTGATGCTAAAGAGTCCCATGGGGGGGAGGTGGCTGGGGTGTTTCGAGGTGAACAGCGATCAGAGCCCCAGGGCACTGAGGACGGTGAAGGAGGAGGGTGGTGGAGGTGGCATGGTGACTCAGAGAGCAGGGCTGAGGCTGAGATACTCACCATCCCCTGCTGTCAGCTCGGCTCAGGAGACTGCAGTCTGATGGGTGAGTGTTCCCGCTTCGCACCGCCGGCGCTCCAGCCAACTGCATATGCAGAAAAAGGGGGACAGCATCAGCCATAGTTAAATCAGGACGTGCCTGATCGGCATCTCAGGAACAAGCAGATGACTCGCCGAAGCGAGAATAAAGGTGCAGAGGAGACTGGCCTCTTTTACCTTTGACTGACCTCTTGTTCTTTTGAAAGTAGTTGCATTTGCCCATGAGAGTGGCCAAGAATCATATGAGAAGTTTTAGGCAGGGCAATGATAGTGTTTATTACATAGTCATCAAAAATATAATTATTGCCTGCTACTGTCGGCAATGTATAATTCACTGAAGATTTTGTTGAATCAAATAGCTGTTGCATGTGTTGCGGAGAAAAGAGTAACTTATTTGAGATTTCGCGATCAGAAGACAAGAGGCCAAACACGCGTATCTGCAGATTCTTTATTGAAAGGCTCTAAGCTTTCAACAGAACATGCTCCATGGATGATCTTACTGTATGAATGGCGCCCTTACCTTTTTAAGAGTCACACCCATCTATCTTTCGTTTGGTTGGTAAATTTAATAACTTGGAAAAGTCATTTAGCTAATTTCAGAACATGAGCAAGATCCTAAGCGCAAACATGGGGGGGTCTGCCCAATGCTAGGATGTGTCCGCACACAGACGGGGGAGATTCATGTAAAAATGACTTCTTTCAAAGCCGCACCATTTCCGTGAAAAAGCACAGACAACCAACTCGCTTTTAAAGTCAACCTCACATGGCTTATCGCACCATATATAACGCCAACGACTCAGCAGCAATAGCAATTGAAAATTGGGTTGTTAAGCGCAAGGAACATTTGGCCTGTTAAAAAATGGCCTGTTAAATTTGTTTCTTCTATTGGACCGAAAAAGTTCACCTCCCCCTAAAGAACCCACATCTCCTCTCATGTACACTGCGTTCCACATTTATATGCAAATTACACTTTGCTCAAATTTTCCTAAATAGTAATGCACAGTCAGTCAGTATAGTTTTCAAGTCATCAACTGTTAAAGTATAATTGCAGTGTTCCAAATTATTATGCATTATTATGAGTTTCAAGATATTGTATAGGCTGTAAAGAACTAAAAATTGTCATTTGTTGAATTTGCAGCATTAGGAGGTCATATTTACTGAAATCAAAAACAGTTTTAATGAAAAACATCTTAACAGGTCAAGTTACATGTTAACATAGGACCCCTTCTTTGAAATCAACTTCACAATTCTTGTATCCATTGAACTCGTGAGTTCTTTGATTGTTTCTGCTTCGATGTCTTTGCAGGATGCCATAATAGCCTCCCAGAGCACCTGCTTGGATGTGAACTGCCTTCCACCCACATAGATCTTTTGCTTGATGATGCTCCAAAGGTTCTCAATAGGGTTAAGGTCAGGGGAAGATGGGGGCCACACCATGAGTTTCTCTCCTTTTATGCCCATAGCAGCCAATGCCCCAGAGGTATTCTTTGCCGCACGAGATGGTGCATTATCATGCATGAATATGACTTTGCTACGGAGGGCACGGTTCTTCTTTTTGTACCACGGAAGAAAGTGGTCAGTCAGAAACTCTACATACTTTGCCGAGGTCATTTTCACAGCGTCAGGGACCCTGAAGGGGCCTACCAGCTCTCTCCCCATGATTCCGGCCCAAAACATGACTCCGCCACCTCCTTGTTGACGTCTCAGCCTTGTTGGGACATTCACCAACCATCCACTACTCCATCCATCCATCAGGACCATCAAGGGTTGCACAGCACTCATCCATAAACAAAACAGTTTGAAAGTTAGTCTTCATGCAGTCCTGAGCCCACTGCAACCTTTTTAGCTTGTGAGCTTGCAAACCTCTTGAGCATCCTACATCTTGAAGTTCGCGAGACTCCAGATGCACCAGCGGCTTTAAACACTTGTTTGCTGCTATTCAATGGCTTTTTAGTTGTTTACTCTCTTAACCCTACGCATTTGTTTGGCCGAAATCTGTCTTATTTTGCCTTTGTCTGAACGAATCCGCTTGTGCTGTGAATCGGTGACAAATTTCTTCACCGTCCGATTATCACGCGCAATTCTTTTAGAAATAGCCAATGTTGTGATACCTCCACCAAGGTATTGCACTATTTGCCGCTTTTCAGCAGCAGAGAGATCATTTTTCTTCCCCATTTTGCTTGAAACAAACAGCTAAATAATGTGGAACATCCTTCTTAAGGAGTTTTCCTTTGATTGGGCTCACCTGGCAAACTAATTATCACAGGTGTCTGAGATTGATTTCAATCATCCAAATAGCCCTGAGACACAATACTGTATGTTTATGACCCTTAAATCCAATTTGCATAATAATGTGGAATGTGGTGTCAACCTCTCTGTTCGCTACCAGAAATGTGTTGTTTGCTCTGAACTGTAGAACAATTACTGAGTGTTAATATGGTATGGACGAATCAATGGGATTGGCTGATGAAGATTACTTGATTGCCACACCCACCTATTACTCAACCTATTTATGCTTGATTGCGCCCTGCCCTGTGTCAAAGAAATGAGCAACTATAGGTGTCCCACCTATTTTGACTGTGCGGTTACTCCTGCGCAAAACCAGCTTGTGGCGCTCGTTGCGCTATGAAAATAGGGCCCATCATCTAGTTGAATCAGTGTCATTATGGGGGGACATGAAGAACACAACAAATCCATCAAGAACACAACTAACCGATCATTCATTTAATTTCATTTGCATTTGCGGTTACAGCACGTGTTTTCCATTTAAGGAATATTTTTGTTTGGAAGATATGTGGAATCATTTTGAAAACTATAATACTCATGTCAAACATATGTTCAGTGATAGTCATTAAGTTTAAGGTGCAATATAGTAAAATCACCATGACTGACAGCTCCATTTTCAGGCTTGAAAGGCAGTTAGGCTGTGGATCTTTGAGATGGTATGGTGTGACAGCTGTATGAGTATATCTCATCAGTGTCTTTAATGTATTATTCATGAATTGTATGTATTTTGAACATGATGACATGAAAGGTTAAATCCTTTACAGTAGTTAATATGATATATGGGAAACATGATAGATAAATATTTAATTTATGTACAACATTTATCGAAAAACTATATATTTGATGTGTTCCTTTCAAAAAGCTTTTTCGAGGTGAGAGAAACATTAACTGTCATTAAGTTATGGTAAATCATCAGCATAACCCTGTAACATAATGTGATTCATATTGATTCTTAGTGTCCCCTCACCTGAGGCTAAACATTATACTCTGCGACGAGCAGATCATTATTTCCTAATAAAACGCAGGAGGGGAGCTGTTACAGAGATTAAGTGTCATGCTGCTTAGTTATCCAACATTACAATCACTTCAGTGATGTTTCTTTCGTACACAATCTAATTTTCCAGAGGAAGTCATTACAGTAGCATTAATAGAGTTTTGATTAGGTTTGGACACCAATAGTGTCATGTTTCAGTGCCCACATCTCAACCTCTGCTAGGCAAAATACATTATGTCTCAAAGGTTATTATTTGGAGAATCAAATTGGCTTGCTCTACCATACCCATAGGGTACACAGAATTATAGAAGGAGCATGTATCCTCCTTTCATCAAAGGAATAACATGTATCTTAAGCTAGATGATGTGTTTGCCAGAATGAACTGAAGGCTAAACCCGACATCATACCTTTCCATTTCTTGAACAACAAATGTATAGAAATATCCATACTGTTTTCGTGAAAATGCAATTCCTGAGAAACTCCCTTATCTCCCCTGTGCAATAGGCTATCTATGAGCTGTTACTGTTCATAATGATTTATTTTAATTCCCAAGTTCACATTAAAGGCAGTAAAATGACAAACAGTCAATAATGTTTTATCAAAACCAAGCAGCCATGTTTTTTCAATAGTGAAGTTTTATTCTGGGAAGAACATCATTGGAAAACCCACATTAGTTTCCTTGTGCAAATCCAAAATGCAAATGTTCTGATAAAGCAGTAAAGGAGGTGGCTTTGCAGTGTGATAGAGATTTTTAGGGTATGCTTTACTAGGGCCTCAGACACACACTGGCAATTAATTCAATAAAATCAACCTCTTAATATTAAGGTATTATATTATATAAGTATTATTATTTGTACTAACGGACTCCCACCAGAAGCATAGGTCTCTGTAAATGATGAAAACCTAATTTCCCCTGACCTTCAGAGGGTTCATGAACACATGCAACCCCATCGGTGATTTACAACAATCAGCAAATGTATTCTTTTTAAACAGTTCGGTGGTGCTTGGAGACCTGCTGTTGAATATGCAGCGAAGCTCAAGTAGTCCCAGCACTCCTTGCATAGCATTATTCTGGGCTCACAGGCCAGAAGCTCCACAGCATGTGTCGCCTAAGTTGACGAACAACCCACTTCAAGCCAGGAATCCCAGGACACACCACAACAGAGACGGGAGTTTTTGTTTTTAGGAAAAATACTCACAATTTTATTATAATTCATAAAAGTTTTCCCGTTTTGCCAAGCAGGTTCAGCAGCGGGCCACAGGCCAATAGTGGTCACCCAGTAAGGCTGGGGTCATTATAAATAAGGTGAGAGGGCACACAGCAAAAATGGCACAGCAACAAGGGCACAGCAAAATGCACACTGGGCATCAAAAACTAAACCCACACACTAGCTTAGAAAAAGTATAGGTACTCCATAAAACCAATAGGCTACACACTAATAACACGCCAGTTTCCCCCCGTGCACATAAGGACCACCAGGCCTCTACCAGTCAATACGTCTGACCTGCCCCCAAGGCTAACACCTGTCTAGGCAGGCAGATAGGCACATAGACAACAAGGAAAGAATGTCCGTTTGGTCGGGGTCCCTCCCGACCGAAACAATAAAAATGAGAAAAATCTGGCACATAGAAGTACTAGGTCAGTCAAACGGAATCACCAGTCCTCCTGGGGGTAAGGCCGGCTTAAAGTCCTCCTGCCTCAGCCGGACTTTTAGTTTGATGACCTGACCAGTGTCTTAGTTCACTCCCGGGTGGCCTGGACTCTTATTCTGACGCCTGGTTGTGTCTTTTGGCAGGGGAACAATGGGGCTTCTCCAACTCGAATGACGTCACCAGTGGGGATTCCCGGAAACGTCTGTAGGTTGAGTTCGTGTTGCTTTTGGATCTGCAAACAACAAAACAACCAGTGAACTCTCAATGCCCAACAAAACGACAGCCTACTCACTGCAGTTGATCATTAAACCAACGTTCCTTTGGGTAGGTTGAGAGCGCTAAACAATATATCTCCAAGATGTCTCTCCACTCGCGCTCCCTTGGGACCAAGGCGTTGTAGTCGGCGTTGTGGTCAGCGTTGTGGACAGCGTTGTACTAGTCTGCGGCGGCAATGGCAGTGGAGATGATAGCAGCCGTGGATCCCGCAGCCCGTGGCCTTGGCTCGGTCGTGGAATCCTATCTCCCCCGTCTCCCGCATCTCGCCGCTGTAAGTCTTTTTATATCACCTGAATTACGGCTCAGCCAATCTGTGCCACGGCCACGTAACCCCACTGATTGCCTACAGCCGTGTCTTATTAGTTAATGTTTGAACGGCAATCAGTGGATCAGTCAGCAAGTAAGAACACAGGGAAGATGAAAACACGGTGCTGTGCTGGATATGGCAACGTCCACAATAAATATTAACACATATATTATCCCCATTGTCAAAGGGCAGATAGCCCACAGAGTCACTCCCAACATCCATCAAAAGTTATACATATACATACACCTATACATATAATATCACTCATAAAAACATACAGGGCCCACACGACATAATCCCCCCCTACTAAAAGGGTGGTCGTCCCAAACCTTTTTACGGCTGATAACGTTGTGGACGTACACCAAGGTTAGGCCGCTGCGACCGCCTGACCAGAGGCACCGACCCTCCCTGTCCCCCCTCACCTTCCTGGGCATCAGTAGGAGGCTCAGGTATAGCTTCTTGGACTGGCGCTGGAGCCACAGGCGCGGCGCGCAGGTCAGGTATTGGCATCGGCACAGGAGGATATACTCCCAGCTGGCCATCGGGGTGGTGGGTCTCTCTCCTCCCTGGTCGGTCTGGGTGCATCGCTGGTCGAAGAGGTGGGAGGCCCTTGTGGGCCAGCAGGGCAGGGACGCAGGTTGTTCCGATGGAGAGTGCAAACAGGACCCTCCTTCCCTTCAGGCCGGATACGGTAGACTGGTTGTCCAGGCCGCAGCTGGGAAAGAATCACAAAAGGTGAAGGAACCCACCTGGGTTCAAGCTTTCCCCGGGCCCGACGTCTGAAGTTTCATATGAGGACTCGCTCCCCTGGAAGCAATGGGGCAGCCCGAGCCCTCCTGTTGTAGCGTGTCTGGTCCCAGGCCTGTCTCTGCTGGGTGCGTGCTTGGACCTGTTGGTAGGCTGTGGTCAGGGCCTGCTGGTGGTAAACGACCCACCCATCTAGCGTGGCTCGCTCTTGGGGCGGCTGGGCCTCCACACACAAGTCCACGGGGAGCCTGGAGTGTCTGCCAAACACCACAAAATGAGGAGTCAGTCCGGTGGAACTATGTATTGTGTTGTTATACACCTGTACTAGTGCAGGCATCTTGGCTGGCCACTGAGACTGCTCCTCAGCTTTCAGGGAACTCAACAAAGCCAACAAGGTCTGATTGAACCTTTCAACGGCTCCGTTTCCCTGCGGGTGGTATGGAGTAGTCCGGCTCTTGACACAGCCATACAGGGCACACAACTGCTGCATGAGCTCTGACTCGAAAGCACCACCTCGATCGGACAGGATCCTCTCTGGGCAGCCAAATGTCTGGATGAATGCTCCCCACAGGGCTTTCACCGTAGTGTGGGCGGTGTGGTCACGGGTTGGCACGGCTACTGCATATCGAGAGAACAGGTCAGTGATGACAAGGATATAGGGATAAGCGTCAGCCGGTCTCCCTAATGACAAATAGTCCAAGCCAACAATTTCAAAAGGATAGGTGCACTGAATGGATTGTAGGGGGGCTCTCACCTCGGGGCCGGCCTTGCTGACGGCACACTCCACACAGTCCTTGGTCCAGGCGTTGCTGTCGGTGACCATGCCTGTCCAATAGAATCTCCGTCGTAGAAGGCTCAGGGTTCGCTCGCTGCTTGCATGCCCAGAGGCTCACTGGTACTGGGCCCATAGCCCTTGGGCTTCGCCACCTGGAACCAGGACTTGGTGAACGTCCATCCCGGTACCTGGCTCTTTGGTCTGTCGCACCAGAACCCCATCTAGGATCTCGATCGAGGCCCAATCGGTAAGCAGTCTCTGGGCTGTACAGGTCAGTGTAGCGCGTACCTCCTTGGTTGGCAGGTAATTTGCCCTCTTCCAATCATGCAACTGTCGAAGGGCAGGGTTGGCTTGTTGTGTGTCCTTCCACTGACTAGGTGGGCATGGCCTCGCTGTCCTCAGCTGTACCTAATGGGATTTCGTCCCCGGGAGGCATTGGTTCTCTGAACTGATGTCACCCTGGCTTCCTCTGGGAGCCGGGAAAGGGCATCTGCATTCCCGTTCTTAGCACCCGGGCGTTACTTGACAACATACTGATAGTTGGCAAGCTGGGCTACCCACCGCTGCTCTGTTGCTCCCAGGTTGGCTGTTGCCAAGTGCACCAGCGGGTTGTTGTCGGTAAAGACTTCATTCTTGGCCCCCCCAGAGGTAGTCCTTGAACTTCTCGGTGATTGCCCACTTGAGCCCCAGCAGCTCCAGCTTGAACGAGCTATAGTTTTGGTCATTGCGCTCAGCTGGATGCAGGCTTCGGCTTGCGTAGGCAACCACCCACTCATGCCCATCTTGGACTTGCGTCAGTACGGCACCCAACCCACTCAGGCTTGCATCCACATACACACGGAAGGGCAGGTTGAAGTCTGCATAAGCCAGGATTGGGGCTTCCAACAGTGCATTCTTCAATCAGTCAAAGGCCAACCGACAGTCCCCCGTCCACTGGACAGCAGCCGACTTGGCTCCGGTAGTGCCTTCGAGAAGCCAGGGATAAACCGCCGGTAATAGCCTGCGAAGCCCAGGAAAGACCGCACCTGCTTCACTGTACTCGGAACAGGCCATTCTTTCACTGCAGCAGTTTTCTCTGGGTCGGTGGCCACCCCACGTCCGCTGACCACGTGGCCCAGGTATCGGACCTCCCGCCGGAAGAGATGGCACTTGCGGGGTTGGAGCTTTAGGCCATGAGCTTGAAGGCGCTCTAAGACCTGCTCGAGGTGGTCCAGATGACTGTCAAAACAGTGAGAGAACACAATTACATCATCCAGGTAAACCAATAAGAAGTAATTTACCTGGTTGCCAAGGCAACGCTGCATTAGGCGCTGGAACATGGCGGGGGCATTGCACAGGCCAAAGGGCATCCTCTCGAACTGGTACAAGCCCAATGGCGTTGTGAATGCAGTCTTTTCTTGATCGAGAGGGTCCACCTCGACCTGCCAATACCCGCTCGCCAGGTCCAGGGTGGAATACCATGCCGCCTGCTTCAGGGTCGTGAGGGACTCCTCAATCCGTGGCAGACGGTAGGCATCCTTGTGCGTTAGTGCGTTCAATTTACGCTAATCGACGCAGAAGCGCCAAGAACCGTCTTTCTTACGCACCAGCACAACTGGGGCAGCCCAGGGACTAGCGCTCTCTCTTACAACCCCACTCTCCAGCATGCCCTGGAGGAGCGTGCGCAGCTCGGCGTACAGTTTTGGTGGAATTGGACGATGGCGCTCCCGTACGGGTGGTGCACAACCTGTGGGTATCTGATGTAATACTGCATTGGTCCGCCCGAAATCCTCTTCATGGGCTGCAAACACCGGTGACCACTTCCGTAGCAATGCAGTCAGCTGTTTCTGTTGTTCTTGGGTCAGGCCTTCCCCCTGTAAGGCCAGGACAGGGTGCTCATCCGTGGTCCTTGCCTAGACTGGTCGCACAGCCACTTCCACCACAGTCTGGGTTGGTTAGCACCATTTCGCTCCGACCCTGCACATCTTTGGAAGACACTTGGCTCACAGCAGCCAGTGGGCTGCCCAGAGGGAGCTGAACCGGGAAGGGATTGGGGTTGCAAAGGCGGACAGCCACGTGCCCCTGACGTAGCCAGCCGAAGGTCCTTGCCACCCGCCACTCATGCTCGCCATCATCAAGATCTTCCACCATCACTAAACAGTCTGGATGACCGCTGCCTTGGGGGACCTTGGTCCACAGCATTACTTCCATCTCTGGCGGGAGGATGACTGGTGGCTGGGGTTCCAGTTTGGCGACCCCCTGGAGATAGGGCCCAGGCCCTGATACCAAGGCCCGCCTGCATGTGGCAAACGCCTGTGCCCAGGCTTTGCCAGCGGTTGGGGTATTGGTTGTTCGGAATGCTGCCTCTCCGGGATGGGTTCCCTGGAATACCTGATGCCAACAGTCAGAGATTATATTCATTCCTAGTATTCCACAATCAGAACCAAGGCATGAATCCTTCACAATCACAACCCCCTTATCAACCAGCAGGACCCCACCCACCTCAAAGTCTAGAAGGATATATCCCACATAGGGGATAGTCAGGCCATTTGCTGCCCGCAGAGTGAGCCAAGGGACTTCACTAGCGTCATGAATCTTATCCGCCCCAAAGTGTCTTTGAAAAAAGGAGTAACTAAATAACGTGACTTGGGATCCCGTGTCTAAGACACAGGGTATCTTTTTTACCACGCACACTAACCTGTACTTGTGGACAGTCTCCTACCAGCGAGGGCTTCTTAATAGCAGTGGTGGTCCCATCTCCCTCGATGGCTCGCCCCACAGCAACCGAGGGTTCTAAAAATCCTAGGGGTTGGGGCGATGTCGCCGGGAACAGAATCGTTGAGTGTGGCCGGCTTCGCCGCAATAACGGCAGATAGGCCGGCCCTGTGCATCCCACCGATATGGCTGGGATCCGCCTTGAGCTCCACGGGCTGGTTGGGGCCTGGATGCTGGTGCCGAGGTGGCGGGGAAACGGCGCTCTCTTGCAGATGGATCCACTCCATGTCCATGGAGTTGGAGGTTCCTGAAGTCTTCTGCCAGGGTCTTGCCCAGCACAGAAATCTGCTCTTTTAGCTCCTGCTGGAGTTCCAACTTGAAGGACTCCTTCCACTGCTGCCAGGAGTCAGCCGCTGTGGGAGCAGTAGGCTCTGTGGAATTCACCCGGCAGACCTGTACGCCTCCATGGTCCACTTCCCTCTCGAGGGGTTTTGCTTCAGCGCATGATGCAGTGAAGGACATGTCAGGACGGCGCCGCAGCTAACGCTGCAGCTCCTGCTGGATGGGGCTTGGTCGAAGACCCATGGCAAACTGGGCTTGATGCATCTCGTCGTCTCCTGCGGCTGGGCCTGGGTCTGCGGCCCGCCACTGATGGTGTACTCCATGGAGACAGAGTGTAAAGGCACCCACTCCTTCGTCGGCCCCGTCTGCACTGGAAAAACTGTGCCCTCCGTTGGGCAATGGATGTTGGCCCCCCATACAAGCCCCGCAGGAGGGTGAAGATCTTTTCGGCCGTGTCTTTGCTGGTGGAATCGACAAGCTGGACTTCCTTCTTAGCTTCCCCCTCTAGAGCACTCAGGACGAAATCCACCTTTTGCTGGCCGCTCAAACCCTGCGCCCTTAGGAAGGCTTCCATCTGTGTTTGCCATTCTGCAACTGCAGCTGAACCACCCTGCCCGCTAAACTTTGGGATCCAGGGCCCCCCGGCAGGGACCACGGCATCATAACTGCATTTACGGTGCCGGCCTCTGGTCTAGGCTGTGGCTCCCCCTCCATGTTGTGGGTGTTACTGGGATCCTGCCGACTACGCCAAAAAGGGGTGTCGCCAGTTCAAGCCAGGAATCCCAGGACACAACAGAGACGGGAGTTTTTGTTTTTGCATAATAAATACTCACAATTTTATTATAATTCATAAAAGTTTCCCCGCTTTGCCAAGCAGGTTCAGCAGCGGGCCACAGGCCAATAGTGGTCACCCAGTAAGGCTGGGGTCGTTATAAATAAGGTGAGAGGGCACACAGCAAAAATGGCACAGCAACAAGGGCACAGCAAAAGGCACACTGGGCATAAAAAACTAAACCCACACACTAGCTTAGAAAAAGTATAGGTACTCCATAAAACCAATAGGCTACACACTAATAACACGCCAGTTTTCCCCCGTGCACATAAGGACCACCAGGCCTCTACCAGTCAATACTGTCTGACCCGCCCCCAAGGCTAACACCTGTCTAGGCAGGCAGATAGGCACATAGACAACAAGGAAAGAATGTCCGTTCGGTCGGGGCCCCCCACATACACCTATACATATAATATCACTCATAAAAACACACAGGGCCCACACGACACATGCACCCAGTCACACTACTGCTTATGTTTCATTAATCACTGCTTCTGAAAAACAAACCTAACAAATAAACATACACATAAAAACACTTGCTCATACTGAGCACACACTCATATACAAGGCAAGGATATGCGGATGAAAGAGATGGTTATATGCTGTATGTGATTGTTTATGCATATTCACTAATCCCCACCCAGTCCACACTGCTGAGGTGTGCCCTGCGTTGTATGTATGATCAGCACACAAACAGTGAAAAACTGGACAGCCAAACATGTACCTCAAACAATCTTCTTATTTGAATGAGTCAAGGTTAAAATGGACTTTGCTTTTCTCCCAGGCACATCCCAGGCAAACAGACAGACACTTTCTTAGACATATAATTAATTCTGTGACATGTATTGCTCAGATCAGTCAGCAATTAACTTGAAGTGTTACTGTCATTAGCCCTGACCTTATTATCTCCTTTGCACATGTCTGGAACTAAACAAGAGGAGGAGTATGATGAGAACTGACAGGGTTGGCTAACGGGGCTGTCACTCTGACGTGTGACCCTCCCTCTGGTTCTGTGCTGTATTTTACTCTTTTATCAATGCCACACTGCCCATTACTTAAACTTCATCACACTCATTGGCGATCCTTTATCTATTAGGATTGGCCAGGTTGGGATGGGGGTTACACCAGCAGTTAAGCCAGTCTGTGTTATGCCCTTAGAAACTAAGATCTTTAGGTAACTGGATACATTTGACTTAAACACTTAAATAGTTTTGTAACAGTTGCAAGGTTTTTATAAACAGATATAAGCACCATAAACACATAAGATCAGCATTTTCAGCAGTGTATCCAAACTACAAAAAAGGATAAATAAATGAAAATGTAGTTTCAGCAATATTGTAAGCGAGTCTGGACTATGGCTTGTACCTGCTGGGTTGAGAGGATACATTTTCATTTCCCCCCTTTTGAGTGGAAATGTGTGTGGGTCCTGGCTGTCAGCGAGATGGATGGTACACATTACCAACGCATGTGCTTTGACTATGAGCCTCTGTTGTTTTTATAGGGCCATAGAGACATAAATGAGTCTCTGTTGTTTTTATACTGTTGCCATAGAGACATAAATGTCAAGAGTTGGCTTGTGCTTCAGGTGCCTTTAAAAAATGGGGTCTTGTGGACAATCAGTGAACCCTCCCATTTTACACATAATGTGGATCTCCAGCGCTAGGCATCATTTGTTATTTGTGGAGCGATGATCGAAGACCTGGTCCTGAGAAATAGTACCCCAAATGTGCAATCCTTCCTCCTTCCTCTCTCACTGGCAAATACCAAAGCAAACAACAAACAAATGATATGCCTCCATTTTATCTTCAGTGTAATACAGATGAATATTTAGAGCTATACATGAATAGGTATCTTTCTTCTTTCCCAAATTGTACCTTGATACTGTACACATTTGTTCTTAAGTCTTAAGTTATCTAATACATTATCTAATACACACACATTAAGCACATTTGCATATATTCCAGCACCTCCAAACTATAGGGCCTCGGCATCAGAGCTGAAGTGGCACTAAATGGTAATGCATTTCCTAAACATTGAGTTATTCAGTTTTTTTCTGTGTCTTTGCACATGTGATCCATTAGTGCAAGATTCCATGTGTGCTAACACTGTGCTCAGAGGCTACTAATGATGCTATTTGTCAAAGGAAGCATGCATTTGTGAAATGCTCTGTGATTTCTGTTCTCACATTTATTTATCATTGCCATGTGGCATAAGTGGGGGGGGGGGGGGGGGTGTCAACTTTGCACAACTTTTGAACAGAAGCCTATTTTTTAACTATCCAGATCTTCCAATCTCTATAAGAAGGTTGTTTCATCCTGACTGAGGGAGGATGGGCATGGCAGGGCAGTGGTGATTAATATGACCTTTTAGGTGCTGCCTTGAAAGCTGTCTTGAGTCCTCATCCGTACCTTGCTCAGTTTTGATACATTTTGAAATGAACCTGGACAGGTTGACACCTCACTCGCCTCCTATGACAAGGCCTTGAGAGAGGACAACTCAATATGAAGGAAATCATTTCATTCTTAGCGCCACTTTACTACAGTCAAAGAGAATCACACCACTGTGTGCTGATGAAAAGTCATGAATGGAAGGAACAATATAGATGGACATGGTTAGTACATTTGCATTATATATAATACTATAGTTGATGAATAAATAAATTAATTCGTAAAAAAATATATAACTAGACGAAATAAAAAATGACATCTGCTATCTGCTATAGGCATAATGAAGCAGATACTATTGTTCCAGCTTGAATGTTTGTCAATTTATTTTCATTGCAGCAAAGAAATGTCTCCATTGCTAACATTATCATTAAAGACTTCATGCACACTATTATCTTGCCAATTGCTTCTCCTTGCACTACTTTATGGTGATGTGGCTCCCAGGCATCTGCTCTCATGATGGTAATAATGCTTTTGAAGTCCAAACAAGGCACATAGAAAAGAGACACTTATGTTGGACTGCTGAAGGCTCATCCTGGATGGTGTACACATTTTTGGGAAATATTTATTTAGAGATTTTGACCTTAGCTTTGTTAAAACAAAATATCCAAAAATATCTTGTAAAACCATGGTGAGTAAACTGTCCTTCATCAATTCTGAGAAATCTTTCTCATGTCTAAATAATTTAAGTGTTTGTTTTCTAGAACTATTTTTATGCGCAGATGGACCTAAATTAAATGGTTGTACATAAGACAATTTTGATTAAATCAACTTCCTTTAAAATATATGCAACATTTCCTTTATAATACATGTAACATTTCCTCACCTCGTATATATGTTGTATTAGCATCATTATTGCATAGAAATCCTTAATCCTAAATTCCAACACTAACAGTTTACTCAGTAAAGAACACTGCCAGTTGACACATTATATGTCAGTATTATTGATTCCAGTTAGAATTGTGATATTGTTTCGTTAAAAAAATATATATATATATATAACATAAAGTTAAAAACATTCTGGTGGGAGTAGATCGAAAAATGATTTTATAAGATGGCAGGATGTTTACTCTTCCCTGGCAAACGTCACTAGATGCTCGCTCCTCTGTCTCAACACAGTACATCCATCAAATTGAAGTTAATCTCAGGAACAAAGATGCATCAGACTACTGTGAATAGGATCATTGACTCCAAAGGCAATGTGGAAATGAGGATGCATTCCTGGCGCTGGGGAACCATAGCGTTCCCATTCCAGAGGCCCAGAGCCGGGTTTAAAGGGAAGATGGATGTCTTTCGAAGCTTTATGTCTTACTTGCGGACATAAATCACCAAGAAGTAGGCCAAGTAGATGGATCAACTATTGTCTGATTGGGAGTAATTCTTTTGTTTTAATGTCGGGATACATGTTGATGGATTCATTTATAATCATTTGTTTACTATTGAACATTTTGAGTGAGTGTCTGAAGCCTTCTATGGAAGGTATTTCATCCATATTTGTTCTGGATTTTGTTCTGGATTTTGTCAAACAAAACATATATACACACACACACACACACACACACACACACACACACACACACACAGAATACAGTATATATATATATGTATTTCTTTTTTTTTCAGAATTGTACTCCTTGACATTCACCTATGTTTGAACTAAAACCTGGCTTTCCTTTATTCTCACCTCCTTTAGGTATACAACAAATCATTTTGTCCTTGTTTTCACACCCAGTTGGATATTTCTTTCTCAAGCCGAAATCAAAGGAGGGAGATTTAGGGCACTCTCTCAGAGGGAGCGGGATCTCACTCACAAGCTGCAGAGAGTGATAAAGCCCAGACATTGCTGTAGGGTTGTGGGGTAGCATGTGGATTTGCATGCCTTTGAGGCACAGGCTGAGGCAGAGGCAATGGAGGCTGAGGTGATTCACAGAAGCAGAACACTGCCACATGATGGACAGCGCATGGAATTGCAGAGATGACGCCTTTTGCCTGAAGACAGGCTCCAGCCCCCAGACAGCCAGGCTTTTTACAAACTGTTATGTCTGAAAAGAGTAGTGAAGGTCATGTGCTCCTTAAGATGCATAGCTGACACGTGTGTGCATATGCATGTGTGCATGTTTACATGTGTTTGCATGTGAGGCAGTTTGTGCATTTGAATGCATTTGTGTGAGTGTGTGTGCGTGTGTGCATGTGTGTGTGTATGACTGTGTGGTGACAGAAGCATGGAGATGAGGAAATGGAAGAAAGTAATTATTTGTGTGTGTCTAAGGGTGTGTGTGGGAGAGTGCGTGACTGTCGAGTGAGAGGAGAGTGAGGGTTTGCGTGACAGAGGAGGAGAGTTTGGTTTGTCTGTCTGTGTCAAAGGAGGATAGGAATAGATAGAAAGAGTGCGTGTGTATGTGTGTGTGTGTGTGTGTGTGTGTGTGTGTGTGTGTGTGTGTGTGCTTGTGTTTGGTGTGTATTTTTTGGTTTGAGATATATTGTTTATCATTGTAGCCATCTGACAACTCTGATATTGTCTGTATTGAAAGAAAGTGCAGAAAGAGAAAGGACAGGAAGTAAGGAAACAGAAAAAAACAAATCCACTCAAATACAACTCCTCATCCATTATTACACCATGTTATCTTATGTAAAATGTGCTCTTTAGAAAATATTGAATTCATGTTTATGGATCATTGTGTGTAATGATAAGTAAGTTATTATTATTTTAAATAATAGTATATATTCAAAGCCATATGACTTCTCAGCAGGTATTTGTGGACAGGATGAAGCATGTCCTTCAGGCTCCATCCATTACCCTCATTCATCATAGTTCCAAAAACTCTACATAGCTTGATTTGTTACAGGGAGTATTTTTACCCTCTGTAAGCACTAGCTCATTATTTTAATGCAGCGTGACTATGGAGAAGCCTCTGGAAAGGAGCTTAGGGACTCTCTGAAGACCATTACAAACACAATTAGCCATGTTTATCAAGCAGAAGGTCTTTTGACTGCCCCTAATTCAAAGGACTCCAACAAGAAAACAGACCACAGCAGTGTGCTTGCACACAAGAGACAGGCCCAGATACAGATATGGGGGAGATTTCCTGAGAGCTTCTTACTTTTTGTCTTGCATGGTATGCTTTCTCCTATTGTAAATATTTGTGTATGTTTAAGTGCAAACATCACAAAGGTTTTATGAGGTAGTTAGTTAAAGCGGCATGTCTTGATTTATCCAAAACTGTTAGTACCCTCCCAATAATATTTTTCAGGTTATGACGATATTGAAGAGTATTGGTTTGATTAGCTGATTACTGATTATGATTACTTTGTCTAGGAAACAGGAAGCAGCATGAGCCAAGAACAGCCATCAAAGAAAGCAGAGGAAGGCCTTTGGTGCCTTGTGTCAAGAGCCAATGAGATCCCCAAAGGAAATGTATGTCATTAACTCCAGTGTCATTGGGATGCCAGTACAACTGATTGACCTCGTCCTGAGCAGGCTGTCCACTTCGGGTGCAGTGAAGCACTCCAGCAAACCATGCCGCCAAGCAGCAGGGTGCAGATGTGGTGGCAGAGCCCATGGATGGAACACAGTTCTCGTGCCAGCGCCTGGCTGGGCTTGCGTGACTTATCGGGGGGAGGAAGGAAGAGGCGATGGCGTGCACCACTAATATGCCAGATCCAAGCCTCACTGCCCCTTCTGATGTGGCTTTGATGGCTGAATGAGCTGCCTCCAGGACACTGGTCCCTCTAAATATGTTACTCAGGCAAAACACTGTCACTAAGTCAAAATGTGAATGTTTCAAAGGGTGCAGTATGTGTTGCAGTTGCAGAGGGGGGTACCTTTTCATGTAGCCTGTTTTGCTGTGAGATAAATGGTATGTCTAAGTACAACTAGAAAATGCATTTCCTGAAGGAAATACCAGTGCATGAAATGCAAAGGTTAAGAAAGGAAGAAGAAAAGAAAGAAGAGTGAAAGAAGGAAAGAAGAAAGGAAAGAAGAGTGTAAGAAGGAAAGAAGAGTGAAGAAAGGAAAGAAAAGTGGAAGAAGGAAAGAAGAGTGGATGAAGGAAAAAAGAAAGGCAAGAAGAGTGGAAGAAGGAAAGACAAAAGGAAAGAAGAGTGAAGAAAGGAGAGAAGAGTGGAAGAGGGAAAGAAGAAAGGAAAGAAGAGTGAAAGAAGGAAAGGAAGAAAAGAAAGAAGAGTGAAGAAAGGAAAGAAGAGTGGAAGAAGGAAAGAAGAAAAGAAAGAAGAGTGAAATAATGAAAGAAGAAAGGAAAGAAGAGTGAAGGAAGGAAAGAAGAGTGGAAGAAGGAAATAAGGAAAGAAAGAAGAGTGAAAGAAGGAAAGAAGAAAGGAAAGAAGAGTGGAAGAAGGAAAGAAGAGTGAAGAAAGGAAAGAAAAGTGGAAGAAGGAAAGAAGAGTGGATGAAGGAAAAAAGAAAGGCAAGAAGAGTGGAAGAAGGAAAGAAAAATGGAAGAAGAAAATAAGAAAGGAAAGAAGAGTGGAAGAAGGAAAGAAGAGTGAACAAGAGTGGCTCTGGATGAAGAGATAAAGAGAGAGTGAAAATATTGAAAAAAGGAGATAAAAATGGAGTGAAGAAGAGAGATTGAGTGTGAGAGAAAGTTGACAGAGAGAAAGATGGAGAGATGGAGAGAAAAAAAATAGAGAATGGATGGTGTCTTAATGTTCCTAGTTACAGTTAAATTGAGAGGGACAGAGAGAGAAGAGGTTCTTTGGATTTGGCACAGGTGTCAGTGAAGCATACTAAGGCAGAAGGCAGTAACTTCTATGTTAAAGCTCAGTGGTATGATAACAATGGAATAATGCCCTATTAATTAATCAGTAGTAATACTATTTCATTTATCACAATTACCAATACAATGATTATCACACACACACACACACACACACACACACACACACACACACACACACACCATTGAATTATCACATTGAGCACATAAAACAATGAACTTGAATTGTCACATGAAACACATAAAACATCTATGTCAGTCCATTGGGGTGTGTGTGTGTGTGTGTGTGTGTGTGTGTGTGTGTGTGTGTGTGTGTGTGTGTGTGTGTGTGTGTGTGTGTGTGTGTGTGTGTGTGTGTGTGTGTGTGTGTGTGTGTGTGTGTGTGTGTGTGTGAGAGAGAGAGAGAGAGAGAGAGAGAGAACGATAGAGAATGAGGCCCATTTTCCCCCTTCACATGCCCCCGCTCGCCAAGCGAAGTTACCCGATTTAGATGCACCTTTTTCGGACTAGCCACAGGCACTGGGTGGGGGAATAGCCCGATAGCTTAGCATATCTGCCATGCAATTCTAATGGTAATGCTACCTAGCTTGGTATGCTAACTGTCGGTAGCCTATACATCGTGAAATCAACCAAAATACTGATGTCACTGGCTTTAATTTGATAATGGCATGTTAGTAGTACATTTAATATCAGTACATTTGTTTAATTACTGCTGATATTTTACAAATACGTCAAAAACTCATTTTTGACCAAACTTGAAGTTACGGTCTTTTGCCTTAGCACGGCAGAGTAAAGCACAGGTGCAAGCCAGTTTAAAGACCCTATTATGATGTCATAATGGCCCAATGTAAGTCAATGGGAGAAATTTATATTCGTTTTCCTTTAATATCTTAAAAAGTATAAAGTTTAGAAAAGTGAAAAATACATAGCATAAGTGTCGTTTACAAGACCTACGCGACAAAGTTTGAATGAAGTTTCTACGTTAAGTGGTTCGGGCTGAATTAATCGCAGAAAAAGGTAACAAGAATAAGAAGAAGAAGAAGAAGAAGAAGAAGCCTAGGAATAACAATACAGGGCATTTCATGCACTGTAATAAACACATACTGTATCATGCGTATAAGAATTATGACTGCTGAATCTCTTACAAGTTACAGCAAACTAGACGGAAGACTGAGGAAGCAGAGACACTTAGAGATGGACAGAAACACACATGCACACGCACACACACACACACACACACACACACACACACACACACACACACACACACACAACCATACACACATACACAGGTATTGCATTTCTAATGATAACATCAGACTTGAGGAAAGAAAGAAAAAGAGAAAGAAAGAAATAAAGAAAAAAAGCGATGCTAAGGGGAAGGGCATATATAAAAAAAAGCAAAGAGATGATATAAACACTGATAGAGACACACAGATGAAGACACACCTTCATGAAGAGCTTTAAGGGAGGGTGATTGATGAGTTTCCATTCTGTTGTATCTGCTCCATGTTGCTGATGTATAAGTAAGTTCCAGAACAATGTTGCACAGAGGTCGAAAAGAGTAGGGGGCTTTCATATGAAAGAGAATCAATTATTGATACAAAATAAAGACAGATATGAGGAGATTTTAAATAGGGAGAGAAAGAGAGAAGGGGAGAGAGGTAAAGAAAGAGAGAGAGAGAGGGAGGGAGAGAGAGAGAGACTAACTCATTTTGAATGGCCATGTCAGAGAATGTGTGTTAGCCTTAGGTTCCTAACCTCTCTCTCTCCCTCTCTCTCTATCTCTCTATCCCTCTCTCTCTTTCATCTCTCTATCTTTCTCTAAGACTTCTCTCAGACATACATTAGAGCTAGCAGCTCAGTTTGTGTTAATGTGTCATAAAATAAGGAGAAGAGGAACAAACACTAGAGATATTCATGTGTCACTGAATATGAATATTTTAACTAGAAAATGCATTTCCTGAAGGAAATACCAGTGCATGAAATGCAAAAGTTAGGAAAGGAAGAAGAAAAGAAAGAAGAGTGAAAGAAGGAAAGAAGAAAGGAAAGAAGAGTGAAGAAAGGAGAGAAGAGAGGATGAAGGAAAGAAGAGTGAAAGAAGGAAAGAAGAAAAGAAAGAAGAGTGAAGAAAGGAAAGAGGAGTGGAAGAAGAAAAGAAAGAAGAGTGAAGAAAGGAAAGAAGAGTGAAAGAAGGAAATAATAGTTGAAGGAAAGAAGAAAAGGAAAGAAGAGTGAAAGAAGGAAAGAAGAAAGGAGAGTGAAGGAAAGAAAAGTGAAAGAAGGAAAGAAGAGTGGAAGAAGGAAAGAAGAGTGAAAGAGAAAAAGAGTGAAAATATTGAAAAAAGGAGATAAAAATGGAGTGAAGAAGAGAGATTGAGTGTGAGAGAAAGTAGACTGAGAGGGATAGAGAGAAAGATGGAGAGATGGAGAGAAAAAAAGTAGAGAATGGAAGGTGTCTTAATGTTCCTATCACTGTAAAAAAAAAAAAAAAGTTGGGTGAACTCAATTTTAAGGCAACAAACTTCAGTAAAATTTTAAGGCAACAAACTTCAGTAAAATTTTAAGTTTTGCTTTTGAGTTTGCTCAACTCTGAATTCTGATTTTGGTCAACTCAAGAGTAAGTTCTACTAACTCATAATTTTACATTGTAAACTGTCCTGTAAATTGTAGTAATTTATAATTTTACATTGTAATGAGTTCTTATACAGAATTCACTTTAAATGGGTTTAGTTAGTATAGCAGAATAATTTAAGAGGAATTTAAAATCGCACACTGCAATAGTTTATAATGTAACTCAACTTTATAATTTATAACCAGGAACTTCTAATCAAATGTATAGATAATTACAGACGCAACATATACATTCAAAACATTTGTTTTATTTATACTGTATCAAATCCCTTCCAAAAGGGGCAAGTAAATGCAAACTATCGAGACCATGTAACATGTTTCAGAAAAACCAACCAAAAAAAAAATGTTTCAGAAAAAACTAAACAAAATAAGATGCAAAATAAATGTAAAGTGGGAGATCGAGATACACAACAGTTGATTAATTAACATGGAGTTGGATGGACAGAAGGGAACAATTCCAGATCCAAGTAAATGTAAAGTGGGAGATCGAGAATACACAACAGTTGATTAATTAACATGGTGTTGGATGGACAGAAGGGAACAATTCCAGATCCAACACTTTACTTCACTGAAGAAGTTTGTTTTTTAGGGATCTGACCGTTGCAGAGAGGTCCGACCCCAGTTCCATTATGACCTTTTGGACAGTTTCAAAGGTGTATTTCAAATCCTTTGGGTAACTAAGGTTTAATGTATAGATCAGTCCAACAAGGTAGGCAAATGCAGTTGGCAGGTAAGGGAGATCTTGGAGGACAATCTCTTCTTCCAACACAAGAGCAACATTCCTGACACTTTTAGAGACTGCTCTCCTATCATCCTCCAACACAGTGAGGATACCCACAATGAGGCCTTTCGTCTGTCCCTCTTCTGGGTCAGTGTCCTTGTGTTGACAGACAGAAAACACCAAAACATGAATTGCAAGACATTAGTAATTAAAATACTGTGAATCAGAATAAGCTCTTAATCTAAAATAACTCAAAATATTGTATAAACATTTTTTTTCCAAATAGAATTAATTATGAGTTTGACATATTAACTATTTCCATCCCATACACCACAATCAAAAATGTAACCCTCATACACACATCATATGACATCAATTAGGCTACATCAAGTCAAGGGCAGGACAGTGAAACTACAGAAGACACTCTGGACATGGTTAGGGAACCAGGAGGACAGAGAGGTTATGGTTGAAGACAACGTTAAATACAGCACTATAAATACAGTATAATAACATATTTACAATTTCTATTCATAGCCACTCACAGTTCCTGAAGAGCTTCTCCTGACTCTCACGGAGATACAAGGGAAGGCCCTTTAAAGCTGCAGTTTGTCTATGTGCAGTGATGTCAGATGTCTGAAACAAGAGTTGCATGAAACATTACAAGATGTAATTGACATATAAGAAGTAGAGTAAACATGCAGGCAGCTGTCCTTTTCAATATCCAAAATGATTGCTACGATTACGATTGCTCACTGTGAAGGTATATCCACTGGAGGTGCTTTTTGTGTCACTGACAGGCTCATATCATTATCAGTGTCTGACAACATTATGAAAAGGCTCCCCACAGAGCAATGTCTTTTTGTTTTTAAGATTACAATACCCTTTGTTTAACAAGAAAAAGCCGCTATCACCTCGATTTGAAAACTGAATCAAAAACGTCTAAAAATGACCCATATATTCCACAATTCACACTACATGGACAAAGATGTAAACAGTGTTGTTGGACTGATCATTAACTTCACTGGAGCAATTCCAAGAACGCGATTGGATAACAACGACAAAACGTCACGATTATCGGACCCAAAGTGTAGCTGCCCTCTCCATTTGCCTCGGGAATAAAGTTATCGATAACGACTTAATAAGCAATAACTGCAAGTGGCAACAATTTTTGTCTAAACGTGAATACAAACGTAGAACATATTTACAAAAACATGGCTTCTCCATATCCAGGGAACGTTAAAATGCACGAAATCGCACCTCGGCCGACCACCTATTAGGGGAAGCCAAGCTTTAAAGAAATCGCCACTGGTCGTAAGTGTGAACTAGCCAGGTAACAAACTACACACGATGGCAGACAATGCTAATATTTGTATGATGTACGCAAAAAATGAGCTCCCCCTCTTTGAAAGATCAGCAGCTGCCACTGGTGGGGCAGGCAGAACCGAGCAGCAACCTGTCGCTGGCCCCGCTCTCTCTCTGTCCCTACTAAACCAGCCTGCTCACCTGCTACCTGGAGCAGAGACGGAGCATGACTACCACTGTGTAGTAACACTACACTTCTGAAAGATGGCATAAAATGTCAGCTAATGTTGCAACCACAATTTTGAGTTAGCATTAATACCATAATGTCTTTTTTGTATCTGTAACAAGCTGGCAAACACGAATTAAAGCAGCACAACGGATCAATAGCTATACGCTAGCTATATGCTATCAGCTAAAACTGACGAAATCTCTTGAAATGTGCTGACTTTGACATTATTACAAACTAGTTATTCAACAACTGTCCTTACACAGTCAAGCAAGTGCAACACAAGACAAAGCAAGATGGCAAATAAGCTTACTAGTTCAGCAGACAGTGGAAAGTTGGGCGGCAAAACTACAAAACGAAGTTATGTGCCTATAGACCCTGCATAGCAATGGCGCGGATGCAATTCTCCATATTAAGAGTCATTGTAGCGCCCCAATTTTTTTCAAGCTGTTATTTTTAGGTTAAACTGATTATCCTAACCCTAATCATGACGTATAATTGTTGCATTGTGTTACTTTAACACAATACCAACAGTCAGAACATGCCTGTCCTGTTTGAATAGGTTGCCTGACTGATGCTAGCTTTCTCTAATGACTGAAAAGCTTTGTGTAAATGTCTAGGTCGCTTTCTCCATTAAACGACGTACAACATAGGCCTACTGCACAACACAACTCAGAATAAAATTTGCGCATCATTTTAATTTAATTAAAGGTTGATTTAAAACGTACCTGTTTGGACTCCAGCAAGAGGCAGCAGCACAGCCAGAATGAGACTTCAATTGTAAAGTGCCAACGGACAGTTGGCTATTTGGCGCAGCTGTCAGTAAAGCACAGGTGCAAGCCAGTTTAAAGACCCTATTATGACGTCATAATGGCCCAATGTAAGTCAATGGGAAAATTTCGATTCGTTTTTATTTAATATCTTAAAAAGTATAAAGTTTAGAAAAGTGAAAAATACATAGCATAAGTGTCATTTACAAGACCTACGCGACAAAGTTTGAATGAAGTTTCTACGTTAAGCGGTTCGGGCTGAATTAATCGCAGAAAAAGGTAACAAGAATAAGAAGAAGAAGAAGAAGAAGAAGAAGAAGAAGAAGAAGAAGCCTAGGAATAACAATACAGGGCATTTCATGCACTGTAATTAGGCTGAAAATAATTGCTCATTCAAAAGACTACAGGAAATGTTTTTTTTTTTTTTTTTCAAGCACCACAAGACCATAAAGCTATTGAGCTGCAGACAACTAGTTACCAGGTTGTATGTGCAATGATTTATGAGGTGTTCTTCTTTCAAAACACAAACAATTCTGCTCACCACTCAGTCATCAGTGCCAATATTAAATGTTTGTTAATTATAAAGTCGGCTTCAATCACACCAACTCAACACCATCACTGATGAATAGCACAGGGTTCTGCTTTCTTTCTCCCTCTTGCATTTTCTTAATGCACTTCACAATCTGTCAGCCTCAAGTACCTCTGGGTGGTTTCAACCTTGGTCTACATCAGTGCTGCTTGGTGCAAGGTTCAGAGTGGATGCTTGTGCTGTTTATATGGCAAGGGGACGGGGGGTCTTGAAAAGCCACAACAGAGAGTGTGTGTGTGTTCCATTTCTTAAGATGGCTGTGTGTGTGGGGTCCGAGAATAATGGCAGAACTGTTAATGGTGGCTTGAAGGCCTACACATGGCCAGAGGCAGCATTGTATGTGTATCCACGCCGAGTGGTGCTTTGTCTGACAGGAGGCTGTGGTCTAGTGCATTACTCTTCATTAGGAACACTTCGCTGCTTCTGTCCGTTTGAGGCCGACCCAGGGAACAGGTCAATCAAGATGGACCCTGACTCTATTGTGCCACAGAAAAACAGAGAACACTTACTCCATTACAGAGTAATTAGCAGAATTATCCTCCTCTGAGGGAAATTCATTTTTATGTGCCTAGAAGACTGGTATGTCTCAACTATGTGGTGTTCTGTTGAGTAAGTGAATGCATTTCTGTAAAGCCCAAGGTAGAGTGTACACTACCTCCCAGAATGCCAGTAACTGAGAAACATCAGTTTTTCCTATGGAAGAATGAATCTATAAAACCAACTGCTGAAAGTATTAATCATATTAACGCGTGACAGTAGCCTACTCTGAATGGAAGACTACAAAAGGAAGACCTTGATTCATTTTTGATCAAAATGTATACTCTATTCATTTTATAGTCATCAGTGTCAGGGTTCATAATCGCGACCTGTATATTCTGCCACTATACCACAGATGCCCTTTCAGAATCAAGCAGGCCTCCCTCTCAGAATTTAAATGATTGTCTTTCTATTTCATTGAAATGCACTGAGATAAAATACTTTTTCATTAACTTTCAATGATTTTATTTAAATACATTTTCCACTTCATTTTTCAAATTGAAGCAGACTCTCAGAATCAATTTTTCAGCTCCCCCATGGTGACTCTGGCTCATTGCTCATTACATGTAAATAGATTTCCACAGTGGAATCAATACATCTCTAATGAAGCACCAGGCATCTTCACTCTGCCACACACATCCGGACTTCTAAAATTACATTAGAGAAAATGCAGTTACATAAACAGTGTTTACACTAATGGTGGCATTTAATGTGAAATAGCAGTTCACACACTATAAACCACAAAAGAAATGCCACAATTAACCAATCACGTTCAGTCTTTTTCTCCAGAAAACACAGGAATATCTAACGGTATTTTTAATTTTCTGACTGAATAAAAATCAATTTTAGAGTGTTCACAGACAAGAGAGTTAAAGTTAAAGTTAATGGGGCTTTAATCTCAGACAGGTGTTCTAACCGGGCTGAAATATCAAGGTGTGCTGACTATTTTATTTGAGTTTATTACAAAAAGGAGAGGGAAAGAGACAGAGACAGAGAGAGATTGAGAGGGAGTGAGAGATAGAGAGAGAGGACAGGGGGCCACAGCATTGAGTGTAGAGAGTGCCTATGGGAGGAGAGTAGATGACGGAAGGAGGCCACCCCTCACATGCCTATCTGTGTGACTGTGGGGTGTAGCGAGAGAAGGAAAGTGAGCATGGAAGAAAACAAGACAGACAGAGGAGGAGCTGGGAAATGACAAAAAATAAGAGATAATTAGATTCATAGAGTGAGAGAGAGACAGACACACACACACACCCTCACACACAGAGGGAGGGAGAGAGAGAGAGAGAGACAGAAAGATACATACACTCTCTCAAACACAGAGGGAGGGAGAGAGAGAGAGACAGAAAGATACATACACTCTCTCAAACACAAAGGGAGGGAGAGAGAGAGAGAGAGAGAGACAGATACACACACACTCACTCACACACAGAGGGAGGGAGAAAGAGAGAGACCAGGGTGAGAGAGTGTTGACGAATGAATTATTTAATTTGGTATCTACCTTCCCACACACTTTAATTCCATGGAGTCATAATACTGTCCAGAATACATCTGAATTCTACTTTTTGAAGAAACGACAGAAATTCAATCCAGATAATATGCATACTATAGATGTATGGATGCATGAAGTAGCATCTAGTGCTGACTGTACATTGGTGGATATGCAAGGGGTCATTTAGGGGGAAAGCGATGATTTAGGATAGACTCACTCTGACTAAAGGCAAGACCAACCATGATACCTGAATGTACATACTATTATCAAAATACTATTATTACATTACCATGATTTCGCCATAGATTAAGATGATGTGTTCAATGAATCAGCGCAATGAGCATCAAGTCACATCTGATTTAAAGACAGATCCATGTATGTAGGGTGTGGTACAAAGTGACCAGCAGGTGTCACAATTGTCTTTTTTTGTTTATCATATTGTTTAATCACTTTTGGCCATTTTTAAACAGCATGATCAAATACAGCACATCTGCTCTTAGGAATCATCTAAAATAATCATACTTCTGTTGTGTTGTGAATGAATCCTTCATGGTCATTGTGTTGTTTTCTGTTTGTCCATAATGAAGAGTACTTCAGAAAGTGCCCCTTCATTGCTGCATCCGCTTGGAGACTCTGAGCAGCCAGTTTAGATGGCATATCAGGTTTTTTTTTTTTCATGAATACATCTGGCACCCCATGTGAATGTTCACGTCTCAGTAATTTTCCATAATCTGGAGACACTTGTCCTTTCCCACCTCCTCCCACATGTCATAGCGCCATGAGTCACTTCCTCCCACCCACCATCAAATCAAACTGTGACGCTAGATACTAAGTTCAAGTAAATAACACAGAATTCTGGTATGCTATTGCAAGCATAATCTTGAGATTTTAGAAATATTCATATTAGCTTTATTAGAACTGCAAACACAACAGATTTATCATGAAGATGGACATGTCTGGATTAGGTTTGTAGTCTAGTTTGCATATTGATTTGATATTTCCAGTTTATTGACATTTTGACATTTGGTCAAATTACATGTTGGCCTTTGTCCTTTTTTGATAAAAAAGTGTGGTCAATAAAATAAACGAATACGTATGTGTGTGCTCTTTTCTGACAACAGTAATATGATCTGACATCTGATGACAAAACAGTTGTTATAGAAGGAATATTTGCCTGAAGTGGATTTTTTTTAGAGGACATAGACGTAAATTCTCCTCTCCTTCACCTCCCTTTCAGGATTCTGCAATCTGTGGCCCCATCCCCCCACAAACTCACGACTAGCTCAGAGCAGGAGAACCAACTCTGTTGCCAAAACAGCTGAGAGGTTAGTATTTAAGTTTAAACATACAAATACTCACTATCTTTATATACATAGAGAGAGTTTATACTGTGTACATACTTAACATAGGCCTACTATACCCTACCCTATGTAACAGTATTTTCTGTACTATACTTTTAAGTGCATATTTCAAATAAAATTACTGCACTACTATCATTACTTACTACTTTTATTATTACTTAAAAAACATCCACAAAAAACCTGACCAAAAAATACAGGAACAATACAACCTCTCTGAAGAAATCAGTGATTGTAACATGAGTTGTGGCATCAACATTCTAAGACAAATCTGAGTCTAAGACAAGTATTTTTCAATTGGTTTACTACGGGGCTATGGTTTGCAACTGGTAACATCCTAACCCACTTGTATGTTATCCCCTTAGTAGACTAGTCAATTGTACACTCCAAGCCAGCAGAGGCACTAATGAGCTACAGAGCCAGAAGACTTGGTCATTTGCCATCCTGGCCCAGATCTACCCACTTGGGGTGCGGTCAGATAGTCCGCCCTATTGCCTCAGTACTCAGGTAAAGACAACCTCAGGTCTAAGAGAATCTGACTGCACTTATGCTAGGCTACTAATTATGCGAAGGTGGATGTTATTAACGTGGGTCATGTTGATCGGTTGTTTGATACTATCTCCTTTCCTTTCGTAAAGGATGCTCCAGTGTACCCTATATAGTACAATAGAAATAGACTACAATAGAAAAGCATTTATTGTCATTGTATTTGCAAACAAACTAAATTTGGAGTGCTCTTCCTGTTGGTGCGACAAGGGACAACATATAACACAACAATATTACAACTATCTAAAAACAGTAGGAATAGCTAAAATATATATAAATTAACAGTTCAACAAAGTGCGGTGGTATAGATTAAAGTACTTCCCTGAGGAACAATAAATACATCAATGAGGTGCTTTACAAAAAATCCAGAACAGTTTGGTTTTTTACACATGTGTAAGGTGACCTGGATGGTATGTGTGACTTGAAGTCAATAAAGTGATTAGTGTTTAGTGCATGCCTGTATTTAACGTTCTGATGGCCGTCGGGAAAAAACTGTTCTTAAGACATAAGGAGATATGAGATCATAAGGAGATATGCGATTTTCATAAGAAGATATGAAAGGAAGCACTGAGGCTCCTTTCCAAAGAATTTTGAGAATTTAGCAAGCTCTTATCATAGCTGCCACCTTACTAAGCAAAAAAAGACAATCCAAAAGGGGCCTCGCTCTACAGCATCACTCCCACCCAGGGTGTCAGGATTTGGAGGGTAAGGCCTATTTCTGGTTTGAACAATTTAAAAAGCAGCTGAGATGAAGACACAGCTCTTTCATATTTTAACCACTCTTGACTTCTCTACCTGGCACTTATGCCCTATGGAAAAAAACATATAATTTATGGCATTTTGTATCCAACACGATGCATTATTCCATTTGCTCTAGCTGGCTGTGGACATGCTGGTGCAAAGGTAAAATGACCTGAGTCCACAATGCGGCTTTGTGAAAGGTTGTTGATGTTTGAGCTCAACAGCCAATCAAATGATGCCCCGCCCTTCCATACTACTGAAGCACTGTGTTGACTGGCTAATATTGTTTTATTGCTCAGTCTAAGCCACTATAGTTGTTTCCCATTTACAGAGCCAGAATTGTGTATGAACAGCTGTGTTTTTTTTAGTGCAATCACACAACAGATCAGGAGTGGGGAGTAATTTGCTGAATTTAACAAAAAGTGGGATTAGAATCATGGACTATGCCTTTGAAGTATATATTCACTCCCAGCTCTAAACCTAACTCCAACCACTGCATAATTGTGAAAAATGAGGGGGCAGATCGATCAGCAAATGAAAATGAATATGAGACTCACACCCATAGGTGGGGAATGGGGGAGGTGAGCCACCAATTTCATGACTTGGATATGTCCCAAACTGTCGTCTATAAGTTAGCATCAGCCTTGCAAGGCTCAGGATGATTTTAACTCTAGATGGCACGTTCAGATATTTTCAACCCATAAATGCTCATTTTTTTTTTTTTATGGGAATTTTGCCAATATGAAGAGCAAAATTGATATTTTTTAATCACAGTTCAGTCATATCATTTAGTTTACAGCTAACTTTCTTTAACTAGCGGAGGCTTTTACTTCTTTTAAAAAGTTTGAAGGATCTTAAATTGCCATGTTTTCCACTTTCTTTCTGCCATTTATGGATAAAAAGGTTTAACAAGAGAGCATTCCCAGCATCAGACAGTTCAGCAAAGTAGTGTATAGGGTGACCACAAGATATCAGTTACCGCTTATAACCATCCCATAATATCTGATTGCTCATTGGTGGCGGCTAGTAAACAGAATTTATTTTGAGGAAGAGTGAATGCAAAAGCACTGAACAAACAGGAAGTGCTGCTTGGAAACCCTACAGAGACACAATGGCTTCACTTGAGGAGGTTCACATCAGTGATGGTATGGTAAATTGGTTGTAGCATGGCACCATACCAACTTGCTTTCAAGAGCCAGAATGCTTTTCTTTCCATTAGCATCGACCATAACCCAAACAAATCCATGTGGGACTAGAAGCAGCCTAATCACAATGAACACAGTACATGTGTTGGACTGGCAATGCCAGAGTGGTCCACATTACTGTTTTCTTGGAAATAACCCCACTTCTTTCATGCCAGTTGGTAGACTCCATATTAGTTGGTGCCTTCCCAAAATGAAAGTATATGCCCCAAGATGTCCTGTATATCTTCAAACAGCCTCTTCTTGTTCAAAAAGGCAGAGAGATTTACAAACACAAGCTGTCTATTAATCAAGAGACCCAGCTTAGACAAGTCACTTGCTGTGATATCCATGGTTTACCTAGAAAGCATATGCAAATTGATGGGTCCACCATTCACTATTTCACTTTTCTGTTTGAACAGCTTTGTTTTCACAATGTGCGCCTATTATAACTTAAAGTAAGCTATTTAAAGGATCTCACATATATTCAAGACATATGAGAGGTAGCAATAATATTTTTCATAGAAACACAACAATCAGATGTCCTTGCCAGTTCACATTCTTCTGTCACTCAGGAGGCATTTTTGGTCATCTAAAATGATGGTGATATGAACATGAGTTCAGTGTGGTTTCACTAGTAAAATGCCAGATTGTGGCTTTTATATGCGATACACCAAAATATAAGATGGAGCAAGCTGTGACTATATCACTTTGTGATGGGATTACACATTTGAAATTTGAACCGCAGCAAAAAATACTAATCATGGCCATCCACATTTAGGCCAGATTCTTTCATAATAGGAGTAGGTTATTCCCGATCAACTAGGGTTAATGGGAGTAGGTTATTCCAGATCAGCTAGGGTTAATGGGAGTAGGTTATTCCAGATCAGCTAGGGTTAATGGGAGTAGGTTATTCACAGATCAGCTAGGGTTAATGGGAGTAAGTTATTCCAGATAAACTAGGGTTAACGGGAGTAGGTTATTCCAGATCAGCTAGGGTTAATAGAGTAGGTTATTCAGAGATCAGCTAGGGTTAATGGGAGTAAGTTATTCCAGATAAACTAGGGTTAATGGGAGTAGGTTATTCCAGATCAGCTAGGGTTAATAGAGTAGGTTATTCCAGATCAGCTAGGGTTAATGGGAGTAGGTTATTCCAGATCAGCTAGGGTTAATGGGAGTAGGTTATTCCAGATCAGCTAGGGTTAATGGAAGTAGGTTATTCCAGATCAGCTAGGGTTAATGGGAGTAGGTTATTGCATATCAGTGTACATACGTTATATTTAATTCCTGATAGGCCAAAGCATAATATGTCAGACAATTTTTTTTCAGTTAGCATGTTTGCAGCAGGTAAACTCTTATGCCACTAGTTCTACACTAACTATGGTGAAATCTGACAATGGCATGAAATGAAGATGCCATGTTGGCAAATGGTACTGCTACTGTTAATTTCCTCACACTAGCCACCTATATACTGGAGTTTGCATCTGATGCCATTGGAATAGTTTAAACTTTTTTCACAACTTCACTGTAGGCCAACCATGGACAGCAGGCATAGATAGGTCTACACAGGTGGTGTACAAAGGATCTGCTTTAGTATATCACAGAGTGTTTGAGAACTCTAATTTCACTAGTATCATTTTAAGAAAGTAAGCTACTTCTGTGGTCCTTGTAGGTAGTAAGAAGACTACTGAGCTGAGAAGAGTCAGACACCTTTATCAAAAATGTACTCCTGCTTATTCATGTTTATTCATGTATCCATGGCACAACAAACAATAACTCATTTTTCTCTGTAGTTTTTAAAGCATGTGCTTTGTCTTGTGCTAGTGTCTTTAAGTCAGTAGTTGCGGCTGTAACTGATCTTTATACCTAGCATACCAAGACAATCTACTTACAATGTACAACGTGAAGTTTAAATTAATTCCGGTGTCAACTCCTGAAAATATTCAGCATCATTTGAAAAAGAAAAAACTATACATTTAATGCTAGTACTGCAAATACAATATTTTAGATAAATATCCATTCAGAGAAGAAGGGTGCTCAGTAAACTATGTGACAACTGCATAGCAATGGAAATGGGGACGAGTCAAATAAGTATAAAGATTTTTCATTTTTTTGGAAACTATGATTGCACTTGCTTCATTATATCCAAAAAGCAAACAAGACCAAGGCATCATCTACTTATTAAAACTTGCAGACGAGTCAGTTAAACTGACAGACAGTAAATATAATTCAAATCTAATAGTACAATGGAATCTGTGTGTGCTGCATGAATGGTTTACATGCTACATGTAAGCTATAAGCAATAGCATTTATGCCTGAAAACTATGACCTTGTTGATAACATTAGACTTAAGTGCAAATGTCATTTATATGTACGCATGTTCTCAAAAGCACAATAAGAGTCTGGCTAGCGATTTCAACCATGTGCTTGTAGAACTATGGTTACAATCCTGCAAGAAAACCACATTTCCTTCGGATTTGCAGTTATCAATGTTTTATGTAATTCAATATTTTATGTAATTCATTGTTGGAGCCACATTATGATGTCCCTCAACTCTGCAGATCTTCAGTCAGTGAATGGGTGAAGACAGAAACTGCAAGTTGTATTTGGGTGTTAACTCATTAAAACATATTTTGTCTGGGTGTAAAACCTGCCTGACCCAGGAGACATAATAAGATTTTTAAATTATGTCTGTGTTTTTTTGGAATAATCAATAGCTATAAGAGGCTTTATAGCCAGCCATAACGCATAACTAAATCAACCATTACGCTTCTGTTGTCTGTGGGGCTGTTGAAAAAGCGAGCCAGTGGCTGTGGCTGAGGTGTTCACAGACTACTTGTTGAATTCAGGTTGTGAATTAACCTGAACTAGCATCAAAATATGTAAAATCTTGTCGAGGTGTATCTGTTGTTCATTTTGGTAGTGGCATGTGTGATGTCTGGCATCCCAGACCTAATCTCTCTACTCTAATGGTGGGTTACATCATCAGTGGGGAGAGATTGGGTCTGGGATGCCAGACATCACCATTGGGCCTCTGGAGATGGGCCTAATTCAACAAATCACTCACAAAGGAAGGTGCCTGCTTGGGAAACCCCAGTGAAATGCTCAGGAAGACAGCTTTGAGGTTGTTGTTGTATCCTGCTGCTCTGGGCTCCGTTCATCGTAAGGTCTTAAGTTAAGTCGATCAATTGTCCTATTAGCCAGTTTGAATTACAGAGATGATTGAGGACAGGATATACAGTATTGGGTCGTCCACGGCTGATCCGTGGTCTAACCATGGCGTTAATTTGAACCAGACTAAATGTATCAGGGCAAGTGCGAGTGCCCGTCCTACTTCAAAAGGGGGCAGGGTCGATCACCAAAACCATGATTTCTTTTAACGTGCAATGGCTACTAAAGCTACTTTTTTTCTCTGCTGGAGAGCAGGCGATGATCATGTGCGCATATGAAGAATACAAGACCATAACAAGACCATGGCAAAATCCTACACTCCCACTGCTGCGAGAGCAAGACAAGAAGCTGTGAATGGGGCTTTGTATGCGGGGATATCTACAGTATGTATGTATAATTTACAGCAAGTGTGATCTGGTACAGTGGGTAGCGTTGTCAGTTAGTAGTTGCACGGTTTCTAGTTCGATTCCCCTCACCTCCTTACTAAGTGTAGTTTTACATTTCCTTGTAAGTCGCTTTGAATAAAAGCATCTGTTAGATGACTAAATGTAAGTTTATTAATAAGAAATTCAATACATTCAAGCAGTGAAAAGAAATTGTGTGTATTTCACTCTTATCATGAGTCCATCTTAATCATTTTCTACAATAATGATATGCTATGTTGTACTAATAACACATCATAATTATGAGTGCTTTATTCTATTCTCTGCATCGCCGATACTACAAACATGTACTTCTCGCAAACAAGAGCAAGACAGACAATGTTCGAGTGTGATGTTTGCAATAAATAGCTTGAGAAGGTTTAAATTATTCCTTGTCGGCTGAATCGGTAGCGTTCATACAAGAACTCAACATGGTGGAATAACGTATCTTGGCGATCGCAAATAACTATTTACCTACGCTAATCTAACTATCTAATATCACTCCTTAGTCAATGGGATCTCTTTTTCCAGGGGTGTGGCAAGCTTATCCAGCTTCACTTAAATTAGCCTACGCTGGAGCAGGTTGGAGCTAATTGATGTGTTGCTATGGTAAATTATCCAAAGTTGCTTCCACGAACCGAAAGGAGAGACTTATATTATCTCATCCTGAAAATTATCTCTGTTAGTCTGGACATCACAAGTACGCGTTGGAATGCGTTGATCCGTTAAGGGCGACGGATCGTGACGTCATCCTTTGCCAAAGTGAACGGAGCCACAATTCAGTTTGGCAAAGGATGAAGACACACCATTCAAAGTGAATAGGGATCCGTCGCCCTTAACGGATCAACGCATTCCAACGCGTACGTGTGAGTCGAGCCTAACTCGCTAGACGAACAGAGCATGTTGTGTTGTGAAGGAGGGTCTTTACAGTGCCAAAAGTTAGCGCTTATTGGCTAGGCAGTACAGGATACAATGTGTTGATTGGCGCTTTAGAAAATCTGCCAAAAGAGCTCTTTAGAAAGGACGTAAAAAAGTGCCAAAAGTAAATTTGTAATTCGCAACTGAACTCCGTAATGCGTATTTGAAATCCGTATCCGTATCCGTAATTCGTAAGTGAAATCCGTAACTGAAATCCGTATCTGCAGATAGATTTTGAAAGTGAAGATAGTTTTTGAAAGTGTAGATACATTTCGTATTTGAAATCCGTATCTGTAAATAGATTTTGAAAGTGAAGATAGTTTTTGAAAGTGTAGATACATTTTGTATTTGAAATCTGTATTGAGATTTTGAAAGTGTAGATGGTTTCACAGATACAAAATCTATATTACAGATACAAAATCTATATTACAGATTACAAAATATCTATAGCATTGATCTGATTCCATATGTGTGTGTGTTCACGGCTCTACAGTGCGAGTATTTCACTTTCATTTGCGCCTTCAAATAGGTATGTGCGAACTTGTAAAATAATTTAGGAGCGCAGTGATGTATAAATAAAGCATTTGAAACGTATCCCACTCTTCAACAAAGAGGCATATTGAACTTATGTTTACAGTTCAACTTACAGTACAGTATACAGTTACATTGCGAATAGCAATCTACAGCATCAGTAACGGCCTAAGCAGTGCAGTGGTTTTCAGCCACTTTAACGATGTCGTTGCTTATAGACATGAGGATCTTCCTAAATCGGATCTTCCTAAATCGACAGTTTTTGAGGAACAGGTCCTGCTTTCAAGCTCCATCTCTGGTTCTTCCATATATGGTAGTCCGCCACTATCCTCCTGACCTTCATGTGCCACCAAACTACATGCCCTGACAGTATAACCTTCAAGAGGGGACTTTTTCAGTCTCTCCCACTGGTATGCCAGGCTAAGCAGCTCAGTTTGAAATGTGCTAGGTCTGTCATCAATCGTAAGCAGCAGTAGTGCTGTAGCGATGCGTCGATGATGTCGATGCGTCGATTTCAAAATTACGTCGACGCCTTGTTTTTACATCGACGCTTTGCCACATACACGTGGCTGACCCAAACAGAAACAAACAATGCGCAATTAGAATGGAGATAGAAACGCCAACCACCTCACAGCAGGATGCCCATTAAAGCCCTGCAAAAAGCCCCATTAAAAGAAAAAGTCCAAATACCTCGCCCTTAATCATCAAAGGTATGGGAATACATCAAATTCAGTCCCAAGCGTAATAGTGTCGTTATTTGCAGTCTTTACCAAATGGAGTTGGCATACCACACCAGCACAACAGTGATGTGGGAGCATCTGAAGCGGAGGCACCCTATTGTCTCTCGTGAAGGGGACAATAAGTAACGTTGGTTACATTAATTTAACGTTTGTTCAGTGTGTTGTGTAGCTTGAGCTCTGCGCACTTTTATGGTGCTAGCTAACTATCTTCTTAGCTCTCCGTGCAGTTTGTTCGTGCTTGGTTGCTAGTAGTTAACGTTAGCTAGCTACTAGCGGCTAGACAGCTGTGTCAGTTTAGTTAACGTTAGTTAGCATCTAACTTACGGCTGCAGAACACGGTAACCAAGCACGAACAAACGGCACAGAGAGCTAGGCTAACTCATGCTGCGGTCATTTGCGAGTCAAACACATAACATTAGACTAATGTTGGCCAGCTTATAGTATGTATCATGATTCACTACGTTAGATCGCCAATGTCAACTAATGGCGCCAAGCAATGTCCAGGCCAGGACTGCACATAAGATGGTGCGCAGTGCTCATGAATGAATTAATGTTTTTGTGAGCATTGAAAACATTTAAATTAATGAGCACCACATCCAAGTGTGATAGGGCTCATTTGAGTACCAAACATTTTTACTGTGGGGCAAGCGCTCCCGAAATTGACGTATGCTACCAATGCGGGGACAGTGCATTGTGGGACTTGCAGTATTTGTGGCTTGTCAACATACAAGCTCTGATAGATAAATAGATAGATATTTTGTTAATCCTGAGGGGAAATTAGGCAAACCAAATAACATGTCACCGTTGCTCATTCAAAGCAATGGAACTTTTTGCAACATTCTGAGGAGCTGGCGGGTCAGATTAAATGGCTTGTCGGGCCTGATCAGGCCCCTGGGCCTTGAGTTTGTCACATGTGCTCTAGATAAACATGAAATGCATTGTTGGACTTTTGCTGTGCAAAACGGTGCTCAATAAAGTATATTATTAAGATTTTTTTGGTTTTTATTTGAGACACATTATGGTTTTAATCGAGCAACAGAAAAATTATCGTTAGACTAATCGTCTAATTAGTTGTTAGATTAGTCGACTCATCGATAAAATAATCGCCAGATTAATCGTTTAGAAAATAATCGTTTACCCCCAGCCCTAGTAAGCAGACATTTGCAGATATCCTGGAGTGCTGAGTTAGGGAGCCAATTTATCTTTATTTCAAATTTAAGGGTCAAGAAATCTGAGGCAAGTTTTGCATTTGCTGAAAACCTTCTATCCATGCTACCTGCCACAGTGTCCAGAATAACATTATAAACATTCACCTCAAAGGCAGCATCAGATAAGGCTACTGGTTCATCATCTAAAATCTCCCCTGGCATTCTTTTCTTTCATCAAGTACTGTCATACACTGCTCTTTCTTACATTAAATAACTTGAATTCATATTGTTTACTCTGTTATCCTCTCAACCTGTCCCTGTAGTCATGGCCTCATTGCAAATTGCGGGCTCATGATTTTCAGCAAGAGTCATTTTACATACACATACACAGATCAAGTTTGAGATTTGTTATCAATATTTGCAAAGTCTATGGATCGCCATTTATTGGGTGATATAAAAAGGCTAATATTTTAATTCCGTTTAATATTTTGCTTGCGAATAGGTTGACGACGCTACAACGATATTAACCAACACTACAACGTTAGCCGAATAGTTACGTTGCTAATCATTAGGCCTATGTCTCTCTTTACCAGTTGCCACTTGTGTTTGTCCTCTTGAAAATAAATCGGTAAGCTTGGCACATTTGGCACCATCCTCCTCCAATGTCTTTCTTTTTTTCAACCTGGCTTTTTCAGCCCCTCCTGGCCTCTTCCTCCCATCCATCCTCCCTGACTCGCATTGTTGCGGTAGGGCTGGCCCAGCTATTCGGTATTTGAGAAAACTTTTTGGGAAAAGACGGGATATGGACCCAACCAACTCTATTTGGGAGGGGAGAACTTCCTCGCATGGAACAACCCATGCAGAGGCTGCGGTGTCAGAATGTGGAACGTGTGTAGCCTACTTTAAGAGAAGATGGACTAACGTGAAATGTCAAAAAATGAAATTCTCGACCTGCCCAGAAGTGAAGCAGCCCACCGGGAACTCTCCCGATTGTCCTTATTACCCACCCCGGGCCTGCTCTTTGATTTCGCCGTCATGCTATCACTTGGTATAAGAAGCTTGCAAAAAACCAACTGCTGGCAAGTGGCAACCTGTTTGAATGGTTTTCGACGGGACAGACAGCAGCACCATCTCATTTTATTACATTTCCGTTATATTAACACTAGAGCTGTGAAAAATAACGCGTTAACGCATTATGATTAATTTACAGGATTAATGCGTATTTTTTTATTATCTCATTTAACGCATGTGCCGAATGAGCTTCCAATAAACCCACAATTGACAGTTCGCGAAACTCCTCCCTAGAGCGGCCCTCGTCCAATCCTACCTGAGCAACCTCTATAAGAGAAGAGGGTCAGACAATCTTGAGGTTTGATGAGCATGGTGAAATGGTGTTCATACGGGACCTGTAGATCTGACACAAGGTACCCTGAGATTTTAAAGCGACACGTCGTTTTTTTCCGCATTTCTAAAGCCCAAAACAAAGGAGGAAAGGAGCCGGCTGTGGATTTAACAGTGTGGGAGACCCCGCTCCCAACTCAATGCAGGGAAGTGCACAGGAATGTGCTTAGGTTGCTTGGGCAACTGCCCGTTTGCCCCTTCTCGAGTAAAAGTGCCCCTTTGAGGGGGAAATAAAAATCATAATATTTTTTTTTTTCCTCGGAGGGGAACTTTTACTCGAGGAGGGCAAACATGCAGTTGCCCAAGAATTTCATATAGACCTAGTTTTAAAAAAATCGCCACTCGAAACATGTCATAAAGTAGCCTTCTTCACTTCCAATAGATAAGCCTATGGGCAACGAGAGTGAAAGTCAGTAGGGGGAGGGGGGCATGCGCCCTCCGATGTGTACTCTGGTACTGCACACGACCGGCACCTGAGCCTGCATTTTCGCCCTTAACGGTCAGGGTTGTTTTCTTACTAGGTCGCTGAAAAAACTGCTTTAACGTTGTCAGAAAAGGTGAGTTGTAAGTTGTGGAAATGTATAACAAACGAACAATCATCATCATGTTTTATGAAATGAATTAAAACCATCATAAATCGAGGCTCAGTTTGCCACGTTGAGCCTAAATCAGGGCTCTCAAGTTTTGAAGCCAGTCAAGAGTAGGGATGGGTATCGTTTGGGTTTTTTCCGATACCGGTACATAACCGATACTTTTAAAACGATACCGGTGCCTAAACGGTGCCAGAACCGATACTTTTTTTTTTTTTTTAATTAAAGACATTAGGCTTATTTATTGCCAAGGCAAATAGTTTTCTTTAAATTTAACAATATATTAACTGTTTGAGGTATACTATAAATAAAAATAAATACAAAACACTTGGCTTCAAACCTTTTAACTTCAAACTATGAACAATATATTAACTTATAACAACTGTTTACAGTATACTTAAATAAATATAAATAAATACATAACAAACTCTGTACACACAATTCACACTTCAGTAATACTTTTGCAGAAATATGAGCATGTTTGCCTTCAGAGTAAAACAAATATTAATTAGTTTGCATTTATTTAAACCCACTGGTTTCGTGAATGTGTACTGCCCATTTAAAAGTTTAGCTTCAGGGCCTCTTGTTGCAAATGCTGCACGTCGCGTTGTTTGAATCTTTTTGTGCGAAATACAGCCACACTTTTGATCGTTTACCTTTCGACATTTTCTCCGTTATATTGATGGCTAGCTCTGTTTGTGCTTGCTCTGTGCAAGGCTGCCTGCTCTTCGCTGTCAGACTGTTGCAATGTTATTGTAGCGTCCAAGTTAGTGCTCTCTTAAGAACTCACATTGAGAAGGAATATCTTTGGATGAGACGGTAGCTCTCCGTTTAATAAAGCGTATCTAACTTCTGCTTAGAACAACCACACTTATCTTGAAACCGAAACCACACGCAAGTCAACCCATTACCATGGCAACTCCTCAACACAAATCTCGTTTCCACTAGTCCCATACGGTATGCAGCGTGAGCGACACAGGCGAGAGTCTATATTGGGAGATGGAGCAGTTTTATATGTGCCCCACGAAATCTGTTATCAACACAAAAAAGTATACAGATCGTACTCAGAAAGATCTACGCCACTAACGTTACTTCTCGTTAGCTATCGCTAGTTTTGTTAATTTATAAAAAATTTAATTAAAAAAAAAAAAAAAAAAAAGAAAAAATTATCTGCTCAGGCACCGAAAGGAAGCACCGAAATCTGCGTTGCATTTCGGTCCGGGTAGGTATCGGTTGTATGGAACCGGTGCCGTATTGGTACCGGTTCTCGGTACCCAACCCTAGTCAAGAGTGACATATGCCCGACCCGCCCCCATTCCACTCGCCCCGCCCTCGCCGTATGTCCACAGACCAGCGACCCCCCCCCACCAGTAACAATAAAAGTACATTACTGAGCAGTATTTTGTCCATGTCATGAATGTCAGTCATGAATGGCCCCTTACTGCCTATGTGCCTTGTCACATCCCGCACACCTTGATGGGCACAGGTGTTCTCTTGGCTGCAGATAGAGCACCAGTATACTAATTTGTTTTTTACCTGACATCATTGAAAGACAGATGGAATGATTAATACATCCATGGCCATGATATGTATAACAAGCAACCACATTTACAAAAAAGAATAGGCCTATTCGAATTTATTATAGCCTATTAACAAAGTTAGGAGTCAAAGCTAGTGAAAAGGCTGGCTGTAGCCTAAAACGCTACAAAAACGTATGCTAATTATCTGGGGAAAATTCTCCAACTGCAGTCTAGTTGTCATTGCTTGTATCAAACCATTGTGAATTTGTCGTAACATTAAAACAGGAGACGACTAACTCCTTGTAGAAGACTGATTCTCAGAGCTCCAGTGGTCTCCTCAGTTGAACGAAACTTTCAGAAGATCAGTCGCGCGCAATGCCAGGATGCTTTATTTTCATTGGTTGCTGGATTAAATCTTACCCAGATACAAAAGATACTTTTTTCCGATTGACTATTGTGTAGCCCATTTGATTTTTTGGATTGGCTGATAAGTGGCAACTCACGTCAGAACTCCAGGGGACATGGTGAGGGCAGCGCGGCCAGGTCATGTGTGCGCGCTGCGGCACATTAAATAGCCTAGAGGTTTTTTTCAGCGTGAGAAATACGATGTGTGGCGGGAGTGCGTGATTAAAGACCGAAATGAGTGACTGTCACGCTCAATGCGTGATACTTGAGAGCCCTGCTAAATAATCAGATGGCTAGTTTGCCTACCAGACAACCAGCCTGTTATCACATGCTAATGTTTTGGTAGGAACACTAAGCTACATGTCTGCTAATGGTCAGTTTATAACATTTCGTTTTAACAATAAGAATAAATGATGGAAATTATGCATAACATAAATGATTTCATTCAAAATGGTTACATTTCGAAATCCTATCACTATTTTGGGTGTTGTTCTTCTTTGCTTTCATTAGTAGGCAGGCTAATCTCTTGTTTGTATCCAAGTCTATAGCATAGACATTAACAAAGTTCTTAGTTAGGGGATTGATAGCTGTATTGTAGTGTTTTATTTATTGATATTAACAAAGTTCCTGTTGTTGTCAGTTCTCCATACAGTCCATGTGATTTTTTTCAATTTTTTTTTTGGGGGGGGTGTCCCCTTTTTTCAGGCCAGAGCAACTGCCCCTCAAAATTCCTGTGTTCCTGTCCTATCAAAGATCAACAAACACACATGTCTGCTCCAAAGTAAATAAAGCTTCTTGCAGCTAACTATGCTATCTAGCTAACTATCTAGTTGAGAGAACACCCCCCAACAGTTATGGTTCATGTCAACTACTATTATAACGACTACAAGTACATAACTAGTTTCTCCAACAAATGTGTATAAAAATTGTAATAAAATGTTAATGTTACTGTCAACATGTTAATGTTACCGTCTGTAAGGTTGCACACTTAGCTAGCGATAGCAAACGCCATGAAGTTGCAAGGAGGCCATTATGAACTTTTTTTAATTTTAATCTTTGTAGCATTTTGTGAACGGGCAACCTGCTTCGGGTATCCCAAGGTATGTGTGGTGTAGTGAAGCTTCAGAATAACGACAAGCAGGATGATATTAACACTCTTTACTGAGAACTGTTAGCAGCATGAAAGTACGTGACTAGTAGCATTGAGGTACACTCTTCTTCTGCTCTATGTACGTGAATTAGCTAGGATTGATTGCGGAACAGTGCCTCCTAGTGGTAGTACAATATAGAACAGTATTACAGAACACAACAGTATGCATAAGGCACAACCTGAGAGCAATAACTGGTGATTTGATAAGCCATATCATTACATAAGGATCATCATTTTAGATGTATTAATGTCCAATATGGAATAGCAAAGATTATTGCTTTGCAGCATAAGCGAACCACAAATCATTAGACGGTACAGGTTAACCAGCCACGCAATACTTCAATTACTGAACCAGATCAGAGACGACATCGAACCCTCCAACCGGAGATCACATTCCATTTAATCAGTTGGTAAACTCTTGTCTGGGAATTCCCTGCCCCTTCACTGCATTGCATTTGCTCAGTTAGTCTGGCCAACTACTCATCAGCGACCCACTTCACTCACGTAATTGGACACGCCTTTAACCAATCAGACCAACGATACTATACAACGATACAACGATCGGTAATAAAGCAAACACATATTTTTTCTGTATGAATTGTTCCAGGGCAAGTTTCTGTTCTGTTTTCAAAGAAAACTTGCCTTATCGAAGTTTTGCGGTGCTTCGGCGGCCACCATGTCCAATGTTTAAAAACTCTCCGTGCAGTAGATTTTGTAAAGTAGCCGTGGTAAGTTTAAATCCGCCAATGGCGCGCCAGGTAGCCAAAAGCCAGTTTGTGATTGGCTCCAAGGATTCTGGAAATCTTGAAATGAACGGGTATCCAAAGTTGGCCAGACCCACTGCAGAGGCAAAATCAATTTGGCCGAAAGAAGTGGGGCGGGACTTCCCAGACTAGGTAAACTCTGGACAACATTGCAAATATTGGCATCGGATCATTTCAAACAGTTATAGCATCAGCAGTTGGTATATCTCAGCCTTCACTCAGCCAAATATTCACCCAGGTACTCGACGCATTGCTACGGCGTACTGGTCAATATACATTTCCCCACTACGATAGCTGAAATTAAACTTTCCGAACGTAATTGGAGCCATTCATCATCGCACACACATGCAAACAGTCCCACCTTCAATCCACGAACACGTTTAACGAAACAGAAAGCACACATATTCAATGAATGTCCAGGTCATATGTGATGCCAACATGACCATTACTTACGTGGTAGTGGTCTGTCCATGACAGTTTTATCTTCCGGAATAGTGCCATCTATCCATGATTGAGCAACGGTGATTTTGGAGAGGCCTGGCTACTTGGTAAATGTATTTGTTTCACTGGGGATATATTGTAGTGAACCCATGTCCCTTGTAAAACGTACTAATCTCGCCATGTACACATCTTTATTGTTATAATAGACAGTTTATGCATTAATGCCACCAATAGCATATTATTAATAATCGTGTTCTTTTAAACATCTCGCTGTAGGTGATGGCGGGCAAAACAACAATATAACCCATTGAATCATGTTCAGTGATTGAGCGAAGGTGAACCAGTATATCTATATCCTGCGTTAATGTGCGCCTGGCAAAGGCGCTGATTAAGCTGCGGTCGCAAATCAATGTTAGTAAATCAGGCCCTTTACAGCAGTGGTCCCCAACCACCGGGCCGCGGCCCGGTACCGGTCCGTGGCCCGGTACCGGTCCGTGAGGCAATTGTTACCGGGCCGCTCAGAAAGAATAAATAATTTATATAATTTCCGCTTTATTAATTATTAGAGTCTGAAAGGTGTTTTACTTGAAAAACTACCGGATTTTCCCGGACGTAACATTCGCCTGTGCCTGTTGTCACGTCAAGACGCTTGTCTCGTTCACGTGATATGTCACTCAAAAAATAAGCCCGCAAACTAGTGAAAATTAGTAAAAAACAAACGTCTTTGGAGAGCTTCTTTGTAAATATGAAAAGGCCAACTCCAAGAAAGAAAGCTTCTTTTAACAGACAATACCAGGAGTCACACTTAAAATACAGGTTTATCGCAACAGGTGATTCTCAAGCACCAAGTCCGCTCTGTATAATATGTGGCGACAAGCTAGCAAACTAGCCAATGAAGCCTTCAAAACTGCTTCGGCACATGGAGACCAAGCACTGATTCATCGTTATGGTGAGCTGTATTTTTCATGCACTTAACATTCCATTTCATGCAGGTGGTGTTATTTTATTTTTGCTATATTTATCTGCCACACCTTGAAGCCGGTCCGTGAAAAATATTGCCTGCATTAAACCGGTCCGTGGTGCAAAAAAGGGTGGGGACCCCTGCTTTACAGGGCGGAGTAAGCACACAGCGCCCAGCGCGGATGTGGTTTGATAAATACCACGGAAAATGCGCAAAAACACTGTGTGTTAATGTGCGATCGCAGATTAAGCAGCGGTCGCATGTTAGTAAATCAGGCCCTAAATGTATATATCCGTCTTTTGCCATACATCTTTTTTCTCACAAAAATATACAGAGAAAAATATGTGATTAATCATGATTAATCCACAGAAACCTGTGAATAATTTGATTAAAGATGTTAATCGTTTCACAGCCCTAATTAACACATAATATCAATTGGTTACTGGTGTGGTGTATCCTGTTTATGTCTGATACTTTATTAACATGTATGTATTACGTTAACTTATAACACAAGGCAGCAATATTGTGAAGCAGAGCCAGAAATGGCTTTGCTAGCTCCCATACTGTAGCTCACACCAGAAAGGAATTTGGTAACTGTCAATGATAACTGTAATGTTAGTGAATGAATGCTGCCCCCTACAGGCTAGAGAGTTCATGAGTTGTATGATGTACTGAACACTAGTGATGGAAATTTCGGATCATTTTACCGACTCGAATCTTTGAATCTCTTTCAGTAATAAGAACGAATCTTTTTTCGAGTCATTCGTTCATTTCAACGGGGGAGGGGGGGGGTGTTGCTCAACATTTTATAGGCAATTCCCTGGCGTAAATACGTCCACTACAAACACGTATCATATTATAAGGTTATAGGTTAGTGCATGTAAACTAGCAGATACTAATTTAAAAGAAATTCCTGCATTCAAATATTGTATCATGAAAGTTTGGATGAAATGGTCATTTATTATCACATTAGCATTTCATTATCACGGCAAACAATTACGCTGCACTGAACTGTAAGTAAAGTATAAAATGTTAAAATAACGAGACCTGTAATTATTTCTTGTGAACGAATATCATTCACGTCTTACTAAACCTAGTCACGCGAAAGTGAACAAGGTTAATAAGTCCCTTCTGTTTCCTCTTCTGAGCATATGCAGGTTACGTGAAAAATGATCCATAGACCCGTATCCGCAGACCCAGTCAAAATGAATGAAACATTTCGGTTTTCTCTAGCTTCCCATGCTTATGCAGATCACGTGAAAAATATTCCAAAGACTTGCATCCGGCAGATGAACTAATCGTTCACCTTCCAACTGTGTCTTTGGATCAACATTTCATTCATCTGCCGGAAACGGGTCTTTGGATCTATGATTCGTTCTTCTGATGGATACGGGTCTTTGGATCAATGATTCGTTCTTTTGCCAACCGTGTCTTTGGATCTATGATTCGTTCTTCTGCCAACCGTGTCTTTGGATCTATGATTCGTTCATCTGCCGGATACGGGTCTTTGGATCCTTTTCCACGTGACCTGCATAGGCTCAATACTGGTAGAGGAAACAGAAATGATTCATTCTTTTTCCGACTGGGTCTTCGGATACGGGTCTTTGGATAATTTTTCACGTGACCTGCATTCAATGAATAATTTCTGTTTCCTTGGCTTAGCCTATGCAACAGTCCCGATGCGCGGTCATGAGAAAAAGATCAAATCTTTTTTTGAGAGGACTCGTTACTCTCGAGTCCTTGTAAGGATTCGCTCAAAATGAACGAATCGTTCACAAACGACACATCACTACTGAACATGTTACAGTAAAGCTCCAGTCATACCAACCCGGTGTTGTCTCGTCCTACTTTAGGATACTGCGAGAGAATGTACTTTGTGGTCCAAATCCCCTCCTCGATTAACTGTGATTCTTTTTGCGTCCTGAAAAACTGTTTTGCAACTTCATACTCATCATCAAAATCATCATCAAGATTATAGGCGATTGTGACCCGCAAATGCCCCCCCATAGCGCTGACTCTGAGGACAGGCCACGCATAACATTAATCTAGAAAAAAAAATATGTGATTGGTTTAAATATCCTTGTCTATTTGGGCAATTGTTATTATCATTGGCACCACTTTCAACTGTCAAAACTATCAGTCTAGCTAAATCTGTTGGTTATCAGATTGCACAGCAATTCATATGGAGGATATGTGGTTGATTTAACTCCAGGCCAGGTAGGCATAGTAGTTGTATTGTGCTATCACATCATTTGAATTTTCAAATCTAGACTTTCTCTTATATTTGAATGATAATTCTGTTAATGAAGTATTGCCTTAAAATGATTATTTACATTTAATTAATTGGAATTCAGCTGTAGGCATATACTAAGAGATCTGTTTATAAGAGGCTAATTACTTCCACAATTTAAGTACTGCAAGCTTGACTATTGTGCAGTTGTAGACACAACACAGGGGGTCCCTGGGCCTGAGAAGGTTCAATGTGGCTATAATATGGACTTTTAAATGTGACTAAAACTACACTAAAATGTAATGAGTTTTCGTTACGCATATGCATTTTTGTCTAAAGACTAAATCTAAAATAGCTGCGCAAATTAACACAGATGGAGGACCCCTTAATCTGCAATACATTGTTTCTATCTCTAATCAGATGTACCTACTAGTGTTATGACCCTGGCGGGTTCGGCGAAGTAACTTCGGCGGGTTCGGTTTCGGCGAAGCAACTTCTGATAAATTACCATAGTAACATATCACTTAGCACTAACCTGCTCCAGGGCAGGCTAACCAAAGTTTAGCTGGCTAAACTTACCACACCCACACCAAAAGGAGGGATCCCATGATTGACAGGGAGTCATATTATAGTTTGATTAGCGTAGGAAGAGTTCTTTGCGATCGCCAAGATCCATTTTTCCATCATGATGAGTTCTTGTATGAGCGCTACCGATCCACCCGACAAGGAATAATTCATTTAAAAGACCTTCTCGAGTAATGTATTGCAAAGCCAGTCGAACATTGAATGTCTTCACTTTTTTGCGAGTGGCAGCCTTCATTTTTGTAATGTCGGCGATGCGGACAACAAAGCACTCATAATTATATGACAGTAGTAGGCTACTAATAGGCTACCACTGTCATATAATTATGAGTGCTTTGTTCTCGCATCGCCGACATTGCAAAAATGAAGGCAACGACTCGCAAGAAAGTGAAGACATTCAATGTTCTACGGTGGTGGGCTATGCAATAAATGACTCGAGAAGGTCTTCTAAATTAATTATTCCTTGTCGGGTGGATCGGTAGCGCTCATACAAGAACTCATCATGATGGAAAAATGGATCTTCTTGGCGATCGCAAAGAACTTTTCCTACGCTAATCAAACTACAATATGACTCCTTGTCAATGGGATCCCTCCTTTTGGCGTGGGTGTGGCAAGTTTAGCCAGCTAAACTTGGGTTAGCCTGCCCTGGAGCAGGTTAGGGCTAAGCGATTAATTACCATGGTGATTGATAAAAAGTTGCTTCCGCGAACTCGCTAAAGCGGTGTTGTCTTTTTTTAGCCTGGAATTTAGCTCGCTAAACCGCTTAGCGAGCGTCGCCGAACAGTACCCTGGTCCTCCTGGCATTTTGGCTCTTTGGTTGATCGTTGGTTGTAGGTCATAGGAATTTGGGTTCGTGTTTGGTTCTTTGTGGTCATGTTGTCATGAAGTTGGATCTCTGTCTTTTCATTTGTTAACCCCTAAACTGACTTTGCACGACACTTTGGTTTACTCTTCACAACACTGAATTGCACCACACTTTTGCATTCCTTATACTTTGAAGTAACCTTATCCTTTTAATACATTATATATTCTTATAAAACCAGCGTGGCCTCACCTTTATGTTTTGTGCATTGAGCCTGTACGTTACAGGCTAATAAGAGACTAACTTTTTATGCTAACGAACAACAATAACTAGAACTAATTTGACAGACTTTAACCAACGGACTTCTGGTAATGATACACTTGCTCTCTAGCTAGCTACAGTAAAAGTGTTGCTTACTTTAGATACTAGACCTACAGTCTAACTCTTACTGCATTTAGAGTCTAACATGCTATATCTTACAATAAACTTGAAGTAAAGCTGGCTATATAAAATACTACTAATAACAATTGAGTAGAGGTCCACTAAAGTGTTGAAATATGAACAAATTAAGTTATTTGATCAATTTACCAGCTAATTTGCTTGGGAAACACTGAACATGAATGGGGTTGAACATTGGAAAATTCAATGTTAAGAACTATAGGTGGCAAATGGCATGCTTTACTTCCGCAAAAATGTCTTTGGGTGCTCCTATTTTTTATTATTTTTTTGGAGCACATGTACTCCTTGGGAAAAACCTTAGCGTAGAGCCCTGTGTGTGTGTGCTTGTCTCTGTGTTGTTGAGGGCTGAGGGATGGGTAGACTTTGTCTATCAATGACCTAAAATCACATTGCTTTCAAAACGTCCAATAGCTAGGCTTAACTGCCTTGGGCAACATGTAAATTGTGACTGCTTATAACATTAGAAATTCATCTTTCTTTTCAGACATATAGATATTAATTACAGTTATTTGTTATTAAGGGGTGTGATGAGAAATCACAAGGGCATTAAAGTAAACTTCTACACTCTTAATTCTTACAAAAAAGAGCTTGTCTGAAAATGCCTTGATCTCACTGTGTTATATTTTGCTATATAGGCCAATTCAAAATGTTACCATGGAACACTGTTACCTATGCTACTCTACTGATCTTCTAGTGTGAAGCACACCAGTCTGAACTGTAATAGTCTTTTTCCCCCAGCATAAACATGAGGACACAAACATTTTCCATGAGGGAGCCTGTGTTGTGCCAAACAGATGACTGACAAATTAGCAAGTAATAATGCAGAAAAAAAAAATCAAAACCAACTCAAGTATGTGAGGGGCAACAGGCCAGCTGTCCTTGGGAAGAGACTGAACATGCACTTTGTATGGTAATGGGGACTATGATGAATCTCATTCATTCGGACTGGTGGGGTTCATTCTGGATCATAATTTGAAACCGTTTGTATAATGTCTACTCTAAGCATATACAAAGTACATACAGACATTATTAAATAAACCCTGCAACGCTGTCAGCCTTTTTTTTTTTAACTTGCCAGAGAATCTTCGTAAGGAACAGTTCTTCAGTGGGTGTGGACAAGCGGCACTGGGAAGCTCAAGAATTCAACAGACTTACCTTTCAGCTGTGACCACCAGCCCTTTCCCTATCTCTCTCGGGTTAGAGATTTGCAGACGACCGCATCCTCTGTTTCGCAGAAACTGATTTTACGGTAAGTTTGGGTGTCTCTTCATCTTGGCCAGTTTGATAAGAATCATAGAACATTCAAAAGTAAAGTCGGAAGTTAACATAACAGACTCGTCTAAGAACGTGCACTAGACAGGTTGAGGTTATTGAGGCTGTATGTTCAAAATCCTGGAAATAAAAAGTCGGTGTAGGCAAAATGTCGCATTAACCGAAATCAGGACGCTTTCTTTAAGCCCTGTTCTAATATAATACTGGGATTTTTTTTTTCTAGAAAACGTTTGTAATGTAGTTCAAAGGACGGCTGTAAACATTTTGAATACACTGTCGGCAATCCGACAGGTGGCTTGGAGAGTAAGCTGTCCACTTTTAGTCACAGAAGTAGTGTAGTTTACACTATAAGAAATAACAGATAAAGAAAATAACATATACATGCACCAAAAACATACGCATTCATTTTGAGGAGGTAGAAGCTTACCAAAAACTTGTTGACATTGGAATCGATAAGGCGATGTAGGCTACATTTATAACCGGATCTCTTGAGGTAGCTGCCATGTGTAAGATACAGCAGCAGACCAATAAAATTAACAAAGGTTGAGGATATTTTTGGAATACACTACACACGAATTGTCTTTCAAGCACTAAGTAACTATTTAAAAACAGAAATATGTAACTGATATGATGAAATTACTTCAGAAATCCAGGTTATATCGTTAGCAGGGAATCCAGGTGTCATGTAGTCAGGCATAGTGAAACCAATTATATTACTCCTCATGTTATGTCATAGCCTACGGTATATCAAAATGTCAAGTCATAGTTTTCCCCAAAATAAATATAAATAAAGGATCAAATGTTCCACCTATGTTGATTTGAAAACAAGAGATGCATTAGTGACCCAGTCACCTCTCAATGAACTATGCCTTAACTGCAGTAGGCCTATAGCGTAAAAAATGCAGACTTTGATCAGACTCCCTGTCTTTTACGACACAGCAATCTGGTCACCAGCAAGAACACTGGCAGCAGAAAGAAATGAAATGCCTAATGCTGTCTCATGTAGAGTGAAAGGTGATGAATCCAGGCCAAATCAAATCAAAATTAATCATTTTAATAGGACCCACAATTATTTTGATAGGATGTACGCAGTTAATTAAATGAAAGGTATCCCAGAGCCCTCCCTTTAAGGAGTCTGTACTCAGAATAATCTGAATCTATGTAGGCCTATTGAAAGTCAGTTATTTCAACGATTTCTTCAGCAATTTCAATCTATTTTGTGTAGTAGACAGTTGCCAGGATACTGTGACTGTGGACGTCTGTAACACTACTTTATCCATTTATATACTTTTATGTATCAAGGATCCATTTCTTGGTGTAAATATTTTCATAGCAACAGACAAGATTTATTTCTTATTCATGGATGGCTCAGCATTGTTTGGTAAACATGCTTCCTCAAGCACATACCATTTTTGTCTGTGCTTCCAAACTACAAAAAAGAAATATGTATTTTAGCCTTAGTCTTTCACTCTGAAAATTACTTCATAATATGCTGCCATGTTTAGGGTTTTTAAACTTTTAAACCTAAATGTCTAGTAAGGGCATATGATTACTATTGTGTAGATCCGCTTCAGTGTGTGCATTTTTATGTACTGGAAAAATGAAAGACAATTAAACCATGTGTTGGACACTCTCTCTGGACACTTGCAATTGTACTGTATGTTACTTATGAGTTTATATTTTTACAGCTATTATGTGACATCAACTTGGATAACCCCCATGGAGCCGGTACCTGTGTCGGTCACAGTAGACTGCAAACATAATGACACGTGGCCAGAACTCTCTGTAACAGACTGCGCTGTTCAAACTAATGCTTCAGTGTTTCTCCAACACCAGCTATACAGTGGATTTCTGGGTGTATTCTTGGGAAGTGTGTCCCTGCTGACTGTGTTCATGAATATTTTGGTTCTCTATGCTGTGAGGAAGGAGCGAATGTTGCATACTGTAGGCAATCTGTATATTGTCAGCCTGTCTGTGGCAGATCTTATTGTTGGTGCCACGGTGATGCCCCTGAACCTGGCCTACCTGCTGGAAGATGAGTGGAAACTGGGCCGTGCTGTGTGCCAGTTTTGGCTGGTCATGGACTATGTGGCCAGCACAGCCTCCATCTTCAGTCTGTTTATCCTCTGCCTGGACCGTTACCGCTCAGTGAGGCATCCACTTCGTTACCTCAAGTACCGAACAAGGTGCAGAGCAACCCTCCTGATCTGTGGGGCATGGCTTTTATCCCTGATGTGGGTCGTACCTATTCTTGGGTGGAGATCATTTGCTCATGTCGATCGAAAACCTGAAACTGAGAATAAGTGTGACACAGATTTTCGTTTTGTTACATGGTTCAAGATTCTGACGGCCATCTTGAATTTCTACGTCCCCTCTGTGCTGATGCTGTGGTTCTACTCCAGGATATTTTGTGCTGTACGAGAACACTATCGTCAGTGGGAGAGTGTTTTCAGTCAACTGGATTCTTCCAAAAAGAACAGAGTTGGACACAAAGGAGTTCATGAAGTCTCTCATAGGGGCAGCCTGGATCTGTCTGCTCATGTGCACACTGAGGGTTTGATGGACCAGTACAGTCTAGAGCAGCAGGGGGAAATCAAAGAGCCACACACTGTGAGAACGTTGAAGAAGTCCTTCCAAAAAAAAGGTTCATTTTTCAAGGTCTCTGTTAAAAACAGGAACAAAACTGAGAAAGACATTGAGGACAGTTTTTGCTCAATTGAAGATGAATATTTTGAGAGTGAGACCCCTTCAAGGGTGTCAGTGCTGCCAATGAATTGTCTGCAGTCAGCTGAGGATGGTGATGTTGACCCAAAAATGATTGTGTCAGTTAACAATTGCAATGATATGGTAGCAAACTCTGTGACAGATGCTCATGAGCTAGCATCTAGCTCTGATGTACACCAATTAGCTCTTGCAATGGGATGTAACAATCACTCCCAACCATTTAGGGAGTCATGGTCAGAAGATACATGCCAAAAACTGGACACATCAAAAGCAGTCGCTCTTAAACATAACTGGCAGAAGTTCCGTGATCAGTCCAAGCAGTGTGTCCAGAACCTGCGCCTTCACAAGGAGCGTAAAGCAGCACAGCAACTGGGCTTTATCATCACTGGGTTCATGGTTTGTTGGATACCATATTTCATAACCTATATGGTGATGGCTTTTTGCTCAACCTGTGTCAATCATGACCTACACATGTTCGCTATTTGGCTTGGATATATCAACTCAACACTGAACCCCTTCATATATCCCATGTGTAATGCAAATTTCAAAAGGGTGTTCAAAAGAATATTTCACATTGCCACTTAAAATTGTGCCTTTTATTGTTTTGGTGGAACTGTTAAAGATCCATGCACATGCAGAAGAGCATGGTAAAATCAGTGTAACTTTATGTAACCTAAATTATGGGGAAAAAATTATGTAAATTTGCCACGCCACAAAGCATTCTAAATGAAACATAACTACATTGTTTGTCTTACAGTTAGGCACTGCTAGGGAAGTGAATAGCCTACTTCTCCAAAACAGTTCTTCTATTATTATGAGTAGTTATGTCAGTTGTCTGTATTCACCACCATATTCGGTTATGTAAAATCTGTATTCGAATGAAGCAAAAGATTATAAAATCTACCTTTCCTTAAGCTGGTAATGCTGGGTGGCGAGTAAAGATGGGTGGTATGTAAAGATGGGTGGGACGTATTTGGCTCTCTCTGTTTACAAGCTGTTTAAATAAGTACTGTATATTTTGAGTGGTTGCAGTCATTGTGAATGTTATAGTTTAATCTCAAATTATCATTCAATGGACCATTTCAAGTTCCAAGGATCTTACAATTTTGTAGGAATGAAGGAACATCTTCTGTGGCAAAACAAGTATCCTGGTAAAGGATTTTTTAATGCTTAAGAACGTATAGACAGACCAAATGGAGAATGGAAATGTAGATACCCTGCCAGTACTGACTGATTTTACTCATACCTTTCCAAATATTCCCTTACATTGGTTTAAAAAGTTGTCAAGGTTCTTGTGTCTTGCTTTTTTTTCATAGCTACATTTATTCCTTGGTAAACACACCTGAAACTCCTATCTGCAAATTGTACTGGATGCCTGCAGCAATATTTGTCATGGTCAGTCAGTCGGTCAATAGCTATGGGAGGGGATGAGGAGAATGACTATTATCAGTCATGAAAGCACAGGATGCAGGTGTAGCACCATATGGGATGGACCAACCAGAATACAGCCTCAAGGGTATTGTGATGTTATTAGATACCCATAAACACAGAAGTTCATCATTTCAACGTTATAAGAAATGCAGAGGTTGGACAGAGAAGACTGATGAGTTGGTTTGGTAATAATGAGACGGACGTTGGTTGCTAAAAATTGCCGGATTGAATTATCAACAGCCAGATTGTCCAAAACAATTAAGAGGTTAATGTGTTAAATATGCAAAACATATTTTTTCTTGAACAATGAAAATAAATCTTACTTGACCAAAAAAAAAAAAAAAAATAATAATGCTGAGTGTAGACCTTGATAGATGCAGACTCAGCAGTAGCCTATTGAACAAAAATCAATGGAATCATTCTGGCGAAAGAATGAACAGAGTTCTACCATCTGCTGAACCAATGTGGTGGAGTCAAGCTTATAACGTGTTAATTAGAACATTGAAATAGACAAGTTTGAACAATTATGCTTATGTGATGTTTAAAGACATCAATTGTTCATATTTTTTGCAAAGGTTACATGCAACCTCTCTATATAAATGTTTGTTCCAGCAGGGTTGATCTATTTGTCTATATGCTAGTTCAATCCCAACTCCTCCTCACCAAGTGTCCTTGAGCAAGACACTGAACCTCCAACCGCTCCCGATGTGCAGGCTGGTACCCTGCATATAGTACTCCGCCATCAGTGTGTGAATGGGTAGAGGTCTGACTGAGGCATTAACATGTAAAGCGCTTTGAGTGCTCTATGTGTAGAAAAGCACTATTATATATATGCAGTCCATTTATCTCATGCATTGGAAAATAGGAAGAAATTTCCATTGCCCTTGGGGTATGGCATGCCGTGCCAGGTACTCCAGAAAACGCTTTCATTTTTGTAAGGTCATTATCTGTATTTTGATTTAATTTCTTGAGATTAAACAACACCAAGTCTGTGCAATTTGAATGGCATATGCTGATGAGTGAGGGATAGGCTTATGAGATGCTTTTGAAAAGTAACCAAAGAAACTACACAACCTTCATATTGCTACAACCATAGTATCTTTAGTCAACCATTGATAGTTATGACACTCTCTTGGTAACCACAAACAAAGTATAATAATGCTTTCTTAAATCACAGTCCTAACTGGGACAGAAGGTGATTATAGAGGGTCTGTCTTGCATAATGAGTAGGCTGTTTACAGATCCTGGAACAGTCTGAGAGATCAGATCTTTTTCACAAAGCATCTGTTTGATAGCTGTTTGAATGCAGAATGTCATCAAATATTGCAAACCATGCTCCACACTTTAATCACTTGGCTTTAACTTTGGAAAATTAAACAAGGCATCATAGTTATTCCCTGAAATGAAAATATGACGAGTTTTGGTCCCATGTTTCGTGAACGGAAATAAAAGATCACGTAATAAACCCACTCTCACAAAAAGTTTCTGTCAAATTCTGCACAAATTCATATCTATCCACAAACTTATGGAATTAATAATTTGTAAACAGATGCAAACTACTACATTTCTTATTCAAGAATTGGTACCAGAAAACATTTTCTATGTAGGGTAAATCTTTAAAAAGGAAGAGGCATATGGGACTTAAATATAATGGTAATAATAATATATAGCGCTTTTCAAAGTTCTCAGACACTTAAAATAAGGACAACAAAAGGTTAAAAAAAAAAAAAAAAAACATTGTATGTGTGTTTGTGTTGGGAGGTGGGGGTAGTTGGGGAAGGCATGGCTGAAGAGGTGGGTTTTGAGGGCCTTAAAGTGAAGACAGTGTTGGGGCAAAGGATGGACAAATGCATGTGCAGAGAACAATCAAATATTGAGAATTTTTTTATTTAAGAGTTAGTGCTTTTATGACCAATTTAATGACAGAGGATGACTGCATCCCACAAACCTCCAACTTGTCTGCTTTGAATGGTAATTTTGCAAAGATCTTTCTAACATACCTTAAAACACCCTTTATCTTAAAACACATGGCCTCTTCACAAGACCAACACTCAGTATTGGTTGATGCAAATAACTTAGTTAACTCGTAAATTAAGAATTCATATTAATTTAATTTATAAACTCAGCAAATAAAACTGCATAACACTTATCCTGATGAAATGCCATGCTCTACATTCCATCACATGTCCTGTATTTCCTGTTTTTCGGTCCATCAGAATGATACAACGTAAACATCTGCCTCAACCGGTATTCTTTAACAAGGAGTTTGAACAACAACGTCCCAAGAAGGGCGCATAGTGCATTTCTGAACATGAATGGAGCTCTGTTCACTTGCTGCTTTCTCGTGAGATTGTAAACGCACCTTAAACCATTTCAGCGGATTTTGAACAAGTTTTCGCAGTTGTAATTTAGCCCCTACACTATTAGTGAGGCATCCTATTTCCAGACCTATCGTCGTCGCCAACGGCTAGGTACCCTAGAAATGAAAAGGAACGGAACTTATCGATTTCTGTCGGTTTTTTCTTGTCTCGTCGTCTGTGTATTCTTGATTGTCTTTTGGTTTTTTGTGTTTTATTCTATAATGTTGGCACCATAACTACTAGTGGCTCAGTGCGGATCAGGTTTGGCATGCTATCCAGTAAATTAGATCATAATAAGCCAAATGTACATGATTTATCTATCTTAACTAGTGTACAGGCACTCGTATAATATCTAATTTTTTTGTAAATCGAAAAGTTGCAATATTGGTCAGATGCCACCTGACCGTAACCAGATCTTTAGCAACTAGCGTTAGCCTTAGAATGAATGAACGTTTCTAACTGGCTAACAGTTATAACACAACGAGGTCAATGCAACTTTGTTGACTCTGAACACCCCTGTGCGACAAAACAGCTCACCCGACATTTTCAAAATACTAAAATAGCAAACGTACGTTTCTATTTTCTTTAAAGGTTCATGTTACTACAGCAATTTGCTAGCTAGCTTGTTTGCTAATTTCAGGATGCATGTTTGTCGTCATTGCTTACAGTGGATCACGTGTTTTGAACAAGGAAGTCAACGTTTTGGTGAGTGAGGTTTGTGATGATAATGTTCTATGTGTTTTTCAGGATTAAATGCCTTAGTTATCGTGCTGTTTCATCTTTACACGGTTACACAACCGTCTGTTGTATGTAGTGTCTACTTGCAACGCACCAGTATTATTGGGATGGTATTTTCTTCCCGTAGCCCTTCAATTCAGGATTTTATCTGACCAAATACTGATTCATCAGAATTGTCACATGAGAACGTCACATGAAGAGGAACAGCAGCCCACTGAACTCTTAGGGATGTTGTTAGGCTCGCTCATCAGATGTTAGCAAAGTACGATTATCCTGGTATCGGCATATCATTTCAGTTCAGTCCCTCTGCCAGCATAACATTTAGTGACTCTTGTACCGACTTTCTCTGACCAGAACTTCTTGCTTAAACTTGTGACATTCAGAGGAACATAGCCATAATTTGGTTTCTAGATATGTAAGAAACTGTTCACTTTCCTTCAATTTCTATAGCATCTTACTGAACATTGAGAAAGACCCTGACTTCAGAATGGCTGATGGCTCCACTGTAAAGGGCCCAGGTACTCAAAAGTTGCAGTTTGCCCCGTTCTGCAGTGCTTTAGAGGCAGGTTTCTGGCACCAGTTGACACAGAATAAACTTAATGAATATCGCCTTGATGAAAGTCCTAAAAGCATCAAAGGATACTACTACAATGGTAAGTGGTACTGTATGTGAACAGTTTTTATACTTTGGTGTTTACTGTGTTGGCATAATACATTTTTGATTGAATCATTTGTTAGGTTTATCATTTTATTATTTTACTGTACTCAACTACACATTTATAGCTAGTCTTGCTCCATATATAAAAGTTCTGCCTCTGGCACAGTTTGTTTGTTGCGTGTACACTAAGGTGCGGAGGTGATAGATACACCCCTTATGTTGTTTAAGTTGTCTGTCCAAGGGCCTAACTAAAATGTCTTTGTCCCGACTGTTCACATTACCTAACCATGGATGATTTTACACTGTGCTTATAAATGTATTCTTATGAATTTTCAAAAAAAAAAAAAAAATTACAGATTCAATTATGAAATTGTCTCACTAAGAGACAGTGGACAGATACATTTATGTTTGTGTTGTAATGCACAGGTGATCCAGTTGGCCTCCCTACACGTCTGACTTTGGAGTTTAGTGCATTTGAAGTGTAAGTGTAAGAATAGCCTTAGTCCGTATGAATTTCAGTGTTATATTTTAAATATTTTATTTAAAAGTCTTTCTATTCTTTTACATTCTTGAAGTTGCAGATATTAAGCATGTGTTGGGCAGTTTTCTATAGTGCTATACATTTTTAGCATTTTCTTAAAGGCACCCAGTGCAACTTTATGTAAACATTCAATGAAAAATAAACATTCAATTTCTAGTCTTTTTTACACGTAGTAAGTTTCAATAACTCCATACCATTACATATCGACATTCAAGGAGCAAAGATGAGACGTCGTTGTGTGGTGAGAACTGATAGAAAATCGTAAACAACAACAATCGCTGGTGGGGAGAAGCCATTTTTCCATTGACTGGAAGCCTGCTTTATATATTGCAGGTAAAAAAAAATAAAGAAAATGGCGGCGATTGTTGTTGTTATCGATTTTCTATCAGTTCTCACCACACAACGACGTCTCATCTTTGCTGCTTGAATGTCGGTATGTAATGGTATGGAGTTATTGAAACTTACTACGTGTAAAAAAGACTAGAAATTGAATGTTTATTTTTAAGCCTCGAAAGTTGCACTGGGTGCCTTTAACATGGGCTGCATACTTTTTCTTAACATGGGCTGTATATTTCATACACGATTGCCTGATTTGTAGCCACGTTGCACAAGTGTATGGCTTTGTAACCACATGCAAGAGAAGGAAGGTGCAGGCCAGTGGTTCTCAACTTGTCAGGCCTTGGGACCCACAATGTCCCATGGCAATTTTTTTTAAATCTAAAATAGGCTTGTTAATACACATAGGCCTACATAATGTTAACATAACCTTTTTTAAACATAAAAATATATGTTTATAAACATACTTTTATCCTTTTATTCAGAGCGCAAGTCCAACATAGTAGGCGCAGCATTTAAAATAGATTTTAGTTTTCTGACCACAAACTCTTACAGAACAATTCAACACCACATTGTTGGGTCATTAACCACCAGTTGAGAAACAGTAGGTTATGCAAGGAATGCGCTACTAATATAAGTTAATTTTAGTTGTATGATCTGATAGATTTACTCTTATCTGATATCTTAGATTTGAACCCATAAGACCCTGCTCTCTGTTTTTGCTTAGTGATGGGCCCACTCCAGCGCGCTGCTGTCCAGCCACAGGCATCCTCTACAACACCAACACATTAGAAGCATTTAGATCCATTGACAAGAAAGCTCTCCTGGACACAGAGGCCTCTGAGGTATGTATAGGGGCATTGCATCAAGGAGCCATTCTCTTCTGTAATTCACCTATGAATATCGTTCAGTGTGCTTATAATTTGGTTTAATCATGCTGTAATACAGCTATTGGGCAGGGTGTTTTATCCTCTCTTAGAATCTATGCAAATAACAAAATAGGTGATACGTTTGTAATCAGTCCATTTAATGCAATTATACTTTAAGGCATGTATGCAAATGCAATGTGTGACATTATAAGGCACACATGTTAACAGTGTTGTGTTCATCACTAGAAAAACTTAACTCTGACAGATTTAATACAAAAATGAGTCTTAAAAAGGGTAATTAAACTAAGTATTGAAAAGAAGAACATTTTTGACGCTTCGCGTCAGGGTGCTGTTCGCCCTGTCAGGGCTTATTTTCCCGATAATGTTCTATACATTATCCCTTACGTATGTTGATGTTTCCTTTACCACTACAACAGGAGTCACAATTATTTCCATCTTCATGTCGAGAAGCTTGGTGCTTAAAGGAATATCCCATCAATAACGCCTGATACACTTGAGGACACCATTAAAGGGTGATGCTGAAAGCTCAGCGCTCTGTGTGGCTCTTGACATTTTATTTTCTCTCTGCAGATATGGGAGGCAATCCAATCCAATGCTGCTCTAAAAAATCCCTCAATCCTCAACAAATTTATTTTGCTGACTTTTGCAGTAAGTACAGTGTGGTACTACATTATGCTACTATATTATACTGCACTGTATTGGGGCTGTATTTTTACATGAAATATGTTATTTGTTTTATTTCAGGATTTGAAGAAGTATCACTTCTATTATTGGTTCTGCTTCCCGGCACTTGGTTTCTCTGAAGGCATTCAAATTATCCAGGAGCCTGTCCCTCTAAGTCAGAAGTTCTCTCCCAAGCAGGTTTCTAGGAACTCAGTTTCATTTACCTCACACTGCACTTAATCAACCTCTGATTTAGTGATAAGAGAGAACAACAAAATCTCCTGAACTAATGTATGGAAATATGTAATATCTTGCTGTAGAAAAGACTACAAACACTATTCGTAGCATTACAGTCTGCATCAAGGAATATTGCTCAAGCTGTCTTGGTCTGTATCCTCCCAGATATCTGCCCTCCAAGGAGCTTATGACACTCTCTGCACTACAAACAACACCACGGCTGTCCCGTACTTCCTCATCAAATACACAGAGGAGGATGTGACGGTGGCTCCACTACAGGAATGGGAGGCTTTCTTCACAGACCTCAAGATGGTACAACACAACACTTAACACAACACAACACAATGTCAAAGACCTTAATAAGAACAAGTACATTTCTTAAAAGGTCGTCAGTTTCAGCAGGCGAAACAGTTAATGCTGTTAATGTTACTGAGCTAGAAGTTTAACTTGTTCTGAACATCTCACGCTGCCAATGCCCAATGTCACTTCTGAGTCAAATCACTCCATCATCTCTTTGAATTTCCTTATTCCACGAGTGTTGGCTACAATGACTGGCTGTTTTAAAATATAACTAATAGCCTAACGAAACAAAATAACCCAGGCAGTTTCAATGAATGATGCCAACAATGAAATATGCCATTACAGTCGCGACAAACTTCTTGGCATGTGGTGCGCCCAAAACGCAAGCTATAAACGTAGCCATCCTAATGTAACCAAAATATACCTCTGCTGATATGCCTAACCTTCATTCTATTTAGAATTTGTCTTAGCACTATGCAGGAATAAAATAGCATCTACAGTGTCAGGATTCAGGCGAGAGCGCCTGGCTTCTATAACGCGCCCTGCTGCACTGAAGGAGCGCTCACTCGCAGCACTTGTTGTTGGAACGCATAGAATTGATTTTGCAAGGTGCTGTAGTCGTTGGAACGACTGGCCTTGTTTCTCCCAAAAAGAAAGTAGATTTTCCTCTGCTGATCCCGCGTCTATATGGAAGTTTGTAGAGAGATTGCAGGGGAGTAAAATGCTCTGCTGCCGAAGTAGATTACATGTTTTTAACTTCGGGGTTAATTCCTTTTCCTTTACGTCTGCTGCTGGTTATACAGACAGCCGGAAAGGTTAACAAACGGAATGAAATAGCTACACATTACACACGCTTTGTATGGGATAATGTATAGAATGCAGGTCATTGTCGGGAAAATAAGCCCCGACAGGGCGAACAGCACCCCAACGCGTGTTGCTTCACCCTGAATGGGCTTATTTTCCCGACAATGACCAGCGTTCTATACATTATACGGCTACTTGCCAACACGAAAAAATAACTTCACACAGTGTGTTTTCTTTACAATTTATTTGTTACCATTAGTATTAAAAAGCGGAGAAAGCAGAGAAATGGTTCGTCAAAGACGTTGAACTTCAAACATTTAACAAACATTCTTTAGAACACAGCTGCTCAACCGTCCGCTGAAACTCCATTGATAAGTTACCGGACTACTTGCGGAGTGCTACGAAAGACGTGAATCAGAGGCAAAAAGGCCACTTTCCTTGACAGCGGTCATTATTGCATAGCAACGGTCCACTATCAGTTAATAACGGACCGCAGAACGTTGGGAAGCCCCATTCAAGTGAATGGAGCATTCTACAGCATTAAGAAGAGCCGTGTAATAAGCTTTAATAAGCTCCCTGTATGTGCTCCAGCCGCACCATTTTACTTGCAATGTGAATCATTTAATTTAAATATGCTTATTGGCATTTGTTGCACCTTAATAATTTTCTACAAACATGATATGCTATGTATGGTGTAGTAGACTGAGACTCTATTCACTACTGCACAAAAACTAGACACGTTTGCAAAACTAGACAACTTTCGCCAATATCTCCGTAAGGGAGATGGGTTATGTGCTCAAATTTCCTGGGATCAAAGAAGACGTTAGTATTCATGTGCAAACTAAAAATCACGTCTCAGGAATGCTGCGCATTCAAGTTATTTCGGGTGTATCAACTGTACCCATGTCTCAACTGTACTATTACCACTGTCATATAATTATGAGTTCAGAAAAAGACGGAGGAAACACAGTTTTCTACCGTTGTTGAAACACATCCACGCGTAGACTCGTTTTATTTCCGTCTGAGAGTGGTTATTCAAAGAAAATATTAAGAACTATGTATATGCTGATAGAAAGAAGGGAACTTTTAGCCACTACACGCAAATACGATACAATAAATTGACCGGGTTAAATTGACACATGTATATGGGCCTAGTGACTCATGTGCTGTTTAATTAGGTGACTGTTGGAGTCTACGATCCTTGCACCCTTCCCGGGCACCCAGGCTGGCCACTCCGAAATCTACTCATTCTCATCGCAAACAAATGGTAGATATTCATCAAATCATCATTCTATTCTATCCGTAAGTGATATGCAGCTTAATAAATAATGAAATAAGTCATTTCATTTAACATCATTTTACATAATCAGATGCTGAAGTGTTGAGTGACTATAAGATCATATATTTGCAGAACAAAGAAAGGCCTTCTCAGCCAGATATGAAAAAAAAAACCACAAAATGTGTATTTGACCATGTTCTTTGTTTCAGAAAATCAAAAGTGTGTGTGTGTGTGTGTGTGTGTGTGTGTGTGTGTGTGTGTATGTAATGTTTAGGGGTGCCCAGGTGGATTTGGTGGAGGTATTGTGCTTTAGGGACAGGACACTCCAAGGCACCCGCTCAGTTCAGCACAGCATCATCTTTCAGGTCAAGCTTCCGGATCTTTCCGCCAGCACAGGTAATTTCCCCCAGCAGGGTTGAGCCGGCACTCTGGGTCAGAATCATGCGCTCCTTTTATCTTCTGGTGAGCAGGGGATGAAAGCTATTTAAATGTTAATATGGAAGCCAGCGCTGCTCAGGAGTGGCTCTCGTCAGAGCAGGACAGGCTTTTTGTTTCAGCTTTGATTAACCCCTCTGGGGTGAACCTTTTCTATGTCCTGTTTCGTTTAAATAAAAAGAAAGAAATCAATCACATCCTAGCTGCAGGCGACTGTAGTGTGTTTGAAACATTTGCTAGCTTGCTGTTGGGTTGAACGTTATTCTTATGCTTTTCAAGGCTTTTTCTCATTTTCTGAAATGCCCCCATCTTTCTTTTTATTTTTTAAATACGGAATTAACTGTGATATGATTACTGTGATGTTATTAATCACTAATCACTTTGCTCAGAAACAAAGATTACGTTTGGATTTTTCCAAGCCATTAGAACTCAAGCAAAGAAAAAGCGAATTTATTTCTTTACCACTAGTTATGACACTGTATAGGAGATAATTCAAACTTTGATTTAAAATGCACATGTAGTTTACAACCAGGGTTTTACTTCGTACAACAAAATGAATGACTTAAGCTGTTAAGTAGTATTTCTAAGCTAGGCTTACCTAAAAAGCAAACATACCCTATGAACCACAGCATATGCAGAACACTGCAGTGCAGACTATGTATACTCTGTGTAAAGGTGCAGTGTCGAACAACGCCTAAAGAATCTCCCAGATAAGAATCACTCAATGTTACAAAGAATCACTCAATGTAATCTGCTGCATTGAGTTACTCGGTTGTGTTCTTTCATCCTAAGGGTATTAATTAGCAATCATTATTTTACCAGAATCTACTCAAATAGCCACTGGCAGTCAAGAAACACTAGAGCACACAGCTGTTCTGAGACTCAGATGCTCTATCTGTTCACATTCAAACCAATCTCCCTCCATTGTCACTTATGTTTTGTTGAATATGTTGGCACAGGCTGTCCTAAAAGTGTTGGCTGGGAGAAGAACCAGAAAGGCGCGATGGGACCTAGAAGTGTCAATCTAAGCGAATGTATGGACCCTAAAAGGTACTCTCATAAGAACCTCACCAGTTCTTATTTGAATTTGAAATGTAATTGAGTCCTGAGTCTGCAATTTCCTTAAGTGGGTTCAGACAAGCAGGACTGCTTTATGCTTAATACCGTTCCTGACCAACCAGCTGACTTGACACATTTACACTTAATCTCTCTCTCTATCTGGTAAAATATGTATGCAGACTATCAGTCTCTCAACCTGCTTATGTTTATGTTTGTGTGTGTGTGTGTGTGTGTGTGTGTGTGTGTGTGTGTGTGTGTGTGTGTGTGTGTGTGTGTGTGTGTGTACGCTGATAAGACTGGCCGAGTCCTCTGTAGATCTGAATCTCAAGTTGATGCGTTGGAGACTTGTCCCGACCCTGGATCTGGATAAGGTTATCTCCACCAAGTGTCTTCTGCTGGGAGCTGGAACACTCGGCTGCAATGTGGCTCGGACACTCATGGTGAGAGCCCTGATGTGCAGATGTTAGGCGTTACACTTTCATCAGCTAACCCTGCTCTGACCCAACAGCTTGTGATAACAGACACGTGTATATCAAGCCTGTGTGTCTTGCTAGGAAGCGTGGAGGCTGTTTGAGTGTGAGTGATGTTTGTACCCTTCAGAGGTGGTGACTCTCTGGCTCTTGTGCTCACAGGGTTGGGGAGTGAGACACATCACTTTTGTGGACAATGCCAAGATCTCCTACTCCAACCCAGTGCGCCAGCCCCTCTATGAGTTTGACGACTGCCTTTCCGGAGGTAAATTCAAGGCACTTGCTGCTGTGGAGAGACTGAGGAAGATCTTCCCTGGAGTGGTGAGGCTTTTAATTTTTTTTTGTTAGCTGATAGGGTTTGTGTGCTGAATTTCAAATACACTTGCTTGTTAAGTGTTACTTCATGCAATTTATTCGTAACTGTGCACAGAATGTTTTCTTTAATACCCACAGGGGGTGAAGATAATCTAGCATGAATCTGTCATTTTAAACTTATCCTACTTGGAAAATGTCAAGCAGTATGTTCCATAAAAACTCTCAAGGGTCTATTGTTGTATCCAGTAGAGGGTTACCAAGGAGATGGAATGGGATCCCTATGCGCTATAGGCCTGTTGTAGTTTATATAAATGTGTTCCTGCACGTTCTTCTCTATGTGCTTTGTTGGCAGGGTACACATAAAATACAATACCTTTCCAATGTGAAGATAATTTTGTATTACTCAGGCAGACCTAGGCAAAGACAGTATAGTGGCTCTATATCTAATGCTACCTGCCTGTTGTGAGAAAAGAATTGCCCAAAAAGAATTGCTGAATTTCCTCACTCCTTATTGGCCCTTCCAAAAGAGTAGAACTCTGGGTGGGATATGTGTATTATATGAATGTGAACTTACACAAGGTTGTTTAACCGCACAGAATGCAAGTAAGGCCCCTTTGGGGACAATTGGTTAGGTTGAGGTAAAAGTCTTTAAACATCGTAAAATTATCACCAGTTCTAACCTATTTGCCTCCTTCAAGTTCTAAGTAGTTAGCCATATTCATATATCACAAGCTTTGCCAGATCTCAAACAGGTCATCACCTTTGCGTCATATTTTCTGCATGGAAATGATGCAGAAAGTAAGAGATGGGTAAGGAGAGGGTCACATCTCCTTCAAGAGGCCAATACAGAAGGTCATTGTCTCCATCATCATCACATTGTAGACTGCATTGTAGACATCTACATTGTTTACTGATGTGTTTTAATTGTGGTTGTTAGAGCACTACTGGAATATTTTGGAGTAGGAGGAGGGGAGATCATGCCAAAGAATGCAAGAGTAGAGAAATGATTCAAAATATGCCAAAAATCTAAGCTTTGAGGTGCGTTTGTTAAATGTTTAAAGCGGTGAGAATGATTGTCCTCAACTTGATACTGAGGCAAACTAATTCTGTGCACTTAGCCCTGCCCCTTTCTCACTGTTTGTGTGTGTCTCTCGCTCACACACACACACACACACACACACACACACACACACACACACACACACACACACACACACACACACACACACACACACACATATATATCCATACACACCACTATCTGACCTCCATCTGTATATCTCCTGTCATTATTTGTCATGCACTCCCTAACCTCTGGACATGACTCAGACTAGAAACAGTGCGTCTGAAGTGCCAAAATCTTACAAAAAAGCTCATTCTTGAGTCTTGAATGTATTATTGTAATTAGTATAGTACTGTGTTTTAACGTGAGCTCTCCTAGTTGCTATAGGCTATGTTAAGTTAAACAAAATACAGATTTTTAAATAGAAAACTGTTCAAAAAAGATTACGATTTCTACGGAATATAAATATACGGAATACTAATATTGCCACTATTGCTATGGATCGACCGGGATTCGACTCTCAGTCAATGCAAGGTGCTTCAGATAAAAATGTCTAAATATAAATATATACAAAGATAGAGATAAAAAGTTTCTGACTAAACACAGCCTGCCCTGATTATGGCGGTGCGCCGACTCAGAGCCGCACTAGGATTCACCACAGCGGGGCAGGCGACCATGCTTTTGACCCTCTCCACTGACAAACACCACGTTCCCTAATGCTATGGAAAGTTACAGAAATAAATCTATGGAAAATGTGTCTGTGACAACAGTAGATATGCACTGAAAAAAGATTCCGGACAGATAATATTCAATCTATTGGAATCTAATTCTGTAGCAGTAATTCACTAACTATAGTTGCGGTTCAGTAGCCGTAGTCGTACCATTTGAAATAAAGTGCCTGAGGGAACAAATCTAAGTGGCCAGTTTATGCCCATTCATCCTTATGAAGCACCATTGCCTCAAGTTGTAGACATAATTGACCATTTACCCTGAAGATGCCTCATAGGTCAGGTTCCTTGTATTTCAGTTTACAAACCTTTGTTACATTTTCGCAGGGTCTTCTGCTTGAACCACAGAACTGCATACTGAGTAGCCCCGGTGGCTAAATGAACAACGGTGTATTTATCACTACTTCACGTTGATTATCAAAATGAGTGATAAATAAAACTTTTAGGATGCCTGCAAAAACTGAAAACGGTAGAAAAAAAAAATACTTTTTTTAGCTCCAATAATGTTTAGAAATATGAGCTTTTATAGCCAGGTATATTGAACTTTTAAGATGGCCTTCATGTAGTTGTGGTTGTTTAGTTCACTATGGAATGACACTCTTGGGGGTGTCGGAGGATTACCACCTTCAGTTCTTGAAGGATTGAGGGCTAATGATTTCAAAGTGATACCAGGGATAACCCAGATTGTGATCCAGTGGAGCATGTGAGTGGCTCTAGCTTCACAGAAGACTAGCCTATAGACCTATATGTCTCCAACTCCATACTTACTTTTTGTCTTTCTTCCCCCTTTTCAGTTGGTCTTCCTTCTCCTAGCCACCCTTTTCTCCATGCTGTGGCAGCTGGCTGTGTGGCTTGTTTGCCTCAGTGATGAAATGACTTCTTTGCCCCAGACTTCATTATTTATTCATATCCTAGAGACTTTATTGATTCCTGAACCCCCCGCAGGTCTAATGAGCTCAAGGCGGTGGATTTACCTGTGCATCTCAGCTACATGATGGGCCAATTAGGCAGGCCTACCATCATCCATAGACAGTGAGATGGAATGAAAGAGTACGAAAGAGTAAAAAGACCACAGGGAGTAATTACAGTTGCCCTTCCTGACTTGCTGAGCACCCAACCCACACAGACACACTAATAATCGCTCTAATGTAAACACCTATAGCAAACCCTTAGCTTTAGGTCTGCTCACACACACACACACACACACACACACACACACACGCACACACACACACACACAACCCTCATGCCGATGTAGCACCTGTCTTCTCTCTAATAAACACACCAGATTCTCATAGAAACAAGACCTCATAGACTTTACTCATTCCTTTCCTTGCTCATTGCTCAGTGCATACAGTCACATACCAAAATGAGTGATCTACAAACAGAACTAATTTTCAGACATATGTCCAGGGCTTGCAGGTGGATTTGGCTCAGAAGCTTCCGCTGGTGTCAGCTGTGGTATAAATTGGAACAAACAAGTCATCCATCACTGCAGGGTCTTGCGGTGTAATGTTTTGTCTTCCTCAGTGCTGATAAATTCTAGGGTTTTGGAACTGTAATTCTCAGGTGACATCTCATGTAACCTCTTTACTTCTGCATGGGAAAAGGGCTTTGATTTATTTATTTAGTTTATCTCCATCGTTCTCTCTGACAGCATGACTAGTGCTTTACCTAACCACAATCCCCTCACCTTGCATTCATACTTCAGTCAGTAAAATAAATTAAATAAAAATTGTATTGATTTACTCGCAATGTTGACCCTGTGTGTTGTATGGCACTTCTCTGTTCACTTTCATGTAATACTGCCGTGTTTTATGTGTGTGTGTGTGATTGTTTGTGTGTATGGAGCAGAATGCAGAGGGCTTCAACATGAGCATTCCTATGCCTGGCCACCCAGTGAACTTCTCGGAGGAGACGCTGGCGCAGGCGCAGCGAGACGTGGAGCAGCTGGAGGCGCTCATCTCCGCCCATGACGTGATCTTCCTCTTAATGGACACCCGCGAGAGCCGCTGGCTTCCCACAGTCCTTGCGGGCAGCCGGCGAAAGGTGAATAACTCACGCGGACAGAAGTCGAGGAAAGATTAAATTGGTGTCTGTGTTTGTGTACGTTTGTGTGTCTCTGTTTGTGAAACACTCACATATACATGAGTTCTCATTCTGAGTCCTCTCATAGTCACAAGAGAGAGGAAGTCATTAATAATGCTTAGGGCTTTGCTTATGGTCAGTTCCAATGTGTGGGGCCTTACCAAGTCTTTAGCACTAATTGCAGACTTAATGCTGGAAGCATCCCTCACTTTTTGATTCTCTAAAGACCAGATCAAACATGGCTGATCTGGGGAGATGACTCACATGCCTGATCCCATCACTCACACCTACTCCCTTGCTCCTTGATGCCACTTTTGTGAAGTGTTTGGAGAATGGACTACTGGGTGGGAGTACTCAAGCAGTTGAAAGGGTGAAACAAAGAGAACAGACTGGAGCGTCTTATCCACTCTATTCTTATTACTAAGAAGCCACAGCAGTACTAGCTGAAGGTGCACTTCAATCAGCGCTAGGATACTAGAGAGAGTAACAGGATTAAGGACTAGAATCCATTAGTTCTTAAAGGTCAAAGGAAATTCACTCATACAACTACAACAACTAATTCGATTTTTCTGCCATTTTAAGGTTATTCTCATCATTTTGTAGTATTTCTGGCACCATTATGAAATCGAGCAGATCGATATCCTGTGTCAGCCTCCCAATTATAAACGGGTACATCTTTATGACGGCAAGATTAGGACTTTCATTAACTGTGTGTGGACCAAGACTTAGCTCATGATTTGGGTGATTCTTTTTGCCTTCTTCAAGATAGGTCTGAGTTGTTCGTTGGCCACTCCAAACTATTTTTAAGATGCTTAGAAAACAAACTGCCAAACCAAGTTGTTTTAAATATCTGAGGTCATCCAGAGGGTCTGTGGTGTGGCTGTTTCTTCTCTTTGTTTTATTGTGTGTAACTTTTGTATTCAACAATGGATCTGGTTTCACTCAGAACCCTGACGTTGACTCTTGGCCTTACAAGATTATAAACTTCCTGGGCTCTTTTTGTCAACATGTAATCTAGTTTGCCTTCAAGCCCACAAACACTGTATCAGTTTTGTTGAAGGAGGCTTGGGATGCAGGGAGGAACAGGGTAGGGTTATGACCTCTGTCTGTGGTGTGTCAGGAGCAGGGAGACGTGTCATCACTCTGTGTGTATTCACTCTGAGGATTCCACTATAAACAAAATCAAGATCCCAGTCAAACATCCATCGTGGGAAGCCAGGTGTTGAATGCTTTTCCACACTCTAGCCAACACACCGAGCCTGGCTGAGTCCTGGTAGGGCAATAGGTTTTGGGATGAAAAATGGAATAGGAAGGAAATTGATTCTTCCACTGATACACCTCTAAATAATTGTGGTAAGAACAAGAGTTTTTGTTGTCTTTGTCTCTGGAACACTTGGATATCCTAGACATAGCAGGAACATTTTGGTATTGGCCCCATTCATTTGGTTGACACCCCTATACTCTGGTATAAATGGTCTCTCCTTATCAAAGATTACATTTTCTATCATTGTTATATGTTTTGTGTGTTTGCGCGCAAACACTGTCTATACCTGCAGGGAAGAGACATTTGTTATCTTATATTCAATCCATTTGTCCTCAGACAGCAAGCTATGAGATGTGAAGACACTGGAAGAAAAGTTCTGCCAGAACTTTTGGGAGCACTGCACACAGAGAATGCCACAGTTTTTATGATCTTATTTCAACACAAAAAAATGTTTTAAGCTGAGGGTAAATACATTTAAAGGATATGTTAAGTTGAATATTTTTTGTGAACTTTTAATGCCTGAAACGATTCTGAAGTATAATTCGTTTTTCTGCATCAAATGCAAGTCATCTCGTTTTTTTTGACAAAACCCACCAGGGATATAGCCATCATTAAAAAGCCTTTGACCTTTTCATCTGCTGCTGCAATTATGTCACTGGGTGTGTTTACATCAAATGTCATGGTTCAATTTGGAATTAAGAAATGCAGGAAGTTTTCTTCTTCAGGGTAAGATTATAATCAGAGTTTGTCAGGGTAGTCTTTTCACTGTTAACTGGGTCAAATTGAAATTTCCATCGTCAATTTAGTTTCATAATATTATCTGTTGATGTAAATTACAACACAGTGTCTCTTTCATCTCCAGCTCGTGGTGAACGCTGCCCTAGGTTTTGACACCTTTGTGGTGATGCGGCATGGCCTCAAGCATCCTCCCGTTGAGTCGGCTGAGTCCAGCCCCTCCTCCTCCTCCTGCACCACTTCCTCCACCTCAACGCCCGGGCCCCCCTCTCTCCCAGCAGCCTCTCTGTTCTCCAACATCCCCGGCCACCGACTGGGCTGCTACTTCTGCAATGACGTGGTTGCCCCAGGCGATGTGAGTGACATCTGCAGGCCTATCTCAGTGGTAACATTCCTGCACAAGGCTCTAGGAGACCTCTGCTGGGACTCAGGACCCAGAACATTGTCAGGAGAGCCACAGACATCTGGGAACATGATGTGGTGGCCACAGCTGTCTTAGTGAATATAAATTGAATCTGTCTTTGATGTATGACCAGTGCACAAGAGCTATAGCACAAAAACAGTGCAGTATTTGAGACGGGCACAAGCAGTTAAATTAATTGAATTGTGTATGGCTTTTTTTCAGTTGCTTAATTCAGCTCTCCATTCAGGAGTTTGGGCACACTGCATTTCAATGTTTTCAAAGTAGGTGAACAGTGCCATTTCATCTGAACACAATAACTAATAATGTGTTTTTGGTTTGCAGTCTACCAGGGACAGGACGTTAGACCAGCAGTGCACCGTAAGCAGGCCAGGCCTGGCCATGATCGCTGGAGCTCTGGCTGTGGAGATGATGGTGTCCATACTCCAGCACCCAGAGGGGTAGGCATTCCTCTACTCACCGGATGCGGTTACCCAGTCTGCCTTATTTCCCCCTATGGCAGGGTTTCTGCGGGTCTTTAAAATGTCTAAAACCCTATTCACAATGCTGCTGAGACCAACTTTTACTAAGGAAAAACGAGAACTCCTAAGCCAAGAGAAAGACTCCATTGCTATGGCTAACATCAGGTCTTGATCAGGAACTTGCTTGCAAAGACCTAGGTGATTGGTTGATGACAGGTCTGACAGGTCTGTGCTGGTGAGTAGGAATGAGCTCAATGGCCTACCGCAAACAACGATAAATACATAAAGATGACGAATTAATTTCAAATAAAATAATAACAGAATATGCCATCTATAGACTGAGTATCTTTGCAGAGCTTTTAATATGCTTTAATATTGAATATGATGAAACGTTTGTTTAGACAGTGTAGGTACAGTTAGACACTAGGATATGGAAGGTTAGATTTAATTAATATTTGTTTAATTAGTATCCAATTGACCGCTGACATCTTTAAAGAATGTCATCCCAAGGGTGCTCACTTCCAGCAACATTTCTATGAAAAGCCAATTAGGCAGCATGTAACAGATGGCACATGCACTACATAATAGCGCGTCGTCGCAGGGTCTTGCATGCTAACTATTTACACAATTTTCTGTCCTAACCTGATATCATATGATGACTACACACACTTTAAATGTCCTGTTTCCCTAATTCTGACATTGCTAAAATCTGGAAGAATTAAGCCTCATACACACACCATATGTATATATTAGTGCTGTCAGTTTAATACGTTATTAACAATTCAATTTTTGTATTGCGCGATTAACGCGTTGTTAAGATTAATGTTCTTTTTGGCCTCGCAAACTGTGTAGTAGGCTAACGTTATGGTTTGAGTGAATGGTGAGCGCGATACGGCGAAATGGATGATAAAAAGCTTCTGAATAGAAAGTTTCCCTTTAAAGTTGTGTTGTGCAAAAGAAGCGAGCTTCACTGTTGTCTGAAAATGTCAACAGGCAGCTGGCTGAAAGCACAGAAGTAGTAGGCTTACCTTTTATTGGTAACCTAACTGTTACAGTTCATTGTTTTTTAAATAAGAGGCCTGACTTCTATGTTCACAGCAAACTTGAAAAAAAGAAAATATTAAGCCATGGTTTAACTGCAAGTAATTCTTGGAATTTAACTTTTTCTTCGTATCCCTATTACTTCTTCGTCATTATGGACATAAAATAGGTCTAAAATTGCAATAACAGTGGTCTTTAAAATGTCATAAAAGGTCCTCAAAAGACTTATTGAAACCTGCAGAAACTCTGTTTGGAGAGATAATAACACCATTAATGTTTGAAGAGTGCTTGCAGCGATTCTGCAGATGGGTTGAAATCATCCTTTTGCATTGTTTGAACATTGTTCATATTGGAGACCATTAGTCACATCATATCTCTCCTAGGAATGTACAGTAGTTCTGTGGTTTGGGACTTATCTGTGAGTGCTGATCGTTCCAGCTCTGATTCAGTCAGTCATTTATTACATTTTATGAAGTCCATGGAAACCTTATGCTATTTCATCTTACCTCCTTAAATGCTACCTCTTTACAATGTGTCAACAAAAAGAAAATCAGTCACTGAGAGATCCTACTTCAACACTAACATAACCATGGCATACACACATGTCAAAAGGAGTTGTGACAGTCAGCGTCAAGTAACAGTGTGGTGTAACAGTGTGGCGTCTCAGTAATGGATAATTGTCATAAGTCTGACACTGGCCCTTTCACTGTGTCCCGTTACTTATGTATTGGAGTGTTTTTAGTCATGCTTCTGCTTGGCAGGATATTGCTGAGTGGGCGCTGATAGCTCATGCTCTGAGCTAAGCCCTCAACAGACTGACAGGTTGGGCGAGCACGAGTGGGAGACATGGCACCTAGTGGCACCCATCACAACATCAACAGCCATGAGCGCCATCAGAGCAGCACCGTCATGACGTGCTACACAATGCATAATAATCAGCTTTTACCCGGCTGGGAGATGTGACGCACCAGACAGCCCCACAAAAAGGCCAATCGTTATGTTTGTATTCTGCAAATACTTAATACTACCCAAATTTAGGATTTCTTTATTTGCGTGTGAAAATGAACTGGGCTATTCCCCCCCCCCCCCATCACCTTCTTTATCGTTTGAGAAAATGAGGTCTGAGTACTTTCATCATTTACTGTTCATGATGCAAGCCTGTGTGTGTGTGTGTGTGTGTGTGTGTGTGTGTGTGTGTGTGTGTGTGTGTGTGTGTGTGTGTGTGTGTGTGTGTTTGTTGAGACAGCCTTTGTGAACGAGACCTCCCATTGGCCAAGGTAAAGCTGGTCCCTCACTGAGTATCTCTTTAGATGCATTAGGCTTTGGGAGGGAAGGCCTCTGCATGGGCCAGATAAAAGGCTCAGCAGAGAGGAGGCTTTAAGACTGGAGCTGGTGCAGAAGCGGAAGAGATGCTCTGCCACAGCGTAGCCATATATCGCACATCTTTTGAAATGCCACCTGCCACCCCCTCCCATGACCATTCAAGGAATGAAAGTGGCAATTTATTATCAGCATGAGCAGAGACAGACATGCGATGGTTGCACAGGCTGTTCAAACATTTAATCGAGTAGTTCAGAGATATGCACTTTGGTAAATGGTCTGGTCTGGAATCAGTTTTAGTTTATGTGGTATTGGTCTTAAGGGGCGTAAAGGAAGCCACTTACACTGTTAGGTCATAGTGTTTTGTTGGAAGAGGCAGAGTAAACACACTAATCTGGAAGATTTCTGACCTTTCTAGGGTTGTGTTTGTGGTGGTGACTCACAACTCTCTGGAGTGCATTTGATGGATCAGCTCTAATTAAATAATGCTACCTGACTCACCCGTGCTAACGACTTAAGTGAGCATCAGGCATAGGGGCATGAACATAGGAACAGGAACATAGGAGCATGAACATAGGGACAGGAACATAGGGGCATGAACATAGGGACAGGAACATAGGGGCATGAACATAGGGACAGGAACATAGGGGCATGAACAAATGACTAGAGTAGAATATTTGTCCATGTCATTCTCATCCAGTTTGCCATGGGGAGGCACACAGTCACTTATTTGTAGTGAAGGTTTCGGTAGCTGGTGTCCACATGCATAGAGCTGAGGTGAGCCACATGAGGAAGAAAAGGCCATTTTGTTTTTATTTCTGCCAATTTTGCTTGAAAACAAAGAAAAGATCATGGTGCATTATTCAGTTTGAGTATTCTTTTGCTTCACTCCTTTCCCTAAAACGGAGGGTTGCAACCGTCCTTCAGTGCTGCATCTTTGGCTTGTGGAGTGGCCAGAGAAAAAGTGGACTCGTTTCAGAGCCCATGATCACAAGGGGGAATTAGAATTTATGAGGGCGCTTAAAGTTGTCTAGAAGCAATTCATTTGGTGTGAGTGAAGGGCTGGTAGACCCACTGCTGTGCCTGCGGTCTGTGTGTGTCTGATTTGTGTCTCGTATGATATGAGGGGCCAGTGAATTCCGCTGATGGAGGACAGAGCACTCAGGAAGGCTATGAAGAACGTTGTTAGAGAGAGGAGCCTATGCTGATGACTAGACTGCAAAACAACCCTTCACTTAGGTGGCTGTCCACCCGTTGAAGAAAAAAAGTGTTTGTATTATTGTTGTTGTTATTATTTTTAAGTGTGCTATTTGGCACAGTAGACTTCAACATGAGTGCTCCTCAAATTGAATGCAAAAAAGGTTGAAGAGGGTTTTTGTAACTTCTATATTAAAATTTGCCATTTATTTTTAATTGATGGCTCATTTATTCACGTATAGCCCACTGGAAGAAGCGCCACCCTTCTGTTTCAAAGCAGAAAGTTTCCAACAGCTGAGCTCTGACACTTGTGCCTCTGAAGCATAGTGGCAGCCTGAAGGTGAAGGGATGGCATGGTGTCCTGTTTGGGATGAGTGCCACTCCCCTGACACTGAGCAATGCTGACATCTTCTATTTCTGTTTTAGAACATTTGGTTCTTTTGTCTCTTTGTCCATCCCTCCCCTTTTCTCTCTTCAATGTTTGAACCCTTTCAGTCTGATATCCCTCTCTTTCGCTCTCTCTCTCTCTCTCTCTCTCTCGCTCTCTCTCTCTCTCTCTCTCTCTCTCTCTCAAGCTATCCTTCTGTTTTTCCTTGCCTGACTGCCCTTCTCTCCTTCTCCCTGTGGCAGGGGCTATGCAGTGGCCAGCAGCAGTGATGACCGCATGAATGAGCCCCCCACGTCCCTGGGTCTGGTCCCCCATCAGGTCAGTCATCCTCCACCTCTCTCTCACCCACACCACGTCTCTGCTCTCACTGCCTGCACTTCCCGCGCTCTCAACTCTGAGAGGCTGAGGGGATGCACTCCAGACCTCTCTGCTGTCAGTGCTCAGGGTAGGATGATAAGGAGCCTGTCAAGACCACTTCTACCGCTCCATCAGCAGCCATAGTTTTCAGGAGGTTTATGCAGCCCCTTCCAAAGGGACCTTGCACAAGTCTCCCAGTAGTTAGAATCGGGAGCTCACCACAACCAATGCGGAAAATAGTTGGTTCACACTGCATTTCATAACTTCTCTACCACACACACACACACACACACACACACACACACACACACACACACACACACACACACACACAAGCATACACAAGCATACTCACACACAAGCATACCTACACACAAGCATACCCACACACATGCATACAGACTCACATGCATACACACACACACAAAAACACACACAAACATGCATAATTCAGGCCAATTAGCATTGGAAGCTGCAATCATGGCGATTGTGACTTGAAATGGCTGCATATCCGGAAGCCTTGAAGAATTTAGAGCATTCTGTCTCTTTCATTCACTTATGCTCTCCTCCCCCTCCTACCCTCTCTCTCGCTCTGTCTATCTGCATCTTTGTTTGGCTTAATAGCCTCCTCACGCATATTTTTGAGGGAAGGCAGCGCACGCCTGCCTGCCGCGCTTAAAGAGCCGGAACGGATCAGCATCAGGCTGAGGATGCGTGTGGATCTGTGTGTGTGTGTGCGCATGTTTGTGTTTTTGTGTGTCTGTGTTTAGAGATGTGTGAGGAAGAGCCTGAGCTTGTGTGTGTTTGTGTGTGCACATGTTTGTGTATTTGTGTGTGCGTGTTTAGAGATATGTGAGGAAGAGCCTGAGCTTGAGTGTGTGTTAGATGGATGGAAATAGCTTCCCTGAGGAGATTTCACAGAGGCTCAATCTCTGTGTCACCTCCTTGCCCTTGGAGGACCCCCCATTTTCTGCTTTAATCCTCCTATTTCTATTATATTAATGCCTCCTGCCACTTTTCCACTCACACATACACACCCTCGCAGGCACATACACACAAATACACATGCACACACATACACCTCACATATTCACTATACACTGACTCCCCTCTTAACCTTCAGGCTCTCTCTTTACTCCACACCTTCCTGTGGATGTTGAGGGAGGCAAGGGAGAGAAAGCAGGTATTTGAGCTCCTCATGGAAGAGCAGGGCAGACTGGAGGAAAAGTCATCTGGATAATCCATCGTGAATGGGCTTCCTTGCAAAGCTCCCTACTGTGAGGCTGGTTGTTCTGCTTTGTTGTTCGTCTTGGCTTTATCGTCAGGAAACAAGAGAGTGTTTTTCTTTCCTATTATGATCCCCTGGAGCCAGCACAAAGAGGGCAAGGGGGATATGATGATATTGATGGAGAGAGGGGAAACGAGCAACACAAAGGGCTCCTCAGGTTATCCAGGGGGGGAGAGTCGGCACCACTTACCTCCTTTCTTCAGAGCGGATATGCATATCACCTCTCCCGGTTGTCACTGGCAGAGGAGCTAAGGATGTGTCTGCAAGTTGGATAAATCAATGCATATAAACAAATGCACCCAGTTTATCAGAAGTGTGGCAGTGTAGATAAGACATCTGTCTGTAAATGAGTCTGTGTGCTGATGTATACAAAAAGGAGTATAACTCAGAGGCTTTCTGGATGATTCATTCTTACCCCTTTTCCACCAAGGGCTGGTTGAGGGCTGGTTCAGAGCCAGTACCTTATTTCCAAGCAGTATTACGTGTTTTGACAGCCTCTTGGCCAGGAGAACATTAAGGGGTGGGAGCAGGATTATTGTGACCAACATGACTGGCTAAAATTTTGAAACCACCATTTTTATTAAACCAGAGCTGTTCAAGCAAACTACTTATGTCCCACATCAATGTTTACAAATTTAGCATTATGGACATAAGGTAATGTTACAAATGTAACATCGATTGAACCAGCACTAGCTCCTGCACAGAACTAGCACCTAGTTTGTGTCGGTGAAAAGGGGGTATCTGAGTTCTTGTGGCATCAATCATATTCTAAGCAGAGCACAGTCTGCTATATAACACATTTCACTTCGATATAATGCCCTGTGGTGAATGTGTGATGAATCAGCAACCCAATCACATCACATTATGTGTATTCAAAACCCATGAGGGCTACATTTGACGAGGATCCACAAAGTTTTTTTCACGTTCCATATACCAAACTGCATTGTCATTTGAACTGATTTGTTGTTACACACCTTGATATAATTGTCTGTGGAGCATCACAGCAGGCTTCAGATGGCGTTGGCCCTAGCATCTGCCCACGACTTGACTCGACTTGCCAGCTGAAACGCAGCAGAACGAGAGTGGCACAACAAACGACCTTCCCAGCCTACGGCTATGGTGCTGAGGGGACACAGAGAGCGGAACACAGCGGGAAGGCTGGGCTTCATTAGCCGCAGAACAGCACTGAACATGTCACAGCACCGTGGTTGGGCCTTTTAACCGCCACCACACTGCCAGCCCAATAATGCTGAGCGCTGGCTAGGCTTAATTGTGGCGCGTGAGCCTCCACACTTAACCCGATTAATTAGAGAGAGGCATTAGTCGGCGCTGTAGTGCTGTCACCCACGTGTGAGAGGGGCATTCAGGCTGGAGATGGGAAATATGATGGGGGTGAGCCTGTGGGGACTTAGACAGCAGCCCTCCTTCATCTTGCTGCAGATTAGCATCGCATTCCACTGAGCTGTCTCTTCTGGCTCCTGTTTTTATGCTGCCATCTTAGCTCAGTGTGAATTTGTGTCCGAGTGTGTGAGAATGTGTGTGTGTGTGTGTGTGTGTGTGTGTGTGTGTGTGAATGTCTTTGACAAGATGGCTCAGTAGGAGATGATTTAGCCTTCATCCATGAGGTTGGGTGTGGGGTGATGTTTAGTTGTGAAGCCACACTGCCCCCTGGTGTTTGTAAAGGACAACATGCCCGTCTTAAACATGTCCCATTCCCCTTGCCTTCAGCTTCAGCTCTGCTCCTCTCCCCAGCATAGATCCCAACATGGTGGATATCAGGGAGTCATGTGATCACAGAGAACTGTCATTGTAACAGAAATTGTCTGAAGTAGTGGACATTACTTTAATTCTGCTCAAACATGTCATGAGGCCATTTTATTTCAGTTGCCATGCCATTCCAGTTGGATAAATATCCAGTCTTATATACGGTTCTTCAGGATAACTAATAACTGTGATGCAGTTCAGAATAGTGTATGATCATTATATTTATTACTAAATAAATTGTATTGATTTGATGTAAAAAATTGGAGGGTTAAAGCAGAAAATGGTCAATTCCTATCCTTTGGAGGATCACCCAAGAGATTGTGCCTCTGCAAAAGGCTATTTCCATCCATCTAACACACACACACATACACGCACACGCACACGCACACGCACACGCACACACACGCTCGCATGCATACACATGTACAAATTCAGGCTCTTGCACGCACATCCATAAATACACACACATTCTAAATCAGAGAAGTACAGGGCTCAACATAAACTTTAGAAAGTGGTTGCAAAGCTTGGCACCCGGGCATGAGCAAATCCAACTAAATAGTTGCCGTCATTAATGTCCTTTATTCTGAGTTGTGAGTGTGCGTTTGTGTGTGTGTGTAGTACAATAGTGATTAAACCAATTAGTCTTTGAATACCAGTTTGAATTTATTTCATTGTAAGATCAAAGAAGAACTTAAAAGCTCATCATAATTGGGGTGAAGCCATTTTAAAATTAAGTATTTTATTAATGCAAACATGTGAGGCAGCTTTTACGTGACATAAACTATTATTAAATCATTAAAGGTCAGCAATTCTTATGGCAAATTTGCACATACTATTTCACTATGCATTGCAATGGCTAATTGATTCTAAAGGTTAGTTCAGGGGTTCAGTGGCCCGTGTCATAGGCGGTTGCCACAGGGGTGACCGCTATAGGGTAGCGTCACCCCTATACTCTGCTGCTGAGCTATAGGGTAGTATCACCCCTCTACTCTGCTGAGCTATAGGGTACTGTCACCCCTCTACTCTGCTGAGCTATAGGGTAGTGTCACCCCTTTACTCTGCTTAATAGGGTAGTGTCACCCCTCTACTCTGCTGAGCTATAGGGTAGTGTCACCCCTCTACTCTGCTTTATAGGGTAGTGTCACCCCTCTACTCTGCTTTATATGGTAGTGTCACACCTCTACTCTGCTTTATAGGGTAGTGTCACCCCTCTACTCTGCTTTATAGGGTAGTGTCACCCCTTTACTCTGCTTAATAGGGTACTGTCACCCCTCTACTCTGCTGAGCTATAGGGTAGTGTCACCCCTTTACTCTGCTTAATAGGGTACTGTCACCCCTCTACTCTGCTGAGCTATAGGGTAGTGTCACCCCTCTACTCTGCTGAGCTATAGGGTAGTGTCACCCCTCTACTCTGCTTTATAGGGTAGTGTCACCCCTCTACTCTGCTTTATAGGGTAGTGTCACCCCTCTACTCTGCTTTATATGGTAGTGTCACCCCTCTACTCTGCTTTATAGCGTAGTGTCACCCCTCTACTCTGCTTTATAGGGTAGTGTCACCCCTCTACTCTGCTTTATAGGGTAGTGTCACCCCTCTACTCTGCTTTATATGGTAGTGTCACCCCTCTACTCTGCTTTATATGGTAGTGTCACCCCTCTACTCTGCTTTATATGGTAGTGTCACCCCTCTACTCTGCTTTATAGGGTAGTGTCACCCCTATTATCTGCCTCTGAGCTATAGGGTAGTGTCACCCCTGTACTCTGCTGATCTATAGTGTAGTGTAACCCCTATTCTCTGCGGAGCTATAGGGTAGTGTCACCCCTCTTCTCTGCCTCTGAGCTATAGGGTAGTGTCACCCCTCTACTCTGCTTTATAGGGTAGTGTCACCCCTATTCTCTGCCTCTGAGCTATAGGGTAGTGTCACCCCTCTACTATGCTGAGCTATAGGGTAGTGTCACCCCTCTACTCTGCTGAGCTATAGGGTAGTGTCACCCCTCTACTATGCTGAGCTATAGGGTAGTGTCACCCCTCTACTCTGCTTTATAGGGTAGTGTCACCCCTATTCTCTGCCTCTAAGCTATAGGGTAGTGTACCCCTCTACTCTGCTTTATAGGGTAGTGTCACCCCTATTCTCTGCCTCTAAGCTATAGGGTAGTGTCACCCCTATTCTCTGCCTCTAAGCTATAGGGTAGTGTCACCCCTATTCTCTGCTGAGCTGTAGCCAAATAATAACAGTCAGTTGTTATGTGTAGCCTCTCTGCTGCCCGCTACTCCTTCTGAAGGAATTCTGAAGGGTTCACTATTGTTAGTCTGTTAGCAAAGTGGCAGGATGCCTAACCAAATCTATGATGTTTTGTGCAGTGAGTTGGTCGCGAGAGGTATTTGTTATGCTCGTAAGCAAGTAGGCAACTGTCACACACACATACACGTCGAGATTAGATAACTCCATGTGGCCAGCGAGGTTCTGCCACATCAACAATGAGGTATACAGAGGTATGTCATATAAGCCTCTGTCCCCAGTTATCTAACAGATAAGTCAACACAGAGCCGTGGCTTTGATGTATGTTACAGCCTAAGATGATAGCTACCTTCTGTCAGGCTAAAGTTACCTGCTGTTTGTGACTGACTGAAGATATGACATGATTCTTCAATATACTGCCATAAACAACACACATGCAGCACGCACGCACACACACACTCAGCACACATCAGTTTTGACAAGTTGGGAATCTGAATCAAACAGTGGTGTTCGATTTTACAATTCTAATATTAGGTGCAAACTGCAGTTCACTGGGTCTTGGGCGATGTTCAGATATTTCTGAAAAATACATTTTATTTTATTTATGAATAACACAAAAATACAGTCAAAGTGAGGTTACTACAGGGGGGCAAGTTATGTTGCCACTTATCTCCATTTGGTTGCCAGGTCAACCGGGCAACTGTTAATGTCACGCTATATATATATATAGAGAGAGACATGCACAAACACAAGTATATTACATATTTTATCTTCGCCTGGAGCTTTGCTTTTAATTTGCCTTTCAATTAAGATAAAGCTGCTTGAGTGAGCGGAGGGAGGTGTGTTGGCTGGCTAGGCTTCTAGAAGCCGTTCAGAGGTACTGCTCCTGAGAGGCCACAGCACCACAGCCTAATTGATGACAGCAGAGGATTTGATTCGCCTGCTGTGCCTGCGTCATGGGAAGAGGCTGATGGGTGTTTTTTTTTTGAGAGAGAGATAGAGAGAATGGACTTGGTACTTTTTATATATCTCTGTAGAGAGAAATAATGTGTATGGTAACCGAAAACAGTAGTATAGAGTTGTTATGTGTGCGAGAAAGCATCTCAATTACTAATCCACTCTTTCAGGGTGTAGAATTTTAAATCTAGATTGGTCTGTTGCCCTCTCCCTCACACCAGGGGGTGCTGTGGTCAAGCATTTCCTCCTACAGGCAAAAAATATGTCACCATAAACAAGACTTTTTCTGTGTTCTATTTCAACTGCAGATCCGAGGATTTCTGGCCAGATTTGACAACGTCCTTCCTGCAAGCTTGGCCTTTGACAAGTGCACCGCCTGCTCACAACTAGTAAGTCCTGCCCTGCATAACATGCTCCACTGAAACTCACAATGATTGAAACACAAACACAGAGCCTTGAAATAGGCAGTATCATAGCACACTGTCTCACTTCTGTTCTGCCCAACCTCATAATGAGTGTGATTGCTTACGTATTGCACACTGTCTATCTTGTCATACTTGAGCTCAGTAGTCAATCCGCTGTCCCAGTAGTAGTGCCCAAGCAAACATATTTCACTTTGGACTTCTCTCTTACATTCATATCCCCTTCAGACTGTGCAGAAAATTCCCCCGTGGAATACCATGGATTTTCTGAGTGGTGAATGAATGTGGAGATGAGTGCATGGCGTTTTGACGGGAAGGGGAAATTACAGAGTGTGTTGGGGTAAATCAGAGGCCATATGGTCCCAATCAGGCCACAGTTGGTTGTTGATGTCACTGTCGTATGTGAGCAATTAAACGGCGGGCAGAAGTGTTTTTTCCCTGGGGACCTGATGCTGTCGAAGGGCTTGAGTTCCATAAATCACAGAGGGAAGCCACTCAATCCCTTCAGCATGTGTGGATGAGGTCTCTCTCTCCTTGGCTCTCTTCCCCTCTCATTTTTCTCATTCTGTCATTCTTGCCCTCATGCACTCTTAATTTCTCTCTCTCTTTCTCTCTCTCTCTCTCTGTCTCTCTCTCTCTCTCTCTCTTTCTATTCTCCTCAGCCATAAGGACAATAGCCATCATAGCAGGCCATGTTGTGTTGTGTTCGTGGCGCCCTGTTTTGATCGGTTGTTGAGGGTTTGAGGGTGCCAGGCAGGCTGGGCAGGCCAGGGGCATTAAACGAGGAGTGAACTCACAGCTCAGTTGACCTCGATGACTGTGTGTGTACCTTCCTTATAGTCACTCTCCATCTACTTCCTCTCTTTCTTATTCCCTGTCGCATTCTCTCGCCCACTGAGCCTCCCTCTCTCCCTTCCATGCACAGCCTAAAAATCAAACATGACTTAAACTCAGTTAGAACTCTCACTCTCTCTCTGTCTTTTGCTCTCTCCCTCTCTTTCTCCCTCTCTCTCTCTCTCACACTTGTTCTTGTTCTCTCTCTCTGTGGTGAATGCTTCTTTTGTAGTCGTCAAAGGATCATAAAAGCCTTAGATGTGGCACCTTTATGTGCGAATGCTGACTAGTGAGGTGAGCACACCTCTGACCTCAGGCTGCCTCACAACCCTGGCCTCTGCACCCTGCAGACACACACACACACACAGGCACAAACACACACACACGGGCACAAACACACACACACACACACACACACACACACACACACACACACACACACACTTAAACACACACACGCAGTGGCACAAACACATACACACACACAGGGGCTCACACACACACAAACACCTTGCACACACACACACACACAGGGGCACAAACGCACACACTAAAACACACACACACCCTGTACACACACACACACAAAGGGGCACAAACACACGCTCAAACACACACACACACACACACACACACAGGGGCACAAACGCTTTCAACCCATTTTCACAGCTTCATGCTAAAGGGCCATGGAGAACACAACAGTGGACCGTGTCTCCTGCCCATGTTCTCTGGGCAGCCATGTGTAAGAAGGACAAGAAGTAGCTGACATAATGAGAGTTTTGTGCGTAAAACTATAACCTCGTTCACCTGATTCAGCAAGCTCTGACCATGACGCACAAAGCTGAAGCTGGAGTCTGAACTGCAGATAGGTTGAATTGGTTTGGGAGTATTTTAGCAAAATAGTAAGAGTTCCTCTTATGATGTCAGGTGGTGCTGGCTCTGTTGTGAGAGACCATTTTGCTGGGTGTGATTTTCTGGTTCTCCTGTATGTGTCTCACATCCTTGGAGCGTATAGATCACTGAAATACGGCCCCACTCTCAGCTGTGTGTGACTGGGAAACCATGGAAACAAAACAATTTGCCTCTCAGCAGAAAGAGAGCCTGTAAATTTCAGCTTGTTTCTGGTTCTATCTCTCTCTCTCTCCCTTTCAGTCTTTCTCTCCTATCCCCTCTATGCCTCACCTCCCACCCTAGTCACCCCACTCCCATCCCCCCCAAATGAAAAACGGCTGAAACAACATCTCTTGAAAATAAACACGGCTGTGAATGTTGTTGCAGATCTCTTTTAAAAAAAAAAAAAAATGATAATGCTTTTCTGTGGAGCTGACCTGCACCCGACGCACATGGGAGGTAGTCGTAGTCCTGGATATTCAGTATCTGGAGCACTTGAAGCGCTGCCAGTTTGACAGCTCCAGCCTAGTTTCCAGCTCGTCCAGTGGCCTATTTGAAGCCTCCAGCAGCCCTGTGCCTGGCTGGTGTGGGCTGACATGAGCCTGGGTCTCTGGTCCTCGGCGGTTGGCTTAGAAAGGCTAATGACTGCTCTCTAGACAAGACGGCTTCAAAGGGCCATTTTGAATGCTCATTTTTTTTTTTTTTTCTCCCTTTTATATGTATATATGTGTGTGTGTGTGTGTGTGTGGACCCAGAACCTCCTCCAGTTTTCCTGTCTCTATTTCTCGCTGTCTTTTTCACGAAACAGTTATGGAAGGGAAGTTATAAGAGGCTAAAGGCGTACCACATCTAACTGTGTGTGAGCCATACTGTATGCAAACCAGATGTTCTTTCTGCCCCCCCCCCCCCCCCTCGCCCTCCCCTGCTCCTTCTCCTTCTCCTTCTCCCCCTCTGTGTCACAGTTGCCATGGTTTAATAGGGCTGCATCAATCAAAAAGCACAGACTTCGGAAGGGGGGATCCACTTCTGGAAACATAATGAAATCTTGTAGAAGTTGCTTTTACTCCAGTTGCTATGTTACGATCCAGAGGGAGTTAGTGTGTCACAAGTGCAGCGTTTGCGCAGGCTCCAAATATCCCGCCAATGTTGACACCATCACATGTGATACGCAGGGCCCAACAAACAAGAAACAAATATCAGAAAGTCTCAAACAATGTTTGCTCTCTTTTTTCCTCTCTCTCTTCTCTCCCCTCTCCCTCTCTCCCCCCTCTCTCTCTCCCTCCTCTCTCTTTCTCTCTCTCTCTATTTCACTCTCTCTCTCTTATACCTCTCTCTCTGTCTTTCTCTCTATCTCTGTCTGCTGTCTGGGACACTAAAAGCAGACGCCACTTTGCTCAGCGGTATTCATCCTGCATTGTGGCTGGAGGTGGAGTGGGGTCTTTATCTCCTGTAGAGAATAGAGTGATAATGGGCCTTCTAGGTGGAGTCATGTTGGGGGGAGAGTGTGGAAGTCTGTGAGGGGGGGGGTCTGATTGAGATGGGGCACACTGTGGCTCCACCAGGACATGCAGTGGTGCCAGATGTCTGCAGCACCTCACGATGGCTTTTGTGGAGAGTGAAAAGTGATCCACCTTCACCCTCCCCCCTTCCACACACAGACACACACACACACACACACACACACTCCATTACCACTCACACCCAAACGCTACGATAAGACACTGACCTAAGCTAATGCCATTGGTGAAAATGGCATGTTTCATATACCAAAAAGCTGTGTTTCTCTCTGATAATAATGATCATTTGTTATGGATACGATGGCATGACTCATTGACATAGTTTACAATTCACAGTTCAGAGACAAAGTTGTAAAACAAGAGCAATGTCAGCCTTTTCTATTTGTTTGTGTCACAAGTACATTCTAAGATGCAATTATAAACATTTATTATATCAGCTTAGCAGCTCTAGATAGCAGCTAGCTGTGAGGGACTCGCCGATCAAAATTGTAGTGAAATATCTTCTGTTATGCAACTGCTTCTGACTCAGTGCGTGTCGGTATCTGCCTCTACTGATCTGCAGGTCCTTGAAAGCTATGAGCGAGAGGGCTTCCCGTTCCTGTCCAAGGTCTTCAACTCCTCCCACTCCTTCCTGGAAGATCTGACCGGCCTGACGCTGCTGCACCAGGAAACGCAGGCAGCTGAGGTGGGAGCCTCTCTTCCCTCATTTCCCTCTCATTCTTTTCCTCCTTCCAACCACTCTGTCCATCCATTTATTTCCAATCGCTTCCCTGCTCTCAATTGGATATCTCTACCTCTCATCACTATCCATCACTTCCTGTTTTCTTCCCTCATAGCTTTTCATCTCTGACCTCCTTTCTTTCTCACCTCCATCACTTTTCTGACCTTAACCTCTTTCTCATATCTTCTCCCTAAATATACAACACCTCTGCAGACCTCTAGAGACACCCTCTAGAGATACCTTAGCAGGGCTACTTTGTGGTTCAACTGGTACCAAGGCCATAGGATTGAATCACAGGAACACACATGCTAATAGCAATGTGTACCTTACGTGTGCTTTTACTCATTTTTGATGTTAAATACATGTGAATGTCTAGAAACACATCTGCAAAGAATCTTGACAGTACTGGCATTAAATTGCTCTATGCATGATTGACAAGACTATACCAACCAATCTAATAGAGAACACTGTTGCTCAAAGTTACAGCCCAGACCTCTAAAGCTCAAAGAAATGGAAAACCTTGAATACTAAATCATGAAATGTGACTTATTCATGAAAACCTTTCACATCCCAGCATTTCAATTCATATTGACTGTGTTGACGTCATGTTTAAAATGAAGCAGGAAATTAAATCTAGCAATTCAGTTTGGAAGTGCTGCGACAGGATGATTCCTTTCCAGGTCTTAATCCAATTCTTGCATAGTACATTTAGTTGTGTTTTATGAAAAAAAAGCAAAGATGTAAGATAACTTAGGGCCATGTGAAGTATCCGGTTAATGTTTACTTAATCATGGCAACCTGTTTAGTAATATATCCCTATCAATGCCATGGCCACATGATGTATTTCTGTACTTGACTGTACCAGTGCATTTACAAGCAAGTAAATAACTTCTGATGCAGAAATCAGCTGCACCGGTAGACTGTTGGATGTCGTAAAACAGACAGGATTTTTTTTCCTGTGCGTGGGCAGGCTCTCCAGATTGGAGTGTTTGTTTAGAGATGAGTGAGTGATGATTCAGGCCTGTTAACACCAGGATCCTGAATCAGGGAAAGGGCCCCTCGGTCTGGAGCCGTTTTCCTTTCTCCAAACATGACCTCGGCCGAGCAAAGAAGAAACAGCAGAACTGAAATATTTCATCTCCGCGAGTGGTCAGGTTCTGAGGTGTTTTGAGCATGGAGATTAGTGGCAAGGAACTGTTTTCACGATCACTTTTTAAACAGGTCTTCATTCCCAGATGGATCTTTGAAAAACTATCTTTGTATAACGTACTTCAGTCCAGATCTGACTTAAAAAAAGGAATTATATTCTTCAGATTCCGGGCTGTTTAGTCAGGAAGCGTCCTCAGCAGGCACTGGGGAAAGGCCCTGTTTAGTACCATTACATAAGCCTGGTATCCCACACAGGGAGGCGAGCTGAGTATTTGAGACGAGAGAGTCTATTTCAGAGCAGGAAGCCAAAGCCCGCTCAGTCAGGAGCGGGAAAATCTGAAGCGCCTGCAAGTGGTTCCTCAGAGGGGGCTAAACCCACAGAAGATGAAAGAGGGGAGAATATTCAGCCCTCTCAGAAAGAGCTGTGAAGGACAAAAACTTCAGCAATTTGTGGAATGACACTTGTGTCCATTTCGCCACATTCACGCAGAGCCGTAAATCCAGCTGAACTCTCTCCCCATATGTGCATCTATATGTATGAGTTAGACGTTTCTTGGCAGGAACCCCCCCAACATTTGGTTTCTTTTGGAACATTTTGTGTTTTTTTGATGACGGCCAGAGAGTTGGTATATGGCCTCAGCAGTACTCTCCTCTGACAAATAAGGCCCTGGAGAGGTTTGTGAGACTGTGGGAAAGTCCCACGTCAGTGCTGCACTCGCCCCCTCAGTGGTGGAGCAGTTTAGGGGATCCTTCCAGATCTGTGCTGCCAGGCTCATTGTCCTCTGGCTGGTTCGAAACCCAGTACAACTAATGGGTACTTTTTTTCATTTCTGTGTGGGATTCTTTTTTTTCCAACCATACACACAATGGTCTGAACCATTTGAATGAGTATGCACGTAAACATAGTATTGAAGTAAACATAGGATTGAACTGTTTCTTTTTTTCAGTGGTTGTTTTTCTGCATTTAATAAGAGGCTCTATAGCTACATATTCAGCCCAAACATAATAGCATCATGACCACATATTTTCATTATAATTATGTGCAATTACATGTGTAATATTTTATTTTAGTTGGCTTTTATTTCATATTTGAGTCAGTGGTAACTTTTTTTTAAATTTGGATTCAGTAGTTCGCCCATACAAGTTTTTAGTTTCCTGCTTTCTTTAAGTGTGTTTTCAAATATAATATTTTTGTTTAAATCTAATATCTAGACAAGACAGCCACCAATAGTTGTTGCTGTTGTGCCTCATGTCTACAATGTAACTAAACAACTGTCTTCCACAGCATTCAATGATTTTATGTATCAAGCATATTGAAATGTAAAAAAAACAATGTACTTCATCGTCATGCAATAACATTTCTATGGATTAAAATTTAAGTTTTTTTAAATGTGTTCACCAAGGAGGCATGTAAAGTAAACAAAGATACACACATGTGTGCTAATAGTCGAAAAACTCTGCTTCTAAAATATCATGCACTGAATATGTCCCAAGCCGCAAGACATATGGCACAGTGCACTTACCAGGAGTGTAATATAGCGTTATGAAAGTCACTCTTAATATGTGTTTAAGCTTATTTCAGTCAAGCTGGAAATTGAAGAGCTAGTTTTATGTGGTGGAGAGAGGTTTTGGAATGCTTTTTTATAAATGCTGGCCATTATTTATATTGAGGTTCTCTGGCCTCAGTTAAACGGTTTGGGTTCTGCTCCATCTTCGCATTTAGTGTAGCTTCATAGTCAGTCACAGGCAGGGATCTTGGTAGACAGGGAAGGAGAGGTGGCCATAGCTAGTGCTCACTGATTCTTGTAACTAGGCTTCAACTCACTCTTGGTCTCGACGTTGGCATGAAGGACGCCTTTGTCTCCTCATAGTTCCCATGTGAGAGTTCACTTTTCCCATAGTCTTATACCTAAGCAGGTGGCTCCATTTCCTCTTAAGTTCACACAACAGATTCATAATTGTCTTCTCTGGTCCTGAAATAAACGTGTGTGTGTGTGTGTGTGATTGTACAGTATATCTCTGCTCTGGGGTCAGTCCAGAAAGGCTCTATTGTGCCTTTGTGTCGTTTCAGGCCATTACTCTAGGTACGTTTCAGAGAACCACCAGGAAATGGAAAGTGAATAGACTTTGTTTTCCCGTATCTGTGCCTATGCATTTTTCAGTCATCACACCTTCCACTGGAAATATAGAATAATTCATAATATAAATTCATGGGCATTATTAGGTACATAACTTGTTACTTCTAGTAATGATATTCTTTAACCAAACAAGTGGACAGTCAATATCCACAGAACAGATGTTATTGCACACTGAACATATAACACTTCCGCTGCTGCATACAGAAGATCCGTCAGCCTTCTTTCCTCTTGGCCCTATAAAGAACCTGCATTGAGTAAGTAAGGAGTTTAGATTTGCTGAAACCCTCTGTAGTTGTATTAACAGATGAATAGATGATATGTGTGTAGACACACATTGTCACTAGATGGGTCAGGAGCTCCCTGCCACTTGGTTGTGGTTGTCTCCTGGTGTTGGTGGGGAGAGTGGGATTGGAGGGGGGCTTTAAAGACTTGTGCCCTGGTGGGTCCTGCCCTGTGCCCAGCCTCAGGAAACACAGCACACACAGACTGGGAGGAAATGAGTGTCTGAACAGGATGCTTCGCCTACTTTGCTACTACACAGTACACCCGGGGGCACTCAACATATGTGTACACACACACACACACACAACCACACACACACACACACACACTTAATTAAAAAAGGAACATAACGTGGTTGAGTCGAAGGTGATGCTGGTGCTCTGCTTGTACAGGTATTGGATGCCCAGGTGCCCTCAGGCTGACTGTAGTCCAGACCTGCCTGCGGCACAGAGTCATCACAGGCGTTTGGCATTTTACACAGTTCTTTGGAAGGCTGGTGGATCAGGGGAAATGGGAAAGTTTCACAGCTTGTCAGGCCATGTCAGGTGCTCACACTCGATGTGACTCAGAGCTCCACACCTCCCACACTCCTCCCCTCTCCTTCCTGTCCACTACAGTTTTTTACGGAGGGTGTTGGTTTTTCCTCGCCAATTACCCTTGTGGGCAAAGTTTTCCAGCGCTGTGTATAAAGATTAGAGATGTCACCTCATGTAGCCGCTGTCACCACGACAGCGGAAGTTTTAGGGCTAGTGAGCCTTATTTACACCGTTCATATTTACATTTGCACATCAGGAGGAAGTTTGGGTAAACTGAATTTCCACACATGATCATCATGCTGCATCCTCCTGGATTCTGTTTGGAATACTGGTGTGGTTTGGTGTGTGTGTGGGTGGGTGTGTGTGTGTGTGTGTGTGTGTTTGTGTGTGTTTGTCTGTGTGTTTGTGAGGCCTCTTAGTTTCTCGCTTTCCAACTTCTATGTCTGCTCTGCTCTCTTTCTGTCTCCATCACTCTGTGCCTTCTCTCCACAGTGTGTGGTGTGTTTGTGTGTGTGTGTGTAGGCCTTCTCTGCCTGGTGTATGGTGTGTTTGTGCGTGTGTGTGTGTGTGTGTATGCCTTCTCTCCGTGGTGTATGGTGTGTTCGCGTGTGTGTGTGTGCCTTCTCTCCGTAGTGTGTGGTGTGTTTGTCAGGCAACAGTGGTGTTGGATTCAGCCAGGAACCAGGGGAATGGTGACTCACACCCTTCCTACGCTTCCAGCCTTCCTCTCCATTTCTAAACTTTCTCTGCCACCTCCTCTTGTCCCTTGCCATAATGCCTAGCGGGCGGGGTGAGTCGTGTGGCGCCACTTGCCATGATGCCATTTGCCAAACTTCTCTTCCCCACGTCACTTTGGACGCTTAACTCTCAGAACTTCCAGTTGGGCTTACTTGAATTATATATCCCAAATGAGCCACTTGCTATCAACCGTGTGGGTTCTATATTGGAGCTTTCTTTATAAAGACTCTTACGGAGTTGGCTTCACTTAGTTGGTTCCGCTTGCTGTACTTTTTGCGATGTCCTATTTTGTCGGCTCTTTTAGTTCTTAAGAATTATTACAATCCGCTTCACACAAAATGATGGTACTTTTTCCAAGGTTGCCATTTTTTGAGGGCAGCTTCATGGTCTGTCCTTGTATTGCCAGTTTCACCTTGTCCACCAATACAGGAAACTGTGTTCTTTTGACTAGAAACCTGTGAGGCAGTTCAAATTTGATTCCGTTGTTTGCATCTTTGGGTTGACGTTTCTCTTCCCACATGACTTGTCTTTCTCACCCACTACTGGAGACAGCCATCTTTCATAACCACCACGTCTCTTATCTCTCCGTCTCCTTGGTGTGACGCTGCAGCCGGACAGGGTCCGCTCGGTCACCTCCACTGACTCACTTCCCATCAGTGTCCCTTCTGTCACCCACACACCCACTGGTCCCGTAAGCACTGCTGTTATCACAGGCCAGATCCCCGCGCTCACCAGCTCGTGGAGACGTTTTAACACCCGAGAGACAAAAGGGTCTCTGTCCCCAGTGTCCTGCAGTCCCTCCCTCCCCAGCGTCCCCCAAAAGACTGCCCACCTACCCTACTTTGACAAAGGCTTCATTGTGTGTCAATGGTCAAAATGATACTTCTTCACATGTTGCATTATGCTGGCCTCCACAAAGCCATGAAGTTGAGGAGCCTCACTACAAACAGAGATCCATTCAGAGAGAGTTAGAAGAGGCTGTGTATTTTTAGACTGGTGTTTGAAGTGCACAGATTGACTGCTGCTGCACTGCTGTGTGTGTGTGTGTGTGTGTGTGTGTGTGTGTGTGTGTGTGTGTGTGTGTGTGTGTGTGTGTGTGTGTGTGTGTGTGTGTGTGTGTGTGTGTGTGTGTGTGTGTGTGTGTGTGTGTGTGTGTGTGTGTGTGAGATGACCCAGATCCCCTTGTGGGTAGTCCTCCACCCACCCCTATCATGTGATGTGCGTGCTCAGCTCCACACTAACTGCTCTGACTGTTGTTTTCCTGGAAATAATAATTTTCATGGACGTTCTATATTCAGTTCCTTAACTTTACAAGATTGTGTACCTTTGTATTAACCATAACAGTGTAATGTTTTGTGCATTGCATTATGCGGTTTGATGTGAGCTCATCCCATCTCTAATGTAATATGCTGAAATGGTGCCATCTCGAGATGAGGTTGTTGCGTGCCACCCTAGTACCCCCACAGATGAGCTGATTTACTACCTCTGTCTGGTGCTCACAGTGATTTATTCCTCTATTTACTTGTCATCGTCTAGGAGCCACAACCAAGTGCAGACACCTAGCTGACTTTTTTCCCCCTTCTCCTGGCAGGATTGTGTGCCAGGCACCTGTGGTTTAATGGGAGTGTGTATGTGTAGTTTTCAGTTTTGATGTTCTCATGAAGTGGAGCCGCCTCTCACCCAGCGGCTCATAAAGCGCTTCCTGGGTTAGTGTTGATTCTCCGAGGTTAGAAGAGGGGAAAGCCTCAGGCCCCCTTGTCTAAACCTGTGCCCTTGTTTTCAGAGTTCTGTTCACGAAAGCCTCATAACTAATGCAGGAGAATAAGATCAATGGACATGCACTGGTACTGGGGCTTGGGAGAGGTTGATAAGAAGGGGGCAGCTATCCTGTCAGTGGTTTGGTTTCTTGCCAGTCTGGTGTGGAATTGCTAGCAGGGGGCTCCATAATCCCCTGTCAAAGTCTCACTGGGGGCCAGGTTCCCGACCGCTCAGTGGGAGCTTTAGCCATGCGGTTAATCATCACCTCCAAGCAATTCGCCCGTAAGAGCTCAGAGAAGCGAAAAATTGCTCAAGTTGCTAAGGCGAGATATTGCTAATGTAGATTTTTTTGTATAAACAGGTCTGGGAACTTTACAATGCCTGTTTAGTGCCCAGTGACGACTATCAAGTGAAATAGATCCACTAGGAATAAATGCGCTGCCGACTGCATGCTCATATATATCTTGATGCAGTGTGCTGCGTCTGTTCTTTTTTTTAATTCCCTGTCCTTGGTAATTATTGGACCCACACCAGGAGTGCAACCTTTTAAGTTCTGTGCAACAGCATATTATCATGCATATCATTTAGTCTGTTTAGACACTGAGGAGAGAGGTGAGAGAGACTGGTAGACCTCAGGGTCCTGAGACAGGTGAGAGAGATAGGTTGACCTCAGGGTCCGGAGACAGGTGAGAGAGACAGGTAGACCTCAGGGTCCTGATACAGGTGAGAGAGACAGTTAGACCTCAAGGCCCTGAGACAGGTGAGAGAGACAGGTAGACCTCAGGGTCCTGAGACGGGTGAGAGAGACAGGTAGACCTCAGGGTCCTGATACAGGTGAGAGAGACAGGTAGACCTCAGGGCCCTGAGACAGGTGAGAGAGACATGTAGACCTCAGGGTCCTGAGACGGGTGAGAGAGACAGGTAGACCTCAGCGTCCTGAGACAGGTAGACCTCAGGGTCCTGAGACAGGTGAGAGACAGGTAGACCTCAGCGTCCTGAGAGCAGTTTGCACACAAAGAGGAAAAGATTATTAGATAATTAGGAACAGGTGTAGGTTGGTTTGCTAACATTTAACCAGGAGTCTTAACTTTAGGCTGTGATATTGCTCTACTACTCAACCATGTAAGCAGTAGATCCCTGTATTGATTAAGATCATACTTCCGCTTCACGGTACACTGTTTTCCCCAAAATAAAGTTTGTTTGAATATTTTGTGATTGAAAACTGCCAGTAGCTTATATTTGTATACATTGATGACATTGTATGGAAGATAATAATCTCCCAGTGCCTACAGCTAGCCTCTGTTTGCATTTCTAACTGCGGCAGCTGCACCATATAGCTGTCTCATATTCTCACCCCTCTGTGATCACTGAAGGAAGTGACACACACACACACACACACACACACACACACACACACACACACACACACGCACACACGCACTCACCTCTGTCTCACCTTTCTCGGTGCCCACCCACTACCACTTCAAAGCTGCCACTGGCCAGCAGGGTCAGTCCCATGCTGTGTGCTCCAGTGGTATCCCACAAATCACCTCACGTCCATTCAAGCAGCTTGCCGTGGCCCCTTTTTATTTTAAAAACTTGTCTTACAAAACACAGACGCCAAAATAATACCACAGGCATGTCACCGAAAGCTGACCCTCATGCCCCCATCCCCCCTTCCCCCCTCCCCCTCTGGGCTCAGATTGCAGAGGTGGACGGGTGGCAGGCCCTGGGAGTCCTCGTTAGAGCTGTGGAGCGGGCCGCTATAGATGGTAGCAAAGCTCCGGCGCCACCCCAGATTTATATCCCCCTCTCTCTCCCCCCCCCCCACCCCCCCCCCCCCCCCCACCCCCCTCCCCCCGTAGTGAGACAGAATATGGACAGGCAGACAGATCCGGTTGCAAGCAGTCGACTGAAAGCAGCTCTTATCACACACATGTATGCACCCACCTCTCTCAATTTAAGCATCCTGACCATTCTTATGACACCTTACTCTCACCTGTAATGCTAGACAAGCTCCAGCATAGAGGCTACATTGACTACATGTTGAAGGCTTAAGCTAAAGTGAGGTGTCCTGCTGATGTAACAGGAGACGTGTGTGTTGTGGAGGGGAGGGGGGTAGTGGAGCAATGATAGGGGCATTGGGGAGGACAATTTTGGTGTCCATTTGTTCAGAAGTATTTTGCGAATGGTTTCACCCGGAGATGACTTTTTGACTGTGACAGTGGCTATACTGAGGGCCATGTGTTCATATTTAGCAAGGCTGCATGTCGAGGCCATAAAGTTATCTCACTTGTGCTTCTCCAGACACCAGTCATTGACTCAGATTTGTGTGGAAGTTGACTTTTTCAAAACTGAAGTCCAAGCAGTGACTGTGGACATGTTTGCTATTGTTTTGGAACTAAGAGAATTAGCGTGGTATGAATTTATAAACAGTTACGGTTACACCTGCCAGTAATCGTTCACTAGAATCCATTTGTTATAAGTCTCGTTCTGCCTGTTTACTCTATTGCACTCTATTAATTCACCTGTTCTATTGGATTCAAAGTAATCTAACACTGTAGCTAATATGCTTCATTCAAAACGATACTGATTGGATCACTAGGCTCATGTCACAGATGCTGAGACCCCTGAAAAGTTATGTAAGGTTTGATCACCAAGCAAGTTTTACTATAATATAACTATAATAGTAATAATAGTTTTTTGAGAAGTATCCAATATCAACACTAGTGCTCATATTAGTAGCTCAAAGTCAAATAAGCTACTTTGTTTTCACAGACCTGTCAGTGAGCCAAAGTGTCATGAAAGTAGGTCCCAAAAGCATTGTTTTATCATTTGTAGCTCTAATGGATTGCCACTCATTTTAATTAATATAATGTTGGCGTCAGTAGTGGACATTGTTATTTTAATCCTACTAACCATTACTTAGGTGAGTTGGCTGATACAAAATCAACGCAAAGTAATTAAAAACATTTCTTCATCTATTCTATTCTACTACATTAGTTTTGCATTAGTTCTTTGTCCAGTTGCAGCATTTGAATTTATGTTATCTTGAAGTACATTTTGTTACACAATGACGCATGAACTGATAACCGCCCTTTAATGTGTGCAAACATAGAGCCTACTTCTTATCTTATTTAATTTACTATAGATAATATTGCTATCTAAAGTTATCTGTAAGGTGCATGTTAAGTGATATGCACAGACAGGTATTTCTCACTTTACGGAACACATAGTAAGCACAGACATTTTTATGAGGACGTTGTCAAATAGACACTCTGTTGTTGGTGTTAGAGCAAGGTTAGTGTCTAAAAAACCCTTAGGTTCATTTGCAGTCTATATGTAGAGGAAGGAGAACACCTTAGGTTTATTATCAGTCTATATGTAGAGGAGGGAGAACAGAGCTAAGGAACCTTAGGTTTATTATAAGTCTATATGTAGAGGAAGGAGAAAATAGCTTAGGTTTATTATCAGTTTTTATCTAGAGGAAAGAGAACAGAGCTAAGGAACAAAGTAGATAGTATCAGCATACACTTTAACCATGACCAATAGAGAGTCTGGATGGTGACCCAGCTGAGGATGTGTGCCTACGGAAATTTGGCCCATGACCGTCACCCCTGTGGGTGTGTGTGTTTGTCAGTGCCCATGTAGGAGGCTGGGCAGGACTGATCCTGGCACAGGGCAGTGGTCTTGTAATCTGCTGTGAGGGCCTGTCCCTGGGATTCAGCAGGAGCGACACACCAGCCCTTATCTCTGCCCTGATGGCTAAAGCGACACATGGAGCGGAAAGATAGGATCGTCCCCTCTGTTCTCGGTTTCCCCTCCCTCTGAGGTGTGTCTCTCCATTTTCATGCGCTCCTTTTTTTTTCTCAAACTTTCCCTTGCTCCATTTCCCAACTTCTCTTTGTTCACAGCAGACTCACAGAGGCTGAGGTTTCTGTCTGATGGGAGATACTGCCTGGCAAGCACAATATGTACTACTTTTTTTAGCTCTTTGACTTTGGTTCTTGGTTTGGGTTTTGATCGTCGCTGAGACTTTCACTTTTACCACTATTCTTTGGTTCAATATTGTGTTCACCTCTGGCAGGAACGCTCAGAACTTTCAGAATCATCTCCAGTCAGTCGCAAAACGAGTGTCGTCACGGTTTTGCTAACTGCTGGTGAGGTTAACACAGTCATGTCAAGCATAGATCATTCTCCCATGCGCCAAAGGTGTGCATCAAAATGGGCTGCCTCCAAAGATCATAAATGTGTGATTACCCTGAGGGGGTGTGGGGAGGGGAGGGGGGGGGGGATCAAACGGATCAGTGTGCAGCCTGCGGTTGGGATTGCTCCTCTGATCCAAGATAAAGATTAGCCCTTCCAAAGCACATTTCTGTTTTCAAATGATTTGCCTCAGTCTTTGGACCTCATCCAGTCCTTCATTAAAGGGGTTCTGCAATGGGTGTTTTTCTCCGAGAGCTGGGAGGCTTGGTTTGGTTTCCACTCTTCATCTGACCACCCATCAGCTGGATGTGCCTCATGTGTAATTAATACGAGTGCAGGTCTGCACTGGCACACACCTTGTGGAGGGCCTCTTGCTTTTACCTCTTCCCTTTTTTCATGTGATTATCCTCGAAAGGAGAGACGCCTTTGTCTGTGTTCTAGGGTAAGACACCATGCTGAACATGTAGGCTCCCCACCCCCTTTGTGCATGTGTGTTTACCAGCGAGTGTTCGTGTTTGTGTGCGAATGTGTGTTTTTGAGAAACTGAGGGGGCTTGTTTGTGTGTGCTATGTGTTCTCCACACCTGCTGAGCTACAGGCGTAAATTAGCTGTTGCTATGATTGATGAGTGGCATGACCGGGCCTGTCCCCCAAAGAGGAAGCCTCCACCTTTTAACTCACTCATGTGTTCCTAAAAGGCAAGCTGAAACTGTGAGTGAGAATAGTGCATTTCGAAGCAATTTCGTCGTGAGGATGAAGGTGATTACAGTGGTGATGAGCTGCTCTTACACCAGCTCCCAATGAGCTTAAGTGAGGCCATCAGTGTGCAAAATTAGTGCCAATAATGAATCATGCCAACTCCTTAAAAATAGAGAGTCTATTATTTATGGTGCAGTTTTGGGACCATGTCCTATTATTGCCAGGAAATTCTTTGATTTGAACAGCCCTGTCTGCTGCTTATATAAAAAGCAGTGAGCTAAGAATAGTGAGTGCAGTGTAATTTGTTTTCGGTCTCTGACGGCTCACGCTATAGTGTACACAGTGTATGCAGTTAATCCTGCTCCTGTGTTAACCTGCAATTCAAAATGGTGGGAAATTCACACACACACACACACACACATACACACACACACACACACCTCATATGTTGATGAATGTGTCTGTGAGAGGAAATGTATGGCATTTGTGATTGCAGCCCATCCAAGTGTTGTATCTCAATGGGAAACTAACCTAAAGTTATGATTTTAAGGCGCTAGATAAAGAATCCTCGTTAGATCTCCCCCTTATATGGAAGCAGCTGGATGATCCACGATCAGAGAAATGGGTGCACAGAGAAATCAGAAATTATGGGTCACGTTGAGGGGAAAAAAACGAAACATTATTTAAGGTTGAATGTCCCATCAAGCCAGGGGTTTATATTTACACAGGCCTCAGTTATGTTCTAATGGTTAGGTTACAGCATGAAGCATGTTGAAGCAACAGTATAGTAAGAGGAAAGACATTTTGTCCCCAAAGCCTGGAGGTTTGGGTTAGGTTGATTCATACAGGTCTCGTTGCTGTCTTTTCAAAGCTTTTTCAAAAGCACCATGCAGATGACATAGTGCAAGACACAAATAGCAAATGTAATTTGATATTCCACTTTAATTACAGATGATATTTCACTGTACAATTAGTACATGGTTGATTTAACCACATTCAGTAAAGCAGTGAGTGTAAAATGTTGCCATGTGTGTGTAGCGTGCTGTCTCCAGCATTGCCTGGTACAGCAGCCCCTCATCCTGCTCCAGACTGTGTTTATGGTCTCATGACTGCACACCTGTGTTCCCTGTGTCAGTGGTGTCTGACTCTGCACCATAGACATCTATATATATGTCTATGGTCTGCACAGACAGACCAGCAAAGGGAGGAGGACTCCAAGCCATTTCCCTTTCCTGCCTACAGTGGGCTCAGCAGACACACAAAGACAGATTAGCACACTTCCAGTTTGGCCTTTGTGTAGTCATCTATACTCCGGTTTATGTTTTTTTGTTACATACAGCGAGATGTTTGTGTTTTTGTATTGTGATCCATAATTTAATTTCAAGTTTAATTAATTATTTAAATGTTGAGTATCTAATAGGTTTTTGCTAAATTGCCTGCTTATATTTGCAAAGTCTTGTTTGTCTCCTGTGGGAAACCAACTCCACTCCGGATAAATAGCAGGGTCTAATCGCTTGGAAGTGTTTTGCTTCATATGTAGGACAGGAAATGTGTCACAGAGAGAGTGTGTGTGTGTGTGTGTGTGTGTGTGTGTGTGTGTGTGTGTGTGTGGCTGTGTGTGGATGTGTGTGTGTGTATCTGCGGGTTTGTGTGTGTGTGTGTGTGTGTGTGTGTGTGTGTGTGTGTGAGAAAGAAAGAGAGAGACTCAAGTGAGACCCCTCCATCCTGAGGAACAACAAACCACAGCTGCACGTCTCTGGGCTGCCCCACCCATGAGATCTGCCTGTTTGTGTAGCTGCACTTTAGTGAATCTGCTCAAAATGGAGGAGGGCCTTTCAACACCCTCAGGGTAGTGTGGGTGCTTGCCTTGCCTAGTGTCTCTGTGGGCACACCAATGTTTATATGATTTTATATCTCTATTTCTTTGCCGCCTTCTGGTCAAAAAAGGTATGTTTATTTATTGAAGAATGTGTGTGACATGTCTTTCTGTTCACTGGGTTTGAGGGTTTATCAAGGGAAGGTGACAATATGTGTAAGCATGAAGGATAAGGTCAGCTCAGTTTTGTATTTTGTTGGCACTGTAAGTGTAAACTTTAGGTGTGTGCGTGTGTGTGTGTTTGTGTCGGTAGAATGTTTTGTTATTGGAGCCGTAGTGAGGCAGAGGTGTGAGTCATGTTCTTGAGGGAGTGACAAGATGACTTGGTGTGTGTGTGTGTGAGTGTGTCTGTGTGTCTGTGTGTGGAGGAGGTGACTGGAGGCTCCGGCCTGCTGACAGCTGTTGGGTGCTGAGACGTGCACCTAGTCCAGCAGATGAGGGAAAAACCCAGAGCGGTCTGAGCAACACATTCTCCCCCTCCAGTCAGCCGGCCGTCCTGCAGTTCCTGCCTCTGTGCTTTTTGTTTGAGTTGCCTGGCTGGTGGGGTTTCCAAAATGAAAGGATTGACCCAAGCTGGGATCGGCTGTAAAAGCCTCTTCCCAGCATCGTCTTTGGCCTTCTCACACTCATCATCTTGTTACATATCCAGTGTGCAAAAGGGTCCCTCACTGTGAACCTCAAGAGCAGTAGGTCCAAGTTAGCATGGAGTTAGTAATCAAATGAGCCTTTTTATCATCCTATCATTTACCACGTGTCATAAAAGTCATCATCTTGAGGGTCTTAAATGGTCAACAGCTGTGCCAAAAGCACATGCAAGAGCAGCATTTAGACATGATATTCCTAACAGTAGCTGTATTAACTTATTCAGCTGGAGCAAACTACCAAAATAATTGTGTGTACATTTTAATGCTCAGAGTGATCAACTCCATTTTCAGATCTAGGATTTTTATTTGTTTGTGGTCTGGTATATGTGGTGCATATAAATACTGGACTAGTAGGTCAAGTGACCTGAATCCTTGTGAATAGACCTAGACCCGAGGTGCACAACCCATGAGCTCCTGCCAACCTCACTCTGAAGGGAGAATGGAGGAACTCTACAATTATATAGATAAAGCACAGGCCATAGAGGACCAGTTTTATTCAGACTGAAGACAGAGAAGACTAGGAGGCTTCTTCCTTCTACGTCTGTATCTGTGTGACAGATCAGCCCTTCTCTCTCACCAGGCAGTACATCCAGAGCATCCAGCTCACTTGTTTCGAGGGACACCGGCCTTGGAACGAGAGGGAAATGTCAACCAAAACTAGCCCATCCCTACAGATAAGAAACACTGCTGGAGAACTTGATGGAGAACCACCTCCCTTTCCTCCCTCCTTCTCTTTCAACTCTGCCTTTGAGTTGTGTCATAAAGCCAGCAGTTGACGCAAGCAGTTTGTTTGGGGAGGATAAAATGCCTGTTAGACGTAATGAAGGCTTTCTCAGGGAGCGATAATGACCCAACATGACGTGAGCAAGCGCTGGATGTCAAGGCTGTTCTTGTGACCCCAAGGGCTCTGGCATGGCGCATGTTACGGGAACGGGTTGGCTTTCTATCTAGGTGACGGAAATGCTATACAGGAGGACAGAGTTAAAGATTGAATTTGATGCAGATGTTGTTGAAGTTTTTGTAAGAAAACACCAACAACAGCCTAGCTGGCACTGATAAAAGTTATCTACCTTGCTAACGGATGTGTTCCAGGGATAGATTTGGCTACACCAAGCCTTTAAAAAAAAAAAAAAAAAAAAAGTTTGACCACAAAACTAATACTAGTAAATAGACTGGGCAGTTACTGGGATAGGCAGGTGTTGATGTGTCCTTCACATGACCACATACCATCAAAAAGAATAGAAGATCTGATAACAAAAACTTTTTTTTTAGTCAGGCTTACCTATAACCCTCAAGCATTTGGAAGGTGAAAGGTTCTCCCATTTCACTGTATTCATGCCACTGTAATTTTCTTTTTGATTTCTAGATGTTTGTATTTATTATGTTTAATCTGCCGAGATAACTCCAAGTGTGGGATGTCAAAAACTGCCACAGCAAGTCTCCTAGCATCCATAATGTTGACCTACTAGAGCGGTATACATAAGACATACTGTGGGTGTACAGTGGCTTTCTGAAGAGCATTGTTTCCCTGTGGAACAGTAGTTGGTCTGGGCAGGCCTGATCCACTACAAAGCCTTCCCTTGTCTCTTGGCAATTCATAATTATGTGCTCGCTGCTTGGATTGACTTAAAAGCAACCCAGATGCTCATGGATTCCCATAAACCTAGAGAAGTCTACATGAAACATGTGTGGAAAGACAGGGCCTCCCTCCATAAGCATCAGGCAGCTTTTAACGAAACATTAAGGCAAAATTAACACTGGCTTTTTAAACAAAAGTCGCCCCAAAGCTCAGGCCACAGCAAGTTTGTCTTTTGGATAAACTTTTCAAACAGCCAGCTGCTCTTTTGTAACACCCTGTGCTGAGCCTGATCAGGCTTGTTCCCTCAGGACATGTTGATGTTGATGTGTAGTACCACCCATGCACCTCACAGCAAACTTCTTGGAAGTCGTTAACTTTGGGGTTAAAAAACACCCATTAATGTTAAGCCAAATTGATGCGCACAATTAGGTAAGAAGTTACTATTTGTTTTATTTAATTGATCATTTAACAAAAAGTTGTAACTTCCAACCGAGGGCACAGACCTCTGCAATGTTAACAAAAGTGAAAAATGATATTGACCAATATGTAGAAAATATGTAGAATGTTTAAGAGGATGGAACAGTAGAATGGCTATCAAGGTGACTTAAACCATGGAAATTGTCTATATGGGGTTGTTTCCCCACATTATCACACTAAGACACTGGGGAAAAAAAGTTCGGAACATTTCTGTGCAGTGGTAGAGAAGACTAATCTTGCAGGTGTCAAAAGGCTGTGGACGCTAGTCACAGTTGCATCTGAACTCAATGACTCTATCTGGATAAAGGCCAGCTCCTGCGATGGCACACCGCAGGCACACGTCAATGCCGTAAATCTCCCTCCACAGATAGTTGCTTTAGGTGCACTTGATCTCGATGTGCACAGCACCTCTGGAAATGCTCTGTGTGCTCACATGATAAGAGGGTTGCTAAAAGGTCTGTCAGAACAGACGTTTGACAAATAAGAGAATGTTGCATTTGAGATTCTCCAGTCTGTGCTGGCACACCCATGTTAAAGGCAGAGTTTGCAATAACTATTACGAAAGAGCTTGAAAAAATAAAGAGCAGATGGGCTAATCAAGTTTATGAAGTAAAAATAACTTATCAACCAGCCAAATACTGCTGCCTCTCACATCTCAATTCACTCTTTACATCAACCTCTATGTGGTTTTTCCTGACTGATCTTCAGGATCTCTGTTCCAGAGGTTTCTACTCAATTTGCAATCAACTGGTGCAGGCTTTTAGCAAATGAGGCGCCAGTGTGCTACTTAGTCTAATCACAACTCTGCACTCAGCTTGAGAGTAATCATCCTTTAACAGAATGACAAATCATCTAGTTAGAGGCGAAAGTTTGGCAAAGTTATCTTCAACAAATGAAACAAAGGCATGATGTGGCATTAGCAGCAGTTCAGAGTCTTGACTTGGATGATTAAGACCTGAAGAATGCGTGATAGTTTTGATGAGTAGGAGCTTGGGGTGTGTCCATAGAAAGAGATGCAATAGTTGCTCATGGCTATAAATTATATTGGAGAGAAGAAAAACATTTGATGATACATTGGTTGCCACTGTTGTTACACATACTTAAAATGTAACACTCAGCATATGCAACTTAATCAAAACAAAGCGCAAGGGACAAAATATCCAAGACACAGGAAGCCTCAAAGTCCCAGAGAGAATTATACAAACGAGTTATAATTTGAGTATTGATTTGAATAACGGGAAACCGATAAAAGTACACATAGTGATTCGTGGAACAGCTAGTTGTCCTTTTGAGGCCAAAGTAATTGGACACCCCTCAGAATGGGAAACATTTAGTCTAGCTCTGGAGTGCTAATGATCTTTTAGCACATCAAAGTTTGTTCTTGTTGTATGCTAAAAAAAAATCAATTCAGCAGCTCAGCACTGAAGACAGCAGTGGTGTAATTGGCAGACAGCTCACTGTCAACAGGGCGAACAGTGGATAATTACCCCTCACCATGTGTGGTCCTTAAGTTGCTAACTATCTCCATGTTGGTCTAAAAAGGCCAAGGGCTGTAGAGGACCCTGTGCAAAAATGTTTTTAATCTAAGATATGTGAAACAGATGGACGGTGCGTTTCATTTTTAAAGACCTGCAGTTGGTGGTAAATCCTTGTAATTTGTCTACTGTAAGTTAATGTCAGCATGTGTAAGGCATTGTCAGGCCTCCATGTTGCCACTTAAGCAGCTCTCTGCTGAAACCTCCGATGCACACAGTGAAGGTTACGGGTCGGGGCAGAGGGCTTTCACTGTAGAGGCTTCTTCAACAGAAAAGCCACATAGGAACAAGAGTGTTTAAAGCGAGACTCATTTATAACAAGCCTAAATCTTGTCACCGCGTCCACTCTGAACTGTGCGTTTAGAATTCCCTCATCTGCTTTAAAAAGATGATTACAATAGCCCCTTATACATGTGTCAATGTGATCCGATCACATCGCGTCTGTTCCGATAGAAACTCACGATACGGTTACAATTGCCTGATGTAGGCCTACCATTTTTTATCATTGTAATAAAACGCAATTTGGTACACCATTTTAATATGGTAATACAGCCTACTGTTTTTTGCAAAATGAAAGAAAGCATATTAAGGAAACGCCAACTCGAGCCTATTAATTCCGAAATTTCACCACATTGTAGGCTTTATACTGTAACAACCCCAACACTTGCCTGCTTCCCTTGCAAATCAAAGTTTTCCGACTATTTCTCTTACCTTCTTTCTTAGCTGTTGATGTTACTGAGCTAGAAGTTTAACTTGTTCTGAACATCTCGCGCTGCAAATGCCCATTGTCACTTCTGAGTCAAATCACTCCATCATCTCTTTGAAATTCCTTATTCCACGAGTGGTAGGCTACAATGACTGGCTACATTTTAAAATATAACTAATAGCCTAATGAAACAAAATAACCCAGGCAGTTTCATCTACAAGACGGTAAGGCTTGTAGAACCTGATAATGTAATAATTTCCTGATAACGTAATAACCCTGATAATGTAATAAAAAATCCCTCATAAGTCCCTAAAAGATGTAATAAAACCTGATAATGTAATAATACCCCAATAATGTAATAAAGTGCATTTCCCAATAATGTAACAATCACCATACCAATAATGTAATAAAATGTTACATTACTTGGAAGTTATTACATTATCAGGTTAGCCTCAATTTTGCAGAACCTGATAATGTAATAAATTCCTGATATTGTAAAAACTTTGGTCAGTGCTGAAATGTTGGGACACCAGTTATTCAGACCAAGTAGTGATGCTGTGTAGACAACCACCCACTATTGTTTTGCTCATATTTTGATCCCAATGGTATAGGCCTTTAGCCTCGCAAGCCAAACCTGTACAGCAAGAAGCTGTACAAGGGTCTGGCACAACACGATTTTCAGTGTGGGCGGGATTAACGGTTGTCTGTTAAGTTGCCTCTGCACGCAATGCCACGCAATAGGAATGGCGCTACAACCAATCCGAGCGACTGACGAATGACAAAAGACGATTTGATTGGCCTGGTACAGTATGTGCCCATTAGCTGCCGGTCTATAGCATACCAAAAATGTTCTTATTTTTTCTCTATTAGTTGATTACCACTGAATATCCCTTTCACCATTGTAAAAAATGTGCATTCGCAATCATATAAAATATATACTGTATCTGCTAATAGTGAAGCAGCAGGTCTCTGGACAGCTTCACTGTTTGGACCTTTGAAACTGGAGACCTAATGCTACAGCACCAAACAAAGTTATTACAATATCAGGTAATTATTACATTATCAGGTTCTGCAAAACTATTGGGAAATGCACTTTATTACATTATCGGGGTATTATTACATTATCAGGTTTTATTACATGTTTTAGGGACTTATGAAGGAATTTGTATTACATTATCGGGAGTTATTACATTATCGGGAAATTATTACATTATCAGGTTCTACAAGGCTTCTTCCAATACTGACAGCTGACTCCTAGCTTGCAGGTTTGCGGCGCTGCAAGGAGACGCGACATTTGAGGGATCGTCACTTAATTTAAACCTTTTTTGCTTCCGTTAGTGTGTGTGTGTGTGTGTGTGTGTGTGTGTGTGTGTGTGTGTGTGTGTGTGTGTGATAGAGACAGAGAGGACTCAGTGAAACATCGGAAAACACTGTGTCTCTTAAGCCTTAAGCTATCAATCACCCCCACAATGAAATATGCCTTTACAGTCGCGACAAACTTCTTGGCATTGTGGTGCGCCCAAAACGCAAGCTATAAACGTAGCCATCATAATGTAACCAAAATATACCTCTGCTGATATGCCTAACCTTCGTTCTATTTAGAATTTGTCTTAGCACTATGCAGGAATAAAATAGCATCTACAGTGTCAGGATTCAGGCGAGAGCGCCTGGCTTCTATAACGCGCCCTGCTGCACTGAAGGAGCGCTCACTCGCAGCACTTATTGCTGGAACGCATAGAATTCGTTTTGCAAGGTGCTGTAGTCGTGGGAACGACTGGCCTTGTTTCTCGCAAAAGGAAAGTAGATTTTCCTCTGCTGATCCCGCGTCTATATGGAAGTTTGTAGAGAGTTTGCGGGGGAGTAAAACGCTCTGCTGCCGAAGTAGATTACATGTTTTTAACTTCGGGGTTAATTCCCTTTCCTTTACGTCTGCTGCTGGCTAGAAAATACAGACAGCTGGGAAGGTTAACAAACGGAATGAAATAGCTACACATTACACACGCTATGTTTTAATAAAACCCACGTTACTCACATACTTGTTAACACTGTTTGTTACAGCACATAAATGTTTGTCGCTACATCCAATGGCGTCACCTTTGTCCCTCCCTGTATGTGCTCGAGCCGCACCATTTTACTTGCAATGTGAATCATTTAATTTAAATATGCTTATTGGCATTTGTTGCACCTTAATCATTTTCTACAAACATGATATGCTATGTATGGTGTAGTAGACTGAGACTCTATTCACTACTGCACAAAAACTAGACACGTTTGCAAAACTAGACGTTTGAAATGAAGTAGGTAAATCAACTTTCGCCAATATCTCCGTAAGGGAGATGGGTTATGTGCTCAAATTTCCTGGGATCAAAGAAGACGTATTCATGTGCAAACTAAAAATCACGTCTCAGGATTGCTGCGCATGCAAGTTATTCCGGGTGTATCAACTGTACCCATGTCTCAACTGTACTAATACCACTGTCATATAATTATGAGTTCAGTAAAAGACGGAGCAAACACAGTTTTCTACCGTTGTTGAAACACATCCACTCGTAGACTCGTTTTCTTTCCGTCTGAGAGTGCTTATTCAAAGAAAAAATTAAGAACTATATGCTGATAGAAAGAAGGGAACTTTAAGCCACTACACTGCCTGTGCACGATGCGGATCCACGTTGATGTTGTTAGTAAACAAACCAGGTGGGAGCACATCTCCGTCGTCTTTGCGCATGCCCGAGGCAAGGTAACCGGATCACATTTTGCACATTTAGACACGTAACGACAAGAGCCGATTCCCTTAAAAATGTTCACACCTACACGCGAAAACGATACGATAAACTGATCAGATCACATTGACACATGTATATGGGCCTAATGATAACTAGGATTCTGACTATGATTCACCGAGATGCAGAACATACATTTGTTCATATAGTTTGGATCACTCTTTATCAAATGATCTAGCTAGCAAGCTCTGCCACATATTTCATTCTGTGCTGCTGCTGATTGCTTGCAGAACCTTGTGTGCATTTGGATACGAGAAACAGTCATTCTGGGGCCCTTTTCTTGGCACCCTGTTTGTGAAAATGTGGATCATTTCGACACAATACGAGGCTTAGTTTCAGGCTTATGATTGAACTTCACACACCCTGAAATAAGGAGATTTACTCTTAGATCTGGAACTGTGAAGGAGATGTTTTTTGCACTGCCTTTGGCTGGTGGTGATCGTGACGTGGGCTGAAATGCTATTTACATGGTTTTCGGCTTATTAAGCAACAATAATCGGCTTATTTGTTTTATAACGCAAGGCTGCTTTTCCTCAGTGTTTAGGGTCCATCATTTCAATGGTCCAGGAAGAGTTGAGTTCTAATCTTTGATGTCCTCCAATTTTCTTTATTAACCAACTAACAACCCACAATATTCCACCATTCATTTCATTCCAGTTTTTTATATTCTCTGTTTGTCTGCCATCTCAGAAATTGGGATCTAATATAATTTTTGTCTGTTACAATCTCTGTTTGCACGCTGCTAGAAATATAGAATATTTTATCAAAATAGTTGATATTACACTTTTTTGTACCAGAAATGTGAAAACGTGAGTGTGAGTGTGAGTGTGAGTGTGCGTGTGTATGTGGGTGCAAGAGTGTGTATCGGTCAGTGTGTGTGTGTGTGTGTGTGTGTGTGTGTGTGTGTGTGTGTGTGTGTGCATGCGTGTATGTGAGTGTGTGTGTATGTGAGTGTGCTTGTGCATGCGTGTGTATGTGCGTCCGTGTGTGTGTTGTGTATTATTTATTTTTTCCAAATTATTTATCAAGTCAGTTCTTAGTCAGATTAATTCAGCCTGAAAGCAGTATTAACTTAATATGGATAATATGATCTAAATTAGTCTTAAATTATTGTCTAAATATGGATAATAATACTTGGACTATGTTTTTTTTTATATAAAATCCCAGCACAGTTCAAGCACAGAATAATAATTTGTCCTATCCCTGATTAGCTAAGAAAAGACTCCTATTTCAAACACTGTGATTTATTTTCATTTGGGTGAGGGGGTAGAAGCAAAAAAGCCACCCACAGAAGCCATAGCCCTTCTAAGCACTATGTAAAGCACTGGAGTTACCTCTTCTTATACCGCAAGCCCTAGCCCCTCCCTTGGCATCAGTGCAGGGCATCTTTGATAAGAAATATAACTGTCTATAAATCTTGTAGATCTGGCTGTATGCTAGTTCAGGGAATATCCATTTGAAATAGATGTAACCCCAGTATGTAACCATAGTTGATGTTTTGCCAGTGTATAATTTAGTCTATTTTCAGTACTAAAGGCTAGATTGTACAGTGATAGATTTTATAGTGTTTTGATGCTATAATAGTTGACATAGTTGAAATCACAACAATGAATGAATAAATAGATAAAACAAGCAGAAAGCCACTGTGTGAAGCATGTAAACATTTATTACAAACAATTGCTAGCAGCAGTGTATGAACTCTTGTTGTTGGCAGGGCTGGGCAAGATCCATGCACTAGGCTGTAATTAAAATAATATATGTAATTATAGTCTTCCTCCTCCTCCAAAAACAAGACCAGGTCCTGATGCCAAAACCACTGTGGGGGTGCACAGATTGTGTGTGTGTGTGTGTGTGTGTGTGTGTGTGTGTGTGTGTGTGTGTGTGTGTGTGTGTGTGTGTGTGTGTGTGTGTGTGTGTGTGTGACAAGTTGAGCATACCACTAATGCATATGCAACAGTCAGAATGCACAACTTCTAGGGAAGAATGATGGGAGGTGAAGTGCAAAGAGTGACTGACTACTTATTTTGTTGTATGAATGAAAACTATGTGTGTTAAATGTGTGAATAGGAGAAGCTTCCAGAATCAATGGAATCAGTATTCTGAGGACCAGTGTTTCTCGTTTGTATCAGCCATGTATCTCCATTGACCTCATTTAAATTTAAAAGGCAGCGGTAGTGTTTTGGAATGCCTCTTCGCTCAGTTAAGCTCGCTCTCTGTACTTCAGTTAAGCTAGCTCTCTGTACTCTCAGTTAAAGGGGCATTATGCAGCAATTTTACTTCAGGATTATGGTTAGGATAAGCAGTTTTACCTTCAAATAACAGCTTTAAAAAAATTGGGGCGCAACAATGACTTTTAATATGGAGAATCACCTCCGTGCCATTGCCATACCAGGGTCCGTAGGCAAATTACTCTGTAGTTGTATGTAGGTTTGCCCTGAAGCCGCCCGGTTTTTACTGTCTGCCGAACTAGTAAGTAGCTTATTTGCCGTCTTGCTTTGTCTTGTGTTGCACTTGCTTGATGTTTGACTGTGTTAGGACAGTTGTTGACTAACTAGTTTGTCATAGTGTCAAAGTCAGCACATACAATATCAAGAGATTTTTGCCTGTTTTAGCCGCTAGCATCTGAGCAATTGATCCGTTATGGTACTTTAAGCTTGCTCTCTGTACTTTAGTTAAGCTCGCTCTCTGTACTCTTAGTTAAGCTCGCTCTCTGTACCTTAGTTAAGCTCGCTCTCTGTACTTGAGTTAAGCTCGCTCTGCACTTCGGTTAAGATTAGTTAAGCACAATCTCTGTACTTTAGTTAAGTTCGCTCTCTGTACTTCAGTTAAGCTCGCTCTCTGTACTCTCAGTTAAGCTCGCTCTCTGTTCAATTAAGCTCACTCTCTGTACTTCAGTTAAGCTCGCTCTCTGTACTTCAGTTAAGCTCGCTCTCTGTACTTTAGATAAGCTTGCTCTCTGTACTTTAGATAAGCTCGCTCTCTGTTCAGTTAAGCTTGCTCTCTGTACTTCAGTTAAGCTCGCTCTCTGTACTCGCTCTCTGTACTTCATCATGTAAACAGTCTCTTGCATCGCAAAATGTTGAAATCCCGAAACCCCTAAATCTAGCAAATGACCAGTGTTTTGATTTTTGTCTCAGTTTCTCTATATCTTTTTTTTTTTGCCTAGTCATCTATACTAAAATACAGACGTAACAATACAACTTAGAGAACTACAAGGCCCAAAGGAGAATAGAGTTGCCTTAATCACAGATAACACGTATCACAAGGCTTTGAAGCTCCACTTTGTAATCAGAGGCCAGTCACGCCAAGAGTGTGTGTGTGTGTGTGTGTGTGTGTGTGTGTGTGTGTGTGTGTGTGTGTGTGTGTGTGTGTGTGTGTGTGTGTGTGTGTGTGTGTGTGTGTGTGTGTGTGTGTGTGTGTGTGTGTGTGTATATGTGTGTGGGTGTGAGTGTCTTAGTGTGTGTATGTGGAATGCGTGTCTGTCATTTCATTCTCCTGAGTTATGTGATGTGAGTCTGAAGGAAGACGGAATGTGAGGAATTTGATAACGTCAGAGGAGCCACAGTGTTTACTGACGGAGGTGTGTGGTAAAGGCCTTTGCCTGTGTGTGTGTGTGTGTGTGTGTGTGTGTGTGTGTGAGTGTGAGAGAGTATTGAGCTACGTCCTTAAGGGGATACTGGGTGTGTGTGTGTGTGTGTGTGTGCTTGCTCTCTTCTTTGGTCTTGAGTGTGTGTGTGACGTGGGGTGAAGCATGGTTGCAGGCCCTTGCCATGCCCTGAAGACAGGCCTCTGGCTTCATGGATCAGATGTGAGTGACACCCCAAGACGGGGGCTCACTCTTTGAAGTGGAGAACAAACCTGTCTTTCTCCTCTTCCCCTGGTCTCTTCTGTCATCGTTCCCTGAGTCAGGAAGGACTTTTCTCTGAGGCCATTTCTTGCCCTGGCATCGACTTCAAAGTGAAAGAGAGTTGCTCCTTGACTAGAGGACAGTGCTTTGTCGGGAGCTGAAGTTGTTTTATGTTTTTCCCCCTTTGTGTCTGTGGGGGGATTTTATTAGCATGTTAATGGTACCCAGGAGCTAGCCGTAATGCCAGGTGTGCTGATAGCACAGCCTGAGTCTTGTGTCTTAACTCATCTGGCTTGTGCACTTTAGTCACCTGCAAAGCTACTTATTACACAGAGCCTATTGTGTCTGACTTCACACAGAGAACTTGGCACCTTTGTTATCAGATGAGGACGAACCTGTTTATGTTTCTCTGCTCAGCCTTTAAGCTACCTGGAGCTTGTGTCTCCACCCCTCAAGAGACTTGAAAGTTGAGGACCTTTGAGTGTCATCTAATGTGTCTGGTGGATAATGTCTAATGATTTTTTTTGTAGTCAGTGTCTTATTCACACAATGTCTACCAGTGTCTGTGCTGCTACTGTTCCTTGTAGTACATGTGTGGTGTCACGTCAGATCTCTAAGTGGAAACAACACACCTGTGAATGTGGTGTGGGGATTACTGTTAATGAAAAAGGTTTGGTGTTGTGAAATGGGGGTAGGATGTTATTTGTATATTCAAGAGTGCTTGTTTCGACCTTCATACATTGAAACTGCCTATGACTATCTTTTTCAGATCTGGGACATGAGTGATGATGAGAGCATATGAAGAGAACTCACAAGACTGCGTTGAATGGGCATCCAGACTCCAGAGCTTACACTTGGATACAGATTGACAGTTTCGTGTAAGATCAGCAAACAAAGTCAAAATGCATCTTGTTTTCTCTGCTGTTGTACCGTATGTCTGATAACTTATATACATATGCACACAAACATGCATATCCTTTGTTATTTTCTAACTTCATTGTGTTGTTGTATATCAAGTCCTTTTACTCAGAGTTACTTTGACAGTAACATTAAAAACCATGCATCATTTACTGTTCTAATGGCCTCTCTTTTACTGTCATAAGAAAATATTTCAGCACTTTAGTAAAACAATATATACTTAATGGGTTTAGAGGGACATGAAGCCATAAAAAGAATAGGACTGTAATAACTGACACCAAATATCACTGTATTGCCCTACTGATGTTTGCAGCACACTGCTCAACAAGGCAAAAGGAACAGCAGTCACTAAACTCCAGTACGGCCATTTTCTTTCTCTCTCACACTCACACACACACACGACAATAAAGTGGACACTTGTCAAGAGCTGTGGTTTAAGAGCACTTTATTGTTCGTCAAGGCTACTTTAAGTACAAAAAGGTGGCCTGCCAAAACCTTTTTTTATTCGAAGGCGAAAAGGCCACAAAAATTAGGATATAATACAGATTTACAAACAGACTCGGGGTCAGAGGAAGAACACTTAACATGCTGCTTCCAAGTGAAGAGATTTTACAAGTTTCGTGTAATCTTATTTTTGTCTTTTCTTTTTTTTCCCTCCATACCTCCTCCAGATCTACTGCTTAAGTAAAGAAAAAAAGGCATTTTAATTCCCAACTAGTCAGGTTTGAGTGGATGTGGCCCATCTGTGCTTGCACACTTGAGATGGACATGTTTGTTCTGAGGTGTGGGGGGGCGTCCCCATGGGAATAGGGTGCTGTTGTTGAGACTGCTCAGTAGCCTTCAGCGCAGTACACGCCCTGCTCTCATAGAATAAACTGTGTTCCTGCACTTAACCTTTTACACACAAATCTACAAATGAAAAAGATCAACTTTTTTCAGAAAAACAAACAAAAAAAATAATAATAATAATGCATGATTACAATAAAAGGACAGGGAAAAAATTAAATAGCTACATATCATTAACAAATTAATTGTTCCTCAAAAAATATGACTACGATTTTTTTCTGTTCTCTGTACATTCGTTACGCACAGCGTAATGATGGTCTTATAGTTACCTATATAAAAAGTTTTATTTTTTTCTTTAAGTGATTATCCTACAGTGTGTAGGGTACTGTGTGCCAAAGCTGAAAGTGAGCCTAGTTTAACCAAAAACAAAAAAAACGTGGTGAAATGTGTACATAATGACCTAGGGACCCAATGCCCTTTCCCTCTGTATACATGCAGACTGAAGTAGGAAGCTTTAAAATGGCCTACTATGCAATACAAAACATTTTCATGTGTCCATTACAAACATAGAAAATACAAAATGAATGAATGAATTTTCTTCGTGGAGTATTTTTTAGTGTCACTCTTCTGCTTATGTCATTGCTGTTGCAGGAGGCAAACATATGCTGTCTAGCAGCCATTGTCACTCTTTTCAAACACGATGTGATTGGCTGAATTTAGTTGTGGCTAATGGGGTGAACTGGGATGATGGAATGTCGGGACATACGATTTTAGGGAAGGATAAGCTTAAGATGGGCAGTGCGTATGTCCGTGCCGCTCCAGATTTCTGCCACCTTATATCACTAATGTTCGTTGTTAGTAGTTATACTGAAATTGAGACACAAATGCAAGACCTGTACTAGGTTCCTTGTAAGAGGAATGTATTTCGCCTTGGTGCAGGTTGAAAAGAAAAAGAAACATGTCAGAGGTCTACACAGTTGCAGGCAACTGTTGCGAAAATTAAGAGAAGTCGATAAAAGACGTCTACAGAGCAAAAAACGAGAAATGCGTCTCGACACATTTTTTCTTTTCCCGGAGAGATAGTGAACTCTCAGGGGGCTGACCTGTCAACAGCTGCTAACGTTCATCTTTTTTTTCAGTCATGCAAAATGTGACAGCATCCTGTACCATGGATTAATAAGGTATAAAAATCCAACCGTTTATAATATGTAAGACCTGTCCGGAGGCCATCCTCTTGATGCTGGTTGCTACCATAATGAATATTGAATACAAAATATTGAGTACAACTGTACCAGCAGTAAGTTTATCTGGACTGTTACTGACAAAAATAGAACTAAACATCTGAAAGAAAAGGCTAATACAAGAATGAAGATTGAAATGTCTAAACAATAGATACCAGCTATTTCAAACATGCATCAGTAAGCACTAGTTTTACCCTTCAAACCATAGCTACTCTACCGAAACCACAGTGCCTGGGGAAACACACATATCCAAAATGATTCCAAAAATGCCCATGTGTAGAAAAACAGTCTGGTTGTCAGCACCAACCAGAAAGAAAATTGAAAAAAATGTCTCTAGTCTGAAGCAAGAGATGGCTTGATTAATCACCCCTTCCTTTCCCTGCAACATCTACTGGGATGATGCACCACCAAACCAGTGCAGTCGGCACTCTCAATGTTTGGTATTTTTGAACAACAGAAATAACCTTCAAAAGAGGAAAGAATCATATTAAAAAATACTGAACATGAGTTATCCCACTCAGTGGTGACATGTTATCTCAGTCCATCTATCAATAGTGCAAATCAGACCAGGCCTTCCTTTTCAGCAGGGGGAGAGTTAGCGAGGGTGCATGGGACTGCACACGGGGTGGTGGTGCATAACAACCAGAGGTCCGGATCAAATATTCCGATGGGTGCCATGAAAGAACTGCTTGTTCTTAGACTAAAGGTTCGCATCAGAAGGTTCTTTGGTAACTCCAGCAGGTCGTTAAGATGCAAGCTGCTAATTACTAGTTCAAAACAAAATGGTTCCTGCATGTTTTTGTTTTTTTGTTTTTTTACACTGTGGGCAATGCAATATGCCAAGCAAATGAAGGCAAACATACTTCAAAAGAAATGAAAAAGTAAGGCAAAAGACAAGAAAAATAAAACACACAAAAAAAGAAAAACATAACAAATTACAGATGAAGCCCCTTCTTTTTTCCCCCTCTGTCTTATGTACACAGCTATACACTAGCAATGCTGTCCGCACTGGGCGAAAACATGCACGCATGGTTTGTCAGAAGCCAAGGCTCAGGGTTAAGGTACGGGGGGGGGGGGGGGGGGAGGGTCTGGTCTGGTCCTCTTTTCAGGAGACGACTGAGGGGGAGTGACTGTGGTTGAGCATGTGGCTGCTGGGTGAGGACTCAGGGCTGCCCGTGGAGCCGCCCTTGGCCTTGATCTGGAGCCAGGTCTCACCCAACGCCTTGGCAAAGTGGTCATCCACCGAGCCGGTGATGGACACCGAGTTGGTCACTGGCTCCGGCTCCTTGTAGTTCTTGCCCAGGCTGCGGCGGAAGTGCTCCTCAATCACAGGGTCGCAGACCGTACTGTTAGCTAGCAGAGAGATGGATGGGGGGGGGGGGGGAAGGAAGGAAGAATGGTCAACTCAATGTAGAATAAACCCTCAGCACTGGAGAAGTGGAGAGATTCATATGGTAGATAATAAAATTCATAAAACAAGAGAGTACGTCAGGAAGTGTTTTTTTTTTGTGTGTGGAAGTTACGCAACTCAATCTGGAATTGATTAGCATCTTCCCCTGTGTGCCAGAGCACAAGAACTTCATCTCAGAGCGCCGGTCCCAGATGGGATGTGAAACTTCTTTTCCCGTGACCCTACACTGACCTGTGCTGAGCTACAGTGCCCACAGCAGGCCTCTGACCCTACTTATCACTCATCCCTATGACTATGTCTTAAGGCCTCTACAGACTATGCATAGATGAGAGACGTCCAGCGATGTTGCGACCAAAGGCCATGGAATGGCAATGGCATTCGGCGACTTACAACGGAAGCAGGCAAAATCATCGTAGGGAATGCAAAAACTGAACTAATCCTAACTTTGAAGTGACACGAATTAAGCGACTACCAATGGGAGTAAAAGATACCATTCACAGACCAGGACTGAGTTCCCCAAACATTTTTGAGGAGGGAACAATGTCCAGGACCATTGTGTATACATTATACTGTTATTTGTTGTATCAAATAGAAAATAAATGTGGGTTATATGTTTCCAGTGCCCTGTTGATGTATGTGAGTACAGACTAGCTATATGTTTATCCTGTATATGCTAATATCGAGCAAGGTAGTCTATTGCTTGTTTCACTCAGAAACATACACCCACTAGCGACCAACAGTCAGCTAAAGTGATTGCAGAGGAGTGACTTTTTTTTATGTGTATGAGGCTTTGGAGACGCATTGTCTGTAGAAAATTTCACTCAGGCAGTACTAGGCTATTTCCTCTCAGATGTAGCCAACTGCACGTATTGACAGGCAATAGTTTTAAGTTGTTGGTAATTGTTTTACTCTCTGTCACAACTTTGAGTCTGGAGAGTGTTCTCCAGAGGGCTTTAAATGAATAGGTCTGCTCAGGGATGGAGCTACTTACAGCTGGAAGGTCTCCTGTAGTTGGAGGCCAGGCCAGAGGAGCAGCCGTTGTGGGAGACAGGGCAGTGGGAGAGGTTACAGTTGCGGTTGTTCGCCGGGGCACAGGTGATCACAGAGGGCCGATTCTGCTCAAAAAGGGGGAAAAAACAATGACATGAAGACTTGAAGAGCAACAACTGAGAACTCCAGCACCACTACAGCAACATTTGAAAAAGTAAACACACAGAGGTATTTTTTTAAATAGTCAACAGACTATTTTGTAAAGAAGTCTAACTGGTGAAAGAAATAACTGACTAGTCTGTCAATAAATGTCCTGCTTTCAGCTTCCTGCTAGCGCACAGTTGAGCCTTTCTCTGGCCTGTTCTACCTGGAGGCGGTGTGGTTACCTGCTGGCGCTCGATGGGGCTGACGTTGGGTGAGAGGGCGAGCGAGCGGGCAGCGTCCAGGCTGTGTTTGGTCAATGCGAGGGGCTGGTCCATGGCCAGGCTGGGCATGTGGCCATACAGGGACCCGGCGTGCAAACTCACGGCCGGCACGGAGGCTCGCTCCGGGGGGCTGCGGCTGCGCTCACGGGGGTCCTTGCGGTAGTCCCCATTGATTGGTTTACCTCTGTGGAGATGGGCAAAGACACACACACACACAAGGGGAAGGTTTGTTAGTGTGAGTTTCCTATTGGGGCAAGTGCAGGCCTGCTTTCTACTATTAATACTGTCATTCAGCAGGGGCCCAGTGTTTGCACGGCTGCTTGATAAGGACATCTGTGTGCACTGTGCACTTACTCAAGCTCCTCTTGACTATGAATATTCAACATGTTTACCGTGCAAAGCCGGAGCACAACTTTTCTAAGCATGAAGCTCAGGGGCAACCATTTAAATTGAGTTTTGCAGGCTTTTCATGAAGGAAGGTTGGGTCAGAGAAGGAAAAATGGCCTTCCCATCAAGTAATGGGAACCCATGGACATCCTCCAAGCGAGTTGAAGTGAACACAATTCTCATACACAAACGTCAAAGACTGAACAATTGAACCAGTGTGCGTCAGTTCATTCACAATGAGCAGTTTCCAGCTTAACAAATCACATCCTTCTACCCTGTTTTCTCAGGAAGAGCAGGGAGGTAAATACAACTCCAAAACGAAGGCTCCTTCTCTCCTTCCCGTTCTCTCTCTTTCTCTCTCTGTCTCTCTCTTCCGCTGTGTATTCCACCCTTCCTGAAGGAGCTGAGTCTGCCAGCAACGAGGAGAGGAGGCCCTGTTTAGGGGGGAGTTCTCCTGGCCGTTCGCAGCACTCTCGTCTCAGCTTCACAGGAGGAAAACTTAATACCCCTTCCCCAACCACACACTGTAGCAGAGACCGGAGGACAGGCAGGAACTGGGGGCTGGGAAAGGGGCAACAAACACAGCCCCTGATTAGTTTACAATGAGCTTTGTGTGCCTTCAAGGGGGTGGGATAGGAAAGGGAGGGGGAAGGCAGGCCAACAACGAAATTGCATCTTTAAATCCCCCTGTTCTGTATATGGTTAGCCATGGAAGACTACATCAATGAGGGACTGTCAACTTAAAGCATGAAGTTAAAGATTTTACAATGGACCTTGCAAACCTCCTGGGTAGTTTAAAGGCTGCTTTTTTCGTTTCCTACTGGGGAGTGCGTGCAGGAGAGCAGAGAGGGAAGCTTGTGGGCCCATGGTCCTTGAAATAGTCTGTTACTAGGCAACTACACTGGCAAGTAAAGCATCTGCAGTACACCGTTACGTCCACCGGAAATGTCTCTCCCACAGAGACAAATAGGGTAAGCTGGACAGGGAGAGAAACTCTTTTTATTGCACAGACAAGAACAACTTTTTTTTACCCCAACAAAGGTTCATTTCACAAATGCTCCCTCCAGTTTCTGAGAGAAATGTCCCAAGTTATTCTGAGAACTTAAACCAGGACTTTTTGGCAACTTTGGTTTGTTTTTACAAATCAAAATGATAAAAGTTGAAGAACAAGGAGCTGAAAACAAAAAGCAAAGTCTGTGCATTTGTGCATAGGGAAAAAAACACCTTGAGTGAGAAGCCACTTGCTGTATTGGCTGTTAACATCTACCTCCTGAATGTAAACAACTACTGCCTTATCGTTCTCATGCAAACCCTGCGCTCACTCCCTCTCCCCAACTCATGTGAAGTATTAATGTTGTTGTATGAATATGCTGCAGAGCGCCGTTTAGACATGTTCTCTCTGGGCTGGACGACACTCAGATCCAGTTTCTCCCTCGGGTCTTTAAGCAGCTCTGCCCATACGGCTCACAGAAGAGAAGAGAGAGAATGGGATGGATTTAAGATTTAGAAATGGGGGATGAGGGTGAATGTGGGGATAGGGGTAAAACCCTTCTTTTTTCATAGGTGTCTTTATATACACTGGCTGTTAGAACAAGGGTCAAAGAAGAATAAAGCTTTACATGAAAATATGAGGCTTTTATCCCCCTTTGATGTGATGATGGATAAGGGTTAGGGGGAATCTGTGCTCACCCAACATTAATCCCTTTCAGACAGCATGAAGACAAACCAGCCTACTCCTACACGGACGCCTCAGCCTTGGAGAGCAGAGTGCAGAAAGCAGTCTGCTTCACAAAGAAACATCAATCATGGGGCTGGGGTGAGGGGTAGTTGAGGCCACACCCTCTTTGTTGTAAAAGTTCTGGGACTACTACAAGTGGCCGTGTGCACACTGCAGTTTCAACTGGGCCTGCAAACCCTAGGTGGGGTATTCTCAGCCTAAGCTTTTCATTTTATTGCAACCCAATTTTATGGGAACTGAAAAGTATATGTATATCGTGATTGACAGATTTAGCCTGGTCTTATAATTCACAGGAGTGCCCTAAAGGTTTTTTTTTTTTTTTTTTTACGAGGGCTTGGGTTATATGCAGCGTGCAATTAGTGGTGAATCTTGTGGCATCTTAAAACGGCTACACAGAGGGATCTATTAATTTAAAAATTGGACAAATCCTCTCTGTATATTATGATAAAGTCACATTACTTGCACAGTATGACCACTTGCCCATTTCTGTTTAATGCCCAGTGTGGAGCAGCTGTTCTCATGCCATTTAGTTTTGCTTTCAAGTTAAGGTCATCCTCTGAGGAGCCCATGTGCTTCTCTGGTGGCCTGAAGAAAATACACACAAAAGGGCCAGGCATTCAAAAGTCATACTTTTGGCATCTCATACTAATGACATCTGTCAAACGTTAGAAAAACCTCGCCTAATCAGTCTGAAGCCTGCAGTTAGATATCAGAAAGATGGCTATAGTAGCAGCCTTTCCACACTGTTAAAAGACATCAAGTACGCCAATAAAAACAAGAGACATTTTCTCACAATTGTGTTTCGCAATGGCTCAAAGGGGAGGGGAAGGAGAGGGGGGACCCTGACTACAAATCTTGGCAGGCTGTGGAGTTTTATTTCTTGTTCAAGACCCTGGAACCTCACCCTAAGAGATACAGGAAACATCTGGGAGAGATCAGGCCATGGAAGGCCCCCAACCACAGGATACAAACACGGCCCTGTGCTGCCAGTCCCCCTGGAAACCACATGCTCACTGACTTTGGGTGTCTCTCACTGGGCATCGCTAGTGATTTCTTCTGTAGGTTCAGACTTTAATTAAGTGTGTTTTAAGTATTACTTTAATACGATCCTGAATGAGGAAGACACACATCCAGCTACACACAGTAATGTTTGTACTGAATAGATTCTGCTGAGATGTATGGGTATTTTGACGCCTTTTATTCATTTGAATAGTAAGACTCTGATGAAACTAATGGCTTGGGTTCATAGATGTATTTGTTTCTCTAGCAATAAAACATCCAAATGCCTGGTACTCCATGAGCATTGCAATTACAAATGACTAATTTCTTCTTTTTGGCAGACAGACTCATTCACATCAAAGTGTGTGAGCGTGACTCGGGAATAATGATGTTTATACAGACAGTCTCCCTTGCAGTGCCCTCGTCTCCAGACTAGTTTTAGTGAGGTTTGGGTTTGGGGCAATTTCATTATTTATAATCCTGAATCAGCTCTGTTATGAGTCTGGCAATAACTGATCTAAGCTTATCCTGAGCACCCAAAGGCCATGTCAAGGTCTTGCAGAAAGGAACTGGGATAACACAGGAAATCCAAACTAACAGTAGCCCAACCCTCTAAATGTATTCATGTAATAAACTCCTCAGGTCAAAATGCCCCGTGCCCCGTATAATGTTATTTACTTGCAAATACAAGACAAAGGGCACTTTGATCATCTCATTAAGAGGTGCTGACACTCATACCCTTGCTAATTATGCTGCTGTGAAGTCTTTTAAGTGCAAAATCTCAGTCTGAGCATACCAACAGTGACTTCAATTGCAATATCAAAGGGATCTGCATGAAACATTTATGCACTTAACAACAGAAGAAAAGGGTTCCATGTAAAACAGCAGCAAACTATGATTTCATCTGGGCCTGACCACTTTGGCACAGGCCTACCCTCCCTCTGTGTTTGGCTCTGGGGTGGAGGCCATGAGAAGCAAGAACTCTCAAGGTTCCCAGCAGGCAAAGCTGAGGACTGCCGAGTTCCCACTTCTAGTAAGGGACCTTTTTTTATTTTTGGCTGTTGTTCGTTTTTACGTTCACCGCAGAGCGCCCAGCACCAACGCCACTCTAGGGGGAACGCCAGCACCCAAACATGAGAACAATCACTGATCTACAAACCAGGCTCCCGTACTTAAATCTGAAAAGCTTCTGAGATAGGAAGAACAACTGCTTTTTTGGTGTGCAGGTGGCTGGGAGGTGGAGGTGGTGGTGGGGGGTTCTGGCTGGGGTGGCCGACTGAAGTGAATGGGTGGTGTGTGTGAGGGGTGGGGGGTGAGGGGGTTGCTTCTACGGCAGTGGGGGCGTCTCCACGGGGACAAGCCAGAGCAGGCTTCCAACACGCAGTGGGTTGACAGGATAAGGGGCCCTTTGTTTTCGACAGCGCAGTGAAAATGAGAAAATGGCCCCCGCCTGACATAGGCCCTTCTCCACAACACAGCGTCTCCCCCCACAGACACACTTTACAGAGTTATGGCTCTCTGTACCTCTCTAAAGTCCCCTCGCCCATTCTCTTCTGTTCTCAGCAGAAAAAAAGAGCACACTAATGTCGGCAGCTCTCGCAATGTGACTGCAGCGTTAATGCTGTTGCGCAACGCCTCATTTGTGCCCACACTTACAGCAAAGAGAAGCGGCTGCATAAATACCGGCTTGCAGAGAACACCTCACAAAAACGTGGGTTACAGAACATATAGCTGCACATTAAAACTTACGAAACGGTGAGTGCTGCTCTTACAAAGAACCCCTTCAGGAACCAAAATGACCGCAGGCTACCCCAGAGGTACTGAAACCTGAGTGCTTCTGGAGTGGGCCTGAGTGTATGAGAATATCGTTGAGAGGGCAACTCTCTGGACAAAAGACAAGAAGGGGAGCAGGGCGCGGGCAGCCACCCTCCCCTGTTCAGCCCGGGCCGCTGCAGGGCTTGCTCTCCAGAAGTGGAGCGCCATAATAGTAACCTGAGCCGCTGGGACTGCTGCCCCAGTCTGTGGTGTCAGGTGTCAGCTACCTATGCCCCCTCCCCTGCCCTCTGGCTTTTAGTCTTTCACTCGCAGGAAGATTCCACCACAAACATGGTCTGTAGAGCTCTTGTAAAAGCCCAGACTATAAAGTTAAATAAACTAGTGGCCATTAGCCAGAGAAAACATACAAATTGAAGTTTTAAAATTGTGGAAATGTCTCACTTGAATCTTCTTGTTGATACTGATGTAGACAAAGAGCACAACTCAAGGCACAAAAAAAGGGCAAACACACAAAAGGATTCAACAGCCTTGTGAATAATAATGTTTTTTTTTTATAGAGCACCAGTTTCCCCTCTGTATTTCCTATCAAAAGATATTTGTGTTGTTTTTTGCTGAGGCTGGCAATTTCAGTGCATAATGTTTCTAACAACACAAGTACAGGCTTTGAGTATAACACAATAGTCAGTCATGTGTCACTCCCACTTGACACATGCAACAGCGACAATTTCATAAAGTTTAATTAATGCACACTGAAAACCACAGAGCACGTGACCGATTAAGGCCTGTGGCATATTTAAACACTATGGAGGGCCGAGCATTGAGAATAGCCATAACAATGAGCAGGGCCACTGAGGGTGGTGGACATAAAACACCTACAATCATGCCTATGGTGAGCTGTAACCCTTCACAAAGTGCTGACACAGCTCGTCTACGGGTGAACGATAGTTCTTCTAACGCAAGAACCCATTGTTTCTCCAGCCCACCATCCCACCCCGGGCTTCTGCAGAGTTCAGCCAAGCCATGCGGTCGGAGTGGTGTAGGCCTGATCTGGCCCCGTTTCAACCCTCAGGAAAGATGATCCCACTCGTGTGGCCAACGTGTTAACTCCTGTGACCTGGGGGTTTGGACCTCTGTCACACAGTGGCAGGAGACGGGAGGGGATGACCCCGTTGACTGAAATAATATTGCTGCAAAAAACACAACTAAAATAATATTAATAGTACCAAAAAAAAGTAAATAAACAGAACTGGCAATAACTGGGAATATATCTAGGTCAATGTGTGGGAATATTTCAGTGAAAAGGGGGGCTGGTCTCGTGATCAGTCTGTTTACTCCAGCAGTTCTGTAAAGAAGCTAATCGAATACCGCCCTGCCCGGGGTAGAAAGGGGGTTTCACAGTCCCAGTGATTTGCTCTACTTCCCCTGGGGCCCAATTCCAGAGGGAAGAAGACAAATCCCCCTAACATGAACACATTGACAACTGCAAACTGCATCCTTGTTGGACCATGTCCCTGCTCTCCAGCTTACACTCCGATAACAAAGTTTGATTCGAATTGCCCAAGTGCACCCAACAGCTGTGAATACTGTGGAATGCTGAGCCAGAGATGGCACTGCCAGGCATGGCAGGAATCCACAGCCTGTGATGCCCTGAAGAAGAGTGCCATGAGTGTTCCCATTATTCCTCAGATCAGCTAACACTTGCGTCCTAATTTGTGCCACGCATTCCCCGGCCGTGAACTCGACTGGGCCACTGCGACTGACACGGGGGTGAGTTATTCGACGCTAAACAGCCATGTCTGTGGTCCTATGACTCAAGGCAGCCCCTTCGGAGCTGGGCTGGAATGCAGGGAATCCACAGGGCCCACAGTGATGGCTGCCATGGGGTATGGGGGTATGGCCAGGCACTGCAATTGCACCAAGGGCTCCCTGCACAGGGATCTGGAATGCCAAGAATCCCAGACTTCACCACCATCACAGCACTGGACGCATTCACAGGCCTTCCCCTACGGAATCTGAAGGAGCTGGGAAACCTGCACAGTCTTTACATTCCAGGCCAAACAGCAACCTTGCAGAAAAACTCTGTGTCCTGCTCTAAAAAAGGAAGTGCTCAATGGCAGAAAGTAGAGTTGGCCAAGAGTTAGGAGTGTGCATACTTCACATTCTCAGGCAGAGTACAAATCTGGGACAAATACATGTTGGTGGTTTCTCTTAAACCCTTCTGTTCATTTAGAGTTCTACAAGATTCATTCACTTTTCAAACAGAATTGGCCATGTTCCGCATTCCAGATATATGACGATGTGCTGACACGTTATGATACTTTTTCATAAGCATTTGTCAGCCGTGTAAACCTTCTAAGGTTGCCATACCAGGACTTCCCTCTCCTATCTATCAGAGTATGAAATCGCAAGCCGCTGACACGACTTGAGGAGCTCTGAGCGCTGTGAAAAAGTCAGGCGTGACATTTATGGGGTTGAGCTTACAACTGTGCGGCGAACAGCCGGCTCATCTTGGCCACGTGCTCGTTGCTGCAGTCGAGGTCGTCGTGGGCTTGGTCCCCGCTGTGCTTCCGCTTGCTCGGGCTGATGGGAGGAGGGCCGGTCCTGTGGTTGCTGACGGCCGAAGAGAGGGACATGGGCTGCATCCTGGGCTCTCCTCTGAGGGCGGCCTCGCCTGCACACAACACAGTGGAGCACAATGTGAGATCACTTTACTGGATTTTATTGACACTGGTTTACGAGTTATTTTCAATACATTGGAGGCATTAAAGAGGGGGAAAAAACACACACACACACACACACACACACAAACATGGGTCTGTGTGGGAAAGATACAGATCACTGGAAGTGAAAATTGCCAAACTGTTGGGAACTCAAAAGGTTGAAACAGCATCAAGGCAAGAGTGCATTAAAACTAATGAATGCCATTTGGGCCTCCTAATCCTTGTGTTTTGCGTGTTGGCTGGGGGTCCACAACAAAGCGTGTGAACCAAAGGCACAGACAAACCTCATCCAAATTTTAATTAAACTCACTGGCTGATTGTAACTCCCATTTCATGTGGAGAGTTTGCCCTGCTTTTTACAAACCTGCTCTGACGCAAACAGTTTTTTCCAGTGACTGCTTAGTTCGCAACTACCCGTACGCCCCCCTTGCCTTTTTAAAGTGCTAGAGGATAATTAAACCTGTGCTACAACTGCTACAAAAAGAGGGGCCAGCTGTTTATGTCTCAATTCACAGGCAAAAAAAAACAAAACACTAATGCAATGCAAGTAATGAAAAAGTTCCCATAACATTTTGAAGCTGTTACAGTTTGGAAATGGCTACACTTTCTAATGCCAGGGAATCAGCCAAACCAAGTAAACAGTCCAAGGTGGATATCTGCAGTGTGGTACAGTAGCACGCGGTGCATGCAGAGTGTGAACTGAGGGGGAGGGAGGCAGGAAAATTACAACTGGCAGCCACTGGCTACTGGGTGTTTCCACTACGGAGGAGGTTTGCTCGACCCAACACAGCGATTTTACTGAATGTATTTACTGGGCCACATTCATGGGGAACATTAATCTAAGTCAATATCAACAGAATAAACCTGACTTTTTTTGGGGGACCTGCAGGAAAATAAAATCATGGCTACTTGAGGTATCCACAATCTTGCAGATTAGTCTTTTCAGTCTTTTAGTAAAAAGTTGTTAACCTACTGCTCCTCCCTACTATGGTCTAAAGCTGTGCTGAAATACTAAAAGACAAATGGAAGATTTCAGACACAACGCTTACAAGGTGATCAAAGCACCACTGTGACCAAGCTAACAACACATACAAAACAATGCTCCCCCTTCTGCCCCACAGACAAATAGCTCGTCGCGAGGTGTCTTCAGAACAAGCGGCCTATTTTCCCTCCACTGGCATGTTTCTACTCGTCCGCCCTTGCTCCATGGCAACAAGGGTATGACATCATTGTTTTTGGCAGAGGCCCGGGCTCTGTAATAAAGACGAGACTGTGGGCCTTGGTTGGTGGCACTGCATTTCAGCCATTGAGGCCAGAGTCCCTGACACACGATAGCTTATCTGCGCTCTGCTTTGAGAGTGAGCCACTCCAAATGTGTGTGTGTGTGTGTGTGTGTGTGTGTCTGTGTGTGTGGCTATGCTCCTACACTATCGCAAGAGAATGAGCACGTAATCTCTTACTTGCAAGACTAATGTAGTTTATTGTCCTTCAGGCCAGACAGATAAGACTATTGGAGGAAAAAGGGAAAATGCTAAATAGGCCAAGAATGGAGTCAGAAAACTGCCACTGTTCAGCTGCATAGTATCATGTGAACAAAGAAAAGTCATTCAAGAGTCATTTTGCACGAGTCATCGCACAACATTTTCACATCCTTCCCCAAACTCCAGTAATGCCAGGCCTTAAAGCAGGATATCAACAGGTATGGTGCCATGCAGACAGAGGGCCAACACAAGGCTTTTAAAGAAAAAACTGCCCAAATCAGCATCCAATTCCACACCAGTGCACACAAAGACCTCCCACGTCCAAGAGCTGCACAAAACAGATACAGCAGGGATTTCTCCCCACAGAGCAACTAAAAGGATCCCTTCTTTCATACTTGTTGCATTTCACACTTCGTGTGTGTGTGGGGAGAGTACAGAGCCAAACCAACAGAGAAGCTTCAGCGCTGCCAAAAGGAGGGGAAAAAAAAAGAAAACTACTGGTACAGTAACTTTTGCAAGGCACATGCTGAGCCACAAAGATCACTATCTGTGTCGGGACAGACGCGCGCTGATGTTTGATGTTCTGAGAGGCAGTCATTAAGTGCAAAGCGATCAAAGGCAGGTCTCTACTTGGGACATCAAACGTGGAGGCAGGAGTGATCGGGTTACAGAGGTGCACGCCTCCTAAACCCCTTTGCCCCCGCATCTCCGAGTGCTGCTTTAAAGAGCTGAACATAAGCACGGCATCCGCTGCAAATGATATTTTTGGCAAACTCCTTTGCTGTAACCCGAACCCCAGTGCAAAGGAACACCTCCATTTAAAAAAGACGTCTGAGGCCTGGCTTGAATTCGCTCAAGTCGGATGTTGGCAGGACAATGGTCTCCTTTCAGCATCTGTGTGTTTTAACTTGTCTTTCTATGCATTCACAATGCCTCACACTTGCACCCCAATCCCCTTTGAAATAGAAGGAGGCATAACACATTCAAAAAAGGAACATAAGGTTGTAAGAGGAACTTCCAGCTCAACAATGAGCTTTTGTGTGTTGCGAAGTTTGCATGAAAAAATATCCTAACATGGGTAACTAAACTTTCTTTCTCCACACACACACTCACAGTATTGTTTCAAAGATTAGCCATTCAGTTTTCCTCCTCGCTCCCTCTCTGCCCTCCACACAATTCACCTAAGCTTGTCCTTTTGTATGAGTCCATGTGGAGAGATGGAGGAACATGTTTGGTGGAGGTGACAAAATATCAAACTTACTATGTTGAGCAGCACTCTCTCCACCTCGGCCCAATGAGGAGTGGACCTCCACATCCCTCTCTCAGCCTTTGAGACTTAAATTAAGCTCTCCAGCAGACAGGGGTGCCGGGAGCAGGAGAGCAGGAGATCTTAATTTAAGTCTCAGAGGCTGAGAGAGGGTTGTGGAGGTCCACTCCTGATGGCAGATGTCACCACAGCGTGCTAGTGTGTGAGAGTGTATGGCTGTATTGGGATCAAGGGCCGGGAGCTTCTTTGGGCATCTCCGTACAGTAAGCAGAGAAAGTGCCGCCTCAACTCAACTCACCAAAGGAGGTCAAAGTGTTGAAAATATTCATTACAATACACTTCTACACTCATACTCCATATTCTGTGAACATTATTTTTACCGCCATTTGCAGTGTTCCAACAGTCTTGTATAATGTCACTGGTGATAGCAGAGCTTCAAAGTCGACCTGAGAGAAGACTCTCAAATACAATCTTTAGCATACAGTGTCTTTCCAAAACCACTGCAATGGAAACTGACAACATTGTCAAGAGAATGTGTGCACAAACTTCAAATACTGAACACAACAGACTCACAGAGATAAGGAGTTATGGGTGCACATGTCACAAGCCAAAGTTGACATTAAACAGGTCTATTAACTTGAAAACATTTATGTCATTGCACAAATGTGTCCACATCAAAATGTAGGCTATAGCACTTCTTTGCGGAAATATTTCTCTATATTTCTCTCCTCTGAGTAAGCTGGTGAAAGGCACCCTTTCCACTACTTCAGAACGAGCAGAGACGACACTGACTGATTAACCAACAGACTAACCGGCCTATTTATAGCAATGATGCACTGCTTTATGCACAGAAGCCCAGATAGGTTAGCCATGTGCTTGACGGGCAATTCTTCGGAGCCCATTATAAATAGCGGAGAAGCCTGTCGTGCTCTGCCGATTGTGTATTTCCAGCCACTGTCACTGGGTCACGTGACCACATCCCCCTCCACCTTCACCCCTTCGCCACCCCGGAGGCCTGAGGAGTTAGCTTCAACGTTTGCACCCAGAGAGTGAGAAGCACAGAAGCACAGACTGAGAGTGAGCAAGAATAAGGCCTTCAGAATAGATCCGGCAGGTCGCCATCCAAGCCACGCCAATCATGCCTGCCACACATTTGAGCTGGGAGTTTTCCGTCCACCGAGGCCAGTTATCTTTGGAGGGCTTCAAGGCTTATCATGGAAACATGGGTGAGTCACCAGGGCCAGGAGAAAGGACCAAAACAATTTAATAAAAATGTCTTGCAACTGCAAACATGCCATATTACCCATCAGAAGAGACAGGAAGAATGGCTTCCGGATCGATCAACTTCAGTCTGATGAAGCGTAGATCAACTTTCTTTCCATCGTGTCATTTCCTTTATTCACTTATTCTGGTGTAACTATTTATGGGGCGAACAAATCCCAGCCTCTGACATAGTCATGGCAGACAATCACTTCCCTTCAAAATAAGTCTGGCCTTAGGCCAACTAAGTTAGCCATGAAGATGAGTGGACCTCTGCCCACCCACCACACTGCCCTGGTGATGTGAGATGCATGTGCAACACCAAGAGTACTGATGCACTGAACCTCACAAGGTATCAGATAGAAGCTCAGGATATACTGCAAATGCATCTGGCCTTACCAGAGGTTTACTACAGCATCAAGCATGACATCAGAATACCACAGCTATATAGAACATAGAAAGAGTGACGGGGAGAACACTAAGTGTTCATGAGCCCTTCACACAGAAGTAGAGACAGGGACCTAAGGTGTGGGGGCTAAGAAAGGAAACCCTTAAAGAAAACAAGAACTGGGCAGCATGACAAGATGCCCTCATGTTCCTTCACTGGAACCAGACCAGTCAAGCCCATAAGGGACTAATAATACAGTTCTAGCACTCCATAACTCTATAAGCCATTGCCAGGCACTACAAAGGACCACTGCACATGACAAAATCTGCGACTACTCCACATTTCTGACACCACCATTAGTTACTGATGATAGCGCTGTTTAGAACATCTTAAGATCCTGCAAAGTTCTTAACACCAGCCAGAAAAAGTCATGACATACAAACATTACCAAACAAATCATATTAAGTGAAGATTGAAAACCATCAACACAATCCATGTCAAGAAGAGACATTCCAAAGTAAGCACAATTACAGGTGACCAAAGTTGTGAATCCAAGTTGAGCTCAGTTGCCTGAGATGGTTAATACATGGTTAGGCTTGGTGAAGTCAGATGGCTGTAGATGGTTAATACATGGTTAGGCTTGGTGAAGTCAGATGGCTGTAGATGGTTAATACATGGTTAGTGCTTGGCAGTCAGATGGCTGAAGATGGTAAATATATGGTTAGGCTTGGTGAAGTCAGATGGCTGTAGGTGGAAGATATAATCAACTGGAATGACTTCTGCACTCATGGGCCTTTGCTTATCCCGAGGGTCTGATCCCTGGGCCTCTGCTCCTCATCTCCTGGCCTGCTTACTAAGGGCTTTCAGACAGGAAAGCCTCCAGAGAGCCTCGCCAGCACAGAGCCCTGACCCAGGCAGGACACTCTACAAAGGCAGGCGGGAGACTGGAATTAGGCTTGCCAACCAGTTGTTTGACTTAACTACAGAATTACATAAAGCATTCTGTCTTTGACTACCGTCAATGCAAAGGGGGAAGGGGGGGGTAGGGGGTTTAGGTCAAACCACTTGTCCAAGCTCTGCTCAAAGTAACCAAAAAGAGATGAACCGGGAGAAAAAAAAAGAAACACATTTTTCTCCACTAGTCTGGACCACGTTCCCAGAGGCTTGACAAGTGAAGACTGACAACAGGAGGCTGGTACGGCATGGTACAGATGAGACCTCATCCTCCCCTGCACTACCCTTCTTCTGTTCCTACTCCTCCTCCATCCATACCTCTGATGTCTGGCATTCTTCAGCGTTTAACACATTCATGTAAAACCACTGTCTATGCTAGGACAAAACACAATCCAATTCAGCTCTACAATATGCAACCACTTAAGCCTAATTTATACTTCTGCATCCCTCTCCGTCCTCGAAAAAAAAATGGGCGGGCGGGGGCAGGCGGTTGATTCAGAAAAAATTGAACGTACTGGTCGGGCTTACATACTACTCCGACGGCTATGCGTCCTAAAGCCTATTCAACCTATTCAACGCCAGACCGCTGGGTGAGGTAACTACTGTTTGTCGAGCCCGTAGCTACCACATAACCTCTTTATTGGAAGTCATTGATTGTTTTTCCTCCCAACTGTCACTGACATGACACGGATGCTGCTTCAAGACCTGTTGGGCAGGTGCAGTCACATGGGCCTTGGAGACATGTAGCACAGTGAATATTACCATGTCTAAAGCTATATATTCACTTGAGTAGGCAAATGTATCTCCATCGTGGTGGTCATTTTTTTGTGAAAAACATTGCGATTTATAACAAAACGATATGCTTATCTTACATACAATACAGAAACTATTATAAAACGATCCAATAAAATGAATACGTTCTTATTTTCTTTGGTATTTTTGTCACATTCATACTGCAATGATCGCTGGGTAACCTTTGAATAACTACAACGCTATGACAATGCACTCATTGGCCACGAGACGGTTGCCCTTGTCAAAAAGTGGTAACGTGAATGTGTCACTATGAAACAAAGCATGCACACTTCGAACAAAATTACCCCCCAAACTCTGAGGACAGGGCCAGAAAAATAAACCCACGGTATTCATCATACATCATACATCATACATCATGCAGTGTTATAGTTATATCAGACACACAGCAAGAACATGCATACCTCAATACGGTTGTGGGACTGCGATTTCAACCATGAATATGTTGAAAAACACATACATTAGCACACTTACTAATGATCATCTGCCAGGCTCTCACACACGAAAAGTTGATTCCAAAACTCTCGAATTTAAGACAGAGTGGACTGACAAGTAGGCTATGCATTTGTGCTGCTTGTGGGCAGGACAAAACCGATGTGTTTAATCTGCAACGAGACGGTTGCCCTTGTCAAAAGTGTTAGCGTGAAACGTCACTATAAAACAAAGCATGCACACTTCGAACAGAAATACCCGTAGAACTATGAAGTAAGGGGCAGACAATTAAACCCACTGCAGTCTTCATACCAATCCACATGCAGTGTTATAGTTATATCAGAAACACAACAAGAGAATGCATGCACATGCCAATAAACATTATTCTGATTCTGATACCTCAACATACAGTTGTGAGACTGCCTTTTCAACCATGAATATGATGAAAAACACATAGGAGCACACTCACTTATTATCCTCTGCCTGGACACCTTTAATGCCCAATTTTCAAGAAGACGATCTTAGAGAAATCGTTGTGTGTGTGGTAGTCGTTTATTGTATAGTACATTCCTCCAATCCTCACAACAGCGAATGATGGCAACTAACAGACAATGGTTGATGGTGGAGCTGCTGGACTAGTTTGAGTTATAAGCAGAGGACGTGCTTGTAGCGATTTGAGCGACAACTACAACAACAACAGAACAGGAGACAGGTGGTACGTACGTTTACTAGATTTTCCGCTAAATCAAGCGTTAGCGTATTCACAATAACTCTCAAAAGTGTGCTGCTAATAAGTACAACGTTGTCGTGCCGATTATGCTCTCACACGCCACCCTCATTGAGGCAAAAGTAATGTTTGACTCAAATGTCATTCACTGCCGTTTTATGTAAAGTCAGTCATTCTAAATAGGTTCTACACATACATGAAATACATTTCCTATTTAATAGATGCAAAGTAATTATGCTGCCAGCATTACTCCGTAGCAAATTACGTTAGATGTCAGTTGAAGCTGGTTGGAGAAGGCACTTTCAACACCGAGCCACCAGCCAAGAGACCAACAGTGGTCGGGAGAAATGTACTTTTCGAGGGTTTATATAAAATACGGTAGCCTAATGCTGCATGCTGTGCAGCTTTGTAGTTTACCAAAGTCGTACTAAAACATTTTGACAGAAAACAGGAAATGTGAGGTCCTGACATGTGTGATTCCGGAAATGATGTTGTTTGGAAATGATGTCGTAAACTGGCCAATCACAGCCAAGGGGGTCTCCGACTCTCTCCGTCTCTTTAAGAAAAGTTAGAAAAAAGCGTTTGTCTCCGACCAGCTCTCCGACGGCTCTCCGACGGGTCGGATGGGCGGCAACACCTGGGTGAAGGTGTTACCAAGGCGTGCCAAGGCGTGCCAAAGTGTCCCTCTACGACCAAATCGGAGAGAATCGTAGAAGTATAAAAATGCCTTTACAGAACTGAATCGCTGCGAATGAATGCAATCTTATAAAACTTATAATAAAACTAACTATGAGAGATACATGCATGAGCATGAACCCTTGGTTAGTTACTTCAGGATGACTCCTACTCTTGGAAGACAGAGTTACCCAAGTATGCAACCCATTTATGCCAAATGACACAACTGACTATCCAGTTGTGACAGATGTTGCTGCAGGCCAAGAATGATCCAACCTATAAATTAATATCACTACCCTGCAAACGACCTTTAATACCTCACTCATATAAACGTACACAAACATGTATAAACAGTGGCAAACACGTGGCGAATTCCTTTATTTACACATCATTGCAGCAGATCTGTTTTTCAAATCCTGCTGACAGATACTTTTGTATTAAACCTATATATTATGAAAAGCACATATCTGCTTTATCTTGGGGGGGGGTTACATTGGACTCTCTCAAGTGCTTCCAAACATTAGGAGGAAAACTCGTGTTTGGAATGTTTTTCAGTCACTGTAGTTCGACTTCAAAAACGAAATAATCTGCCGAAGGCTACACAAGAGAAACCCCGCTGGCTCCGAAAACCTCACGTTCACCTTCGAGAGTAAATTGAATTTTGCACGATAGCAGGTAAAGTCAACAAACCGTGCATTACCACATTTTATGTTATGATTCCGTTTGCAGTCACCCACGTAGTCTAGTTAATACTCTTTCAATTGTAAGCAGACTGTTAATGCATTAACTGTGTATGAGCCACTTCACTGAAGTTATCGTTTAGCTTTTGCAGAACTCCTAAAAGAATGCAAAGCACTACTTAACAAATAAACCAAACACCAGTGTTTACAAAAGGCTTCCCTTAAACAACCAATCGCAACTTCACATTACAAAGCTTTGGGACAACACGACTACGTCATAAATCATACTCTTTTCTTCCAACCATGTAAAGCTTGAGACTAATGCATCGTCAGCAACTAACGTTGCGTAGGCGATTATAAACCGTTTGATACATCAAATATAAAGTATACTTTAAAATGTTACCTTCGTAGCAAAGTATGCCGATGTTGTTGTTCATTTTGTCCAAGTACTGATAGTTCAACAGGTCCATCTTCGTAAGAAGCATTTATCGGGCCAGCAAAAAGACCAGCTTTTTTGCTTTCAATCGAGGCAGGGGGAGAAATGGTGCGACCGGTCTGTTTCTCGCGAAATCGTTTCCTAAAGCTAAAGGCCCAGCCTTTAACTTTTTTCCAGAGGTCTAAGCCTAAATATCTACCCCGCAAGGGTTATGCGCTCCGACGCGAAAAATAATTTAAATAACTAGCCGGTTAAAAGTGAGAAAATCACTTCTAGAACTTAACCAATTGTGAGGGAAAATCTAAATTCAACGAAATGTTTATTTGGGACAAAAGGGTCGCGCCAGATCTCCTCACAGCCCGCTGTAAGTAGACTGCCCTGTCACGCAGGCTATGCTTGGTATGACTCGTATGTACACCCGTTTCCTCTATGAGGGGTTTCGGCCACTGGGCATGCTCATTAAATCTCTAGAGCGCCTCAAATGTCAGAGATTTTTCCTGAACAAGATCAGCCCCCTGAACGCACCGAAGCTCAGAGAAAGTAATGGGAAATTGGAGAGAGCGGGAGGCACAAACAAGGAGGGGCTAAATCAGACAGGAAACAGTGCTGTCCTGGCGAAAATAAAAAGCAAAGAAAGCCATTTGATGTTCTTTAAACATTAATCTATTGACAAGTAAGGCCTTCACATGTCAAATGTAAAATGTTTCATAATTAGACCTACGACATTGTGAAACCCAGGAACAAGAAAATTAAATAAAATAAAGCAGCCAAACTAACAAATCAGCGTCGAAAATGAATAACAAAACAGTTTGCCTTCGTTTCATATCTTCCAAAACGATTTGTAGGCCTTATGTGTAAGTGGGGGGGGGGGGGGGGGGGGGGGGGGGGGGGGAATCAACATATCAAGTTATACCTACACATTTTAGAGTGTTGTGAGAAGCACACATCATATCAAATTCGGTAAGTCATGACTCAAATAAAAACTTCAAAACTTTACAATTTGTCAGAGCACTGAAATGTAGAGAATGTCGAGGTACTTGGTGATCTACTGCCCTCTGGTGAGCCTTTTTATAACGCCATGAACTCCACTAACCAGTCTAGTGAGATCCAGATAAAGCATGTCTATTTCAGATCTCGTCATTGAGATTAACATTTAAAAATCAATTGCCATTATTTGGTCAAAAATACACCAATAAATCACAAAAACCTAATATAATAAGCATATGGCAAGCACAACAGCAGCTGAGTATGGCACTGAGCCGTCATAGCACTACATTATTCATATAAAGGTAGGCTCTCTCACAATTTGAAACTGACTAGGCTGAGTATTGCATCAGTATTTCAAAAGTCAGTCAAATGAAAGATAAGATGATATTAGACCAATGGGACAGCTGATGCACAGGAATATCAGTGGATCTAACAAGCAGGGTGTGCCCATGTGTTTCCACATCTACACAAAAGCACAAGGTGTTGGCTTTCAAGGGGCATCAGTTTCACCCTGGGATGCTTCAGTCCAGTCCCCAAGTGCATACCATCACATTGAGAGTAGAGGTTTGTAATGGCAAACCCTAAAGTATAGCAGGAAAACTGAAAAGTGAGTGCATAAGCAGGTTTGCATGTGATGAACTGTAGGAGTTTGACCTGTATCTAGGCCAATGAATGTTGCAGCTCAATTGTTGATGGCTGGGTAGAGACATGCCTTACGTGGCAGGGAGCAAACTGTATTGCTTAACAAAAAGAGGCACATGGGCGTGATCCCAAACATGCTAGGTGCTCAGGAGACCACCTCTTCTGGCCATTTATACTCTCCTTCAGATGTCGGGGGCCCAACAATCTCTTGACTTAATTTGAACTCCAAAACGGAGCCCTGCAAGGATGTGCCAGAACAACCAACCACAGCCGACCACTTAAAGGCCCTCCTCCAACTCAGTTGACCACATAAGCCATGATGCTCTGAACCAAGTTATGAGTGTTACACACTTTGTTTTCACAGACACTTTACCCTCACCAGGAAAGGATTTCTTGACAAACTATATCAGGAAAACATTGCTACATTGTCCAATAATCACATTACATACATCACCTTTATATATTGTTATTTTTCCACAGGCATTTAACACTGTGGCTATAGCAATGGTAATTCCATTTTATAATTCAATATTCTACCATTTTCACTTGCTGTTGCATAGTGATTACACAGTGCAACAGCATGAATCGCTTGGAAATGCGTAGCCAAAAAAATTACAGGTCGGCCAAGAATGATCCTTCATAGTCCCATCTTTTGTATAATAGTTACATAAGTCACTTGTCATTAGTCATTTGTTATGCCAATTTAACAAGAACCAGGAAGTGAGAGCCCCATCTCTCATTGGACTGTTTTATGTAGTAATACAAACTCAGAAACGTAACACTCAGTGAACCTCTTTGTGCTGCAGGGGAGATGGGGAGGACAGAGATACCACGAGGAGCAGAGCGAAGGGGATTATTCAAAGGCAATACCATACTATTCATCCCACCTCTCTCAGCACCAAGATTACAGAGCCCTCTGTTTGACTCGCCCATCAATGGCAGAGCACAGGGATTAGAGCAGTTTATTCATCCAAAGGATCCTAGCCAGGGCTGTGCCCTGCCAACCCTACCCACCACCACCACCACCACAACCACCACACACACACACCCAGAGTAAGAGAGTAAGAGAGTGAGAGAGAAACACGCGCACGCACATACACACACAGTTAAGAAAAGTGCTTCTCATTGGGTAATCTTTTTTTCCCCCCATGCATTGGAAGAGCCATTGTCTGGTGTTTCACACACTCAGTCCCCACTCTGAGCCAAGTCAGAACAGTGCCTTCATTCAGCTGAGCTGCTTCTTCCATTGTCCGCTGCACTGGGTAGTTTTTGGGGGAGACAACAACGCAGGCACACAGGGTATAATTGGAACAGCCCAGTGCCTCCTGGGAGAATGGGCTGGTAGAGGCGTCGGCGTGACAACAGCCAGTGATTTGAGGTGAATTTGATGCCGGAAGGGTGGTGTATTGATCCAGCCTTCAGTACAAAGCCATTATGAGCTTTTAAGATGTTTCATGTGTTACAATGTGAGGAAATCTATAGGGAAATTCTCTATAGGAGGTGTTGAAAAGACACAGTCCAGAGAATGATGCAGCACTAATGACTGTGTGTGGGAACATGTGAAGCACTGGGTGTGTGTCTTACTACACATTTGCATTCTGCACCATAAGTATATCTACCATAGCAACACATCATTTACTTTGTAGAAGTGTAGGAGAGAAACCAAATATTTCCCTTTCTTATTGACCAAAAAGGCTGACCAATCATACCATCATTTCAAGAAAAACTGAAAAATACTCATCACATAAATAGGCATGTGGAAAACATGGAAATGTGTTTTTTTTTGGTCAGTCTAATCAATCTTAATATGACTGCCCAGCAGAAGGTTAACCTGTTGAAGCTAACCCAAGGTAAAGTTGATTCTCCTTGTGCTTTGGTAGACAATCTGACCTTAACTATGCCAATTAACTCATTTCAAAACAGGGCCTTAGTGTGATGCATTCTCTACCCTCAACTGTAATGGTTCCAATTCATGGTTGCTGGTGAGTCACATGCAGCCAACAGGCTTATTTAATAGAGGAGGCATTTTGTCTACAAGCCTTGCTGAATTCAAACTCTAGCGGTGTTCTAGCTTGTTGTAAGAGTGAAAAAAGAAACAAAATATGTTTTTATAAAATATACCCCCTAAAGTCAGTAAAGTATAGATGCTCACTACCGTGAAAGTGGCAAAAACTAAGCTAATTTTCTACTAGCCAATAGACTTGCCTGGCAAATGCAAATAGCACAGATGGCTCCAAAAAAGTGAGCTAGCTAGCGAGCTGGTGATGTATTTGGTGACATCGACTAAGTGTTTATACCTTTCTGCGGCACTTACCAGGGACCCACTTCATAAATCTACACAGTGAGTAGGCTGGGTGACACATGGGACCAAGACATCGGTCCTTCACATGACCATATGCCATCAAAATGAATACCATGATAACTGATTACTTGCAAAACATCTCAAAAAGCAGGACAAACTTGAAATCAGTTGCTTTAAGCTAGATGGCCAATTATGATGACCAAATCAGCCTCTGTAAAGAGCATTTCATTTTCAGCATTTTGACTCTTTCAAAAGTTAGATTTAAATGTCAATACTTTGTTAAAACACATTGCTGGTGCAAAAGTGTATTTTCAACATGACAGTCACTTTATGTACAAATACACTGAATGTAAAATACAAAGTCACCAAATTATGCTTATGAGTGGTAAGTCGTGACACAATTTCAGTATTCAAGGCAACATTGCCAAACACAGACAAGCAATAAGAATGAAAATGTTCCAAAAATGAAAGAGACTGAATAATATTAACTTAGGAGAAAGCAGAGCACATCAACACAGGAGCTCTTAGCAGGAGCCTTGAGACCAGAATGTACCCTGGAAGGTCTATACAGCCCAATAATAAAAGTAAATCCGCACAAGGAAGCTGCTGAAATGAGGGCTTTGTTCAGTGGCACAGCCCAGTCGTGTGTTAAGTAACTCCGCAGTAAGTTGATTAATGATTACACAACTCCTGGGGGAATTTCCACTGCAAGGGGTTTGGTGTTCTAATAAGTTGGTCCCCCAGAACCCAGCTCTGAAAACCACTCACACTTCCACAAATCCTTCCCATTATAATCCCTTCATAGCCTGGATAAAATAGCTCCATAGTCAGTCATAGGTGAGTTCATTTTTAAATGATGTTGATAGATTTGGCACAGCAGGATCCATTTCAAATGTATGTCACATGTGATGCCATAGTGTGAGACACGTCTTTGGTGGCATACACATATCATCCGAAAACATCCACATCAAACTTACATTTTAAAATCAATCTTTCTGTATCTTACTGTTCCACAGTGGAAACCCCACTGCCCATCACGTTTAGGTAAAGGTGTTTTCAACACATGTATACTGATGCAAATTATACATCAACAATATTTGTAATGTTTGTTAAGCAGCAATGGAAAACAAACTCTGAGAAACTGTTGTCTGCATGTCTGCATGTATGTATGTATGTATGAGCATGCATGCATCTCCTGTATGACCCTGCATGGACACACATAAATGAAGTCCTCAATGTGGTTTATTTGAGGGGATTACACAACCCTTGATCCTTGACAGTGTCCTGAAGAAAAACAGAGTAGCTTTTGTTTTGCTATAGAGGACACGTTACTTTGGTTGTTATGGAAAAGAAGGAGGACGCTTCCTGGTTGCGGGGGTGGCTGTGGAGGCACACAGGGTGGAGTGAGAGTGAGCAGACCCCAGGGAGGGAGATACACTGACACATACCAGGGGTCAAAAAAACGCTAGCCTGACGTCCCAGGACAATCAAGTTTTCCTGTCAAAACTTAACACCACCCTGTCCGACGAGCCATCAGAAATGATCCCCTAAGTGAAATAAAAAACCCTACTTTATTCGCCTTACCATTTGGAGGAAAGCCTTTTACCACTGAACGAACAAGCTGTGGATCATGATGGTTTGTCCGCTAGGAAGTGTAAGCATTAATCCTTTTAGTGGAAATTGTGACTTAATATGTGACTTGTGTCTTAAAGCACATCTAATTTTGACAAATGAAATGTAGGCCTACGTACATCTGTCCTTGATTCCTCTATCCTTGCATTCTGTCCTCATTGTTGGAAACATTGCTTACAGTGTATCTGTTGTTACAGTAAAGAGAAAAGAATCTAGGGATAAGTAAAATATGTATAACTGAATGAAGAGATAGAGCAGTCAATAGAGCATATGTATATCGACTATAAGGTAAAGGCCTTTTATTTTCTTTAGTTGTTTGCATTTTTGTTTCTATTTATTAATTATGCTTAGACATAGAGAGAAGAGAGACCACAAGAGAGTTCCATTGTTATATATCCTAATATTGATTATCTAGGCTGATATTAAGATATCAGGTAACGTTACACAGTCAAATAAAACAAGTTAGACAGAAAGACTTCAGACAATTGATGTTTATTTTACAACATAACAGGCATGTCTTTAAAAAGTAGGTTTTAATTACTTAACAGCATGAGGGGGAATTCCACTGTCCCATCCATTTTGGGGGGAACAATAGATCTGTAAATCAAAACACAAAATAGACATGCATCAGTCACTATTGACATTATCCAGGAATGGCTAGAGAAGCTCTTGTATTACAATAATTTATCTAACAAAGCCAGATATTCATGTCCATCTTTGATAATCTCTGTGATTGATTTGGACCAATATGACCCTTAAAAGCAGGCTTTACATGAGGATTATGACCTTTAACCTTTTGAACGCTGTATTAGTGTAACGTTACTGATCTCTGTTTGAGGCTAAACATCATCAAACATAAATGATAGCCTACTGACAACGTTAACTATCATTAGCTAATGTTAGCAATCAACATAATTAGAGGACATGTCTTTGTGCTGGATAAAAAAAAGGTTAAAAGTAGATACAAACCTTTATTTCACTCCAAAAACGGCCCGTTTTCCTGTGCACGATGAAAACTGCTGGACTGGACAGTTAGAATAGCGAGTTTTCTTGTTACATAGCACAAATAAATAAACAACGGAGCTAGTAACCCAACAAAATTACCCAACAGCCAGAAAAAAACAACCCAGTATGTTTACCTCCGCCCCATCCATTTGTTTGTTTGTTAGATCAATTTTCTTTCTTTGTTTGTTAGCAGGATTACACAAAAACTATTGGCTCTATTTTTCATGAAACTTTCTGGGAAAGTGTTGCATGGGCCAGGGAAGAACCTATAACATTTTTGAGTTGATTAAGTTTTGCAAATTAAGTTTCACTTTCACCAATGTTGCGAGATACGCCATAGAAGTGCAGACATCCGACCAAGGCCAAATGCCCTATTTCCTGATGTTTAAGAAAGTGAAAAAAAAATTCTGGATCCGGCCCTTCATTCAGAACCACTCGAAAATGGATTTTTCCCTGGCCCGTGCTACACCCCTCCACCAAGGGGTGAATTTCCATGAAAATCAGCCTGGTATTTTTTGTGTAATCCTGCTGACAGACAAACAAACAAACCGTACCGAAAACATAACCAGGGTTAAAAAAGAATATTTTCTTAAGACTTAACAATGGGTGACTACATATCTTCCTACACACACGTCCCTCCCTCCAACAAACCCTTAAACAGACGCAGGCCTCGATTTCTCTCTTTGGCTCACTGCCTTGGCTGGATCCTGATTCAGTGACTCAATCAGCTGTGCAACCCCTGTTCTCTTGAACACAGGCAGACAGCTGTGATTCGGCCTCCTGACCCTTAAGCCCCGTTAGCCCACCCCCTCTACTGTAAGTCCCTCAGGGAGTGGGAGTGTGGGCCGTGAAGGGCACATCTCTCTTCCACCCTGCTTTGCCTAATCCTGCACTCACCCAATGTTACGCTGAGAACCATACCACGATTCAAACCCAGTCACTGTCACATGACCCTTTACCAGGAGAACTGGAAATACGGCTTTCAAATCACAAAAACTTCAGGACAGATCATTGCCAAACCATTCCTGGACTCAAAGTGGAGTGTCAATGTGAAAGCAGGCATTGTTGATGTGCAACTGCCTGGAACTGGGTTTCCCCTGGGGATGTGGCCCATGCAAATACTCATACTCATTTGCAAGTGTTCCAAGGCAGAGAGGGAGCACTTGACCAGTAGAAACACGAGATATACGTGAATGCAAACTAAAACACGATTCAAACTGACTTTTTGAGTGGCTGTTGAATTCTACCATTCAAATATGTTCCATTGTCTGGAATATAAGCCTTTTGAAAAGGTTATATGTTTTGTTACACAAACATGTGAGACAATAAAAGGCCTACTAAGGATTGACTAGTACATGTGATTGTCGAGATCACGTCTGATAAAAACAAAAGGAATGTTTGGCACACGTGATTGGCCCAGATTCACTCATCAGGACACAGATAAGGTCTGTGACGACCACACTGTGAGCTTGAGTGATGAGTGATCTCTTGACACATAAATTAGTAATCACGAATTTCATTTTTCCAAAAGGCATATTAATATGGAAAACATTTGCACAAGCCTTATTCATCAACAAAAGGGGATCGGGAGGTAATTTGTTGTTACTCATTATTCACCATTTGTGAAGGTCATGTAAAACATGTAAATACAAATAGCTCTCTTTGATGGGGGTGACAAAGTTGTTAACAAAGCAAAAGGTGGCTAATATAAAACATATTCTGGGTTGCTTAGCACCTTTTTGATAACTACCTAATTCCATATTTGTTCCTTCATAGTTTTGATGCCTTCAGCATTAATCTACAATAATGGAAAGTAATAAAAATTAAGAAAACCTCTGAATGGTGTGTTTCACAATATTCCTTTGCAATAATCACAAACATTGTCTCATGTCAAGAAACTCCTCCTGAAATGCAACAATCCCAGCAAAATACAGTTTAATAAATATAATGGATGATTTCAAAAATCTCAGATTCAACTAGATTAAACTCTTTAATGACAATTCACCACCTGTTCTTCCATGTTCATGACAAGATGACAGACCAGTCTCTTGTTATTTTATGTACATTGATTGATTTGATACTATTTGTGAATAAAAATATTGAAAACATATTGTCTATGATCCAATACCTTGCTTGCACAAGGGATGTTAATCTGCAAACAGTGCTGACCTCAACCTGCCTGTCATTGCCTTGCCTTGCCTTGCCTTGCCTTCCCTGAAATGAATACCTGCAGTTCTACCATTGTTTCTCAAACTGAGACAGGAAGAAGATTCTGTCCTAAAGGAACTAAAGGACACCTCATCAAACCAAGTTCAAATAAAGTGCATGCCGAACAGAGAACACCAGGAGGGCTACACTCTCTCAGACATGCTTGACCATGAAATATTAACAGGGTGTGTGTGTGTGTGTGTGTGTGTGTGTGTTTACTCTGGCCGAAGGCAACTTTGTGCTTGGATGGTGGTGACATTGTAAATTATCAGTGCAGACACAGGGATGCCTCTCTGAGCAAGATAGCCTAGTGCCAGGCCCTGAGGACTTTGAAACGTGTGAGACTGATGCATCACAATCTCTGTCCACACTGATGAATACAATCTGTGTGTGTGCGTGTGTGTGTTCATTTGAGAGAAAGAGAGTGTGCTTTAGAGAAAGAAAGTGTGCTTTAATTAGGTAAGACAAAATAATAAGGCAAACATGTTTTGGATGATTTGAACCATCAATGTGGAACAGAGGGCCTAGGCATTTTTATCCTCTACCTTCTGACACTGGGGCTTGTTCTGACTGTCCCTCACACAGAACATGTGCTGCTCTGCCACCTGTCTCCCTGCTGGGGAAGACCACACTGCACAACCCAACCAGAGAGCCAACTGACACTGCTAGTTCTGCAACCCGAGACTTCAACTAAACTGACTGTGAGCCAAAACAAAGTCATTAAATACCAGAGGATCTCAGCTTCCATTGTTCCGACTAAAAACACCTTTTAAATGCATATGTGAGCATGGCAACATTCATTATACATGTTCATATTCTACCCCGGCTATCTATGCAGTACCAGGCTCTCAGGCTAGGGTATCCAATGACTCTGCCAGTATGAGGTCGTTGCTCAGACTTCCCCGTCACCCAGCCAGCCTTCTTTTATGTTGTAAAATCCCAGTTTTAACCGGAACACACATGGGAAAACCGTTATTTAAAAAAAAGTATGATCTTGATGAGCAATGGCTTTGCAACCATTGGTAGAGAAAAGGATTTAGTATGTGGTGGCTTGCCTGTTAAATATTGATTTATAACATACGAGATAGTCTAGGAGGGTCTGTTTGTTTTGACTCTGGCATTGAATGGACCTTGGGCTCTATGACTTCAGGCCATGTATTTTCTAATGGCTACTTCCTTAAATAAAACAGGCAGGTTACCATAATTAATGTCTCGGAAACACTATCCAGAAAAACAATGCCTCTTTTCCTGCAACATAACTATCTAGACACCATCCAAGAAACAAATATTGTTTGATCAAATGACCTCATACAAAGCTGGGACAAACTGTGACATCACCGAACATATAGAAAGGGATTTTGTGGCGGGGAATTTTCCTTTGTTTCCCCAAACTGCTGTATATGCCATATAGAGCAAAAAACAAAAGGGCTAGTGATAAGCAAACCGTCTTGTGATGACGTTTCCATCTCCGGCGCTCTGGCTGAATCTCTGGCACGTTGGTGAGTGTGGGGAATGATGCCGTCTGAGGAGAAACTGCTCTGACATCGAGGTGCAAGAAATTCCAGCGTTGCTGACCTGAATACTGCAAAGCTTTGACTGTTTATTGAGGGGTTACGTAAAGAAGAGTTTTTCTGATACATTTACAGCGCGGTCTGGACCGACTATGATCCACTAATAGTTTTGTCATATTTTGTAACCAATGGCATTGTAACAACTTCATAATCTTTACCCATAAGTTTCATACTTTCCACAATCTTGTTGACATGACCTTGTTATTACCAATCCTAGCCAAAATTGCAGCTTGTCCTGTCAAGCTCAGGCTTTGTGAGCCCCATAAGAATAATAATATAGCGTTACATCAAATTTCCTTTGCCATCTAAACAAACATCAACACCCCATAATATCTGTTCTGTTGCTTAAGCGCCTAGACACGCACATGCATGCCTTAGCTGTATGGGGATTCAATAGTTATTTGTTTATGCCCAAACAGGGCTGGCGCTGACAACCAAAACGATCCATTCTATTTGTTTCCTGTTAGGAGCGGGAAACAAGCAGCTCCAGCCTCAACAGGCTTTGTTTGTGACCCGTGGATGGAGAGGATGGAGAGCATAGTCTGTTTAAAGACGACACACTTCACCGACGCAGACAGAATGGGTGTTTGAAAGGACCCACATTCAGTAACACATGAGGCAACTAATCACGCATGACTGCTCTCCATCATGGCTACACCTGTGGAACCCCAAGGACAGTCAGCCCTCCCTACTCTGGGTTAGTGGGTGCATGGCCCGATCTTTTACAATAGGAAAAAAGAACTTCCAATTATCTCTGGCAGAGGAACACAGAATCATGCAGCTCTTTACAGAATAAGACAGAAAAAAAGGCCTCTTAAGACGAGGTCAACAGACTGAGCTAACACGGAATGCGAGTCAGCCATCACCACCATCAACTTGATGGATCGACTGCTCTGCCTCCGTCAGAAAAGCCAGCCATGAGAAGCATCCATCTTTGGCATGGTTCTGATAAAATCTCCCAAACAGCGACAGGTCTGAAGTACCACCTCACAGAACACGAGGAGAGCATTCCTCAGGGTCCATGTGATAGCACATAGTTTGCAGGCTCAGTAATACTGTGGGAAAGGACCTCAGACAGACAGGCAGACAAAGGTCGAAGAAGGGCGGAGGCTTTTAGCAGACACACTCAGCTATGAGGAGTCAAGTCTGGTTTTAGGACAACCGTCAAACATGGATTATGTTCACATGAAGTTTACCAAGAGAAAGATTCGATTCGATTTTCTCTGTCAAAAGACCTACAAACAATAAAGGTTTTTTTTTTTGGCTGAACCATTCATAAGAGATTATACAAGAGACTGAACTGAATCTATGAAACTGCCAAAGAAAAAGTATCAGCATGGGGGGAAAAAGATTTCTGGTGGAAACCTGGAAACACATGCACACTCCATCTCCATTCACAATAACACCAAGCAAAGTTGCCACCTGGAAACTTTCACTCAGTTGAATGAGTAGAAATCCCACCAACGCAGTGCCTCATGAAAAGTCCACAGCCCCCATCTGTTGTTGTGGAACCATGCGCTCAATGCATTAACCATGTGCTTTTGCCAGCACCTGGGGCAAACAAGCATTCCAATCAACCTCGTTAAAGAACCTTACCCAGGTCCTTTTAGTCCCCCTTGATGCTCCGTAACATACTAGCTTGGAGAAGAAACACTCTCTCTTGATGCTATTTTCACTAAATCAATGTGGAAACTACTCAAAACAACGTTTTTTAGCACTGTACTTACTAGTGTCAGCTGATTCAGAAATCCAATCACCAAGATATTTGAACAAGTTTAAACAAAAGCTGCAAAAAGCGTGTCCCATGTGTTAATAATCAAGCGATTCGTCAATACAACTGCTAATCGCTGAAAACCGTTACAACAACTGTCGCGAGCCTGAAGAAACAACAATAACATGGATTATCTCCGCCTGCCTCCTCCTGCCCTGTGACACACAGCCTCCCACCCAGTGTGACCCCTGCTCTCTGCCCTCTGGCCCTTGCTGACCTGTGCTGCTGCTTTCACACTGACCTTAGGGAGCTGAAGGAGGAAAGCACTCTCAGCTGCTTTTTTTTCTCTTACATACATGCACATGGCCAAACCATTCTTTGTAGTGTGGATTTTCTTAAATATGATTGCTATTGCTATTCTCGTTGTCATTGGAAGAGCCAGACATCTAGTCTGTAACAATGCTCATAACCAAACATTACCCTAAGGAACTAGGGCACACAAATACTTGAGTCCTTTGTGCTTGACACTCATACTCCTACACAGACAATTGAGGAAGCGTGAGACCTTCACGCAAGTACACCCACATGCGACACACACACACACACACACACACACACACACATGCTGGCACATAGCTAAAAGATCAGCTAGGCACAAAAGAGAAGGCTGTCCCATCCCCTGCCCTTTATAAAACTCTCTACACGGTAATGGACAGTCCTTCACTAGCACACTATAAAACTCCAGTCCTTTACAGACCAAAAGGGCCTTTCTGGAACATTCCTTTAAGTATTCACAACATTCAATAATACATTCCTTTTTTATGGGAGCCTATTGACCAAGCCTTGATGACAAGGTCCTTCATACACACATAGGAAGGAATACTTCAGAAGTTACAAAATTGCAAAGTACAAAAAGTTGTAAAAGTTCAACAAAGTCTACGGTATGAGATCAGTACGAATTATTCTCTTTCAAAGTTAATTTCAAGACATAACTTATATTATAGTACTCAACATTTTTCCCCAATTGGTAAAAACTGTTGTGTGAAGAACTGCAGATATGGGTGACCCAGAGACACCTGAGATATCATGTCTGCCTCCCCACCTTTAAGTCATACACCCCCTTAAGGTGAAGCCCCTAGAAGCCCTGCAGACACCCAAGAGGTGTGAGTCATAACATAGCGTCACCAAGTCCTGACAAAAGCCAAGCCTGCTACAGAAACAGCGGGCTGGTAGCACTACAGCAGGGTAATCCACACCTCACTGACATGGAGCTGCCAAGTGGTTATTAACATGACACTCCCACACCAGCGGGGAAAGCTCAGAGCGCCAGGCTGATCAGCAGAGACCATAACAAAGGCAAAAAGCATCAATCTTTCAGGAGGAGGAACAGAAGAAAAGAAGACTAGAGAGAGAGAGGGAGAGAGGGCCATACCAAATGAAAAGGTCATCATCCTGTTTGGTCTTGACTGCAGGTGTAAGGAGAGGTGATGGCCAAAACAAACATGCCAAGCAAAGACAGGGGTCTGGGGGAGGTATTGTCTTAGCTTCCTCCTGTTGGCAAAGCCCCAAAACCCAAAGCTGAATTCCTCTACATTGGGCCTCAATAGGAGGAAGCTCTGCAAACACCACCTCCCTTATACAGCTCTCTGAAAACAGGAGGGCATTTTTTACTTTTCTTCTTTCTTTTTTTTTTTTACGAAAAGTCATTAAATTGGTTGAAATGTGTTCTCTTACACTAATGATGTTAAGAGGTGCTTAATCCAATTGGGGCCATTTCACTTTCGCTCCCAGGCAAGGGCTGCACCCTTAGAGAGTTTTACAACCTGAGCTTGCACTCCACCTGACGGGGCTACATGAAACAAAGCCAAGCTATTAAACACCACACCTCAAATACTTTAACAAGAACATTTTCAAACATTGGCAGAAGTTTGTCAATGCATGCAGTGCTTGAATTAGTTTCATCTGCCTTGCTATTCATCTATGTTTAAAGTTCTGACAGCCAGGGGTGCAGCATTCCCCTGAGGCTCATCAGGTATCAGTGCTGCTTTACTTAACCCTGGCAAAGTGTGAGCAACAAGTGCGTGTAGGGTGAGGACTTAGTTTGCGCGCCTCTCCCTGCTCGAGTTCCAGAAAGTGGAGCAGTTCCAAAGGTTTGTCATAAATACAAACAACCAATAGGAAGAGACTCTGCGCTGGCGCTATTGTGAAAACAGGTCGAGGACATTGTGCCGCAACAAAGACGAATGCACGGCCACAACACAATGACATCAGCACCCCACAAAACACATCACAGCAGGGGGCGGAGGGGGTTGTGCTGCGAAGCTCCCAGTCCAACTTAAGAGACAATCATTCAACCAGTCTACTCACTCAAAGAAGTCGTTTGTATTTTGTAGTGGTAGAATTTTGTAAGAGTTTGGCCATTATTGTAAGACAATACTCTCAGTTCTAGCATTTGGCCGGTTTAGAAGACATTGTTTAATTTAATGCATGGATCATTTTAATATCTGGTATAGAAGGCTTGAGGCACGGAGCTTGAGCTAGAACAGTCTCACACATTAAGAAAATGACCAATGTTTACTTCTGACTAAACTTCTGGCATAACGAGGACAATACATCAATACAGACTAAACCCTACAGCTTGGTAGATCAGCTCCTCCATGGCAAAAATAATTGGACACAAGTAACGATTAAAACACCTGCTGAGGTTAGTAAAAGATGAATAAACTCCTCAAGTCAGCAGTTCAATTCACATTAGGGTTTCTAAAGGTTGTGGCCATTCAACCCCCAAAAGACCTTGCTCACCCAAATTTCAAGCAGGCTCAATGCCTGCTGAGCAGGATTTGCCTCTCTCCTTAATCTAGGAAGGAATTTCCTCTGGACAGAATTGAGGTGTGATTATATGGATGGGGTAGACGCAGAGGAATGAACGTCAAGCATGCCAGGGATGGAGGGTGTTTCAGCGGGAGCTGAGTTGTCATGCCAAGTGTTTAGGACTGGAGGCCTTCAAGTGTGTTTTATCCTACCTAGTTGTAATAAACTATGGCTGTTCACGCCACATAATATGTGTGAGTGTGTGTGTGTGTGATTGGGGAATTATGTATCAGATGACATGCATGTTTCATTGTTTGGTGACTCCTCCTGAAATATCACCATATGGTGAATAGGACTAGTGGCAGTTGAGCTCTTTCTCAGAATCTAGGCCATTGCTTCATATGCTGTCATTGTTATCAAAATGTCACTTATGAAGTTGAGTCATTGCTGAGATAACACCAAGGGCTTTACCAGAAATGTATTGTTTAAACTAAATCTGGCTATGTTCAGCTACTCTGGGGACTGAGGCCATAGTTCATCAATTATATCTGATTTCCCTGGCATTTCTGTCTTTCTTTCTCTTTATTTTTTACATTAAAAACAACAGCAACAACAACAACAACCACAACAAACAGGCAAAGTTATATAACAAAGGCACTGCCCTGGCTTAGGAATCAAATAAACATTTTTTACTTACGTTTCTCATCATCCGCGTGAACTAATGATGCTGCTCTTGACAATACATCCAAGGGCGTTTCCATTCTTGGCGAGACCCTGTTGGAAATAATTGGGAAACAGCCCTTAACAAAAGGGATCCAAAAAGGGATATTTATTGCTTGGGTCTAGGTGCTGACCAGCTCAAGTTTCTTCGATTTCGTGACGAACTGAAACACTCAGCAGTCTACTAATCATGCAATACACTGTCAGCCTAGGCTATACATCAGCAATACTTAGTGCTCAAAGGAGATTGTGGAAAACTATAATGCTTTGTAATAAGAAGTCAGAATTAAGTCACGCCAGTGATCTATTAATTTACGTTGAATGAATGAAGTTGCGGAGATGCCTGTATTTGAGCGCAATTTGTCTGCCTCATGCTTCCCACACTCAACATTCCAAGAATACCATTCCAGCATTTTTGCAAGAAAGTTACTTTTACGCGACACTGTTTTGCCAAGGATTCACCGAAGGGACTTCACACTCGAATAAAACCAACCTTATTTGTAAACCTAACAACATAAGTTAAGTTGATCTAAAGGAAACACTCGACACCAATAAGCCTATCACCAAATTGGAACATTATCATTTAACTTAGGCTACTCAATGTAAGGTTTGCACAATAAAAGCTAGTAGCCTATGCGCTCCCAAGAGGAAGTGGTCCGCGCACGAATGTTTAGACATGAGATAAAATCCTTTAGTTCTGACAACTTTCCTTTACTATTACAACTTCAGCTTGTAGGATTACATTCCCTCATTCCTAACGTAAATAAATACGTGTAACAAGTGTTTCCTCCTTAACTGGAGGGAACGATATAAGAATTTGAATCGCTATGGCGCTTTCACACCAGCATGTTACATTTTAGCGCGATAGCCTGTGTTGTTAATCTTTATTTGGTAGGCTTAATAATGTTTAAATATCTGTTTTCTTACTGAGCCAAAATGAAGAGAGGCACCTCCACGCCGTGTTTAGACCACTTCCAACCTGATTAATGACCATGCTAAGATACGTTTTTGGTAGCCTGCTGAAAGGTTTTTCAAATTAGTTACATACCACCTTGAAGTGCCACTTTGGATTCTTCTCCAGTATGTTATCTGATGATGGGATTTTGAGGCAAGCTTTAAAAAGTGTCATAGGAAAGAAAACAACCAGATAAACGCATTAAAAGAAAAGAAACAATAAGACCTCGAACTAACTTGGCCACACAGTAGGCTACTGAACGGCCACACTGAGGAAGAATGTTTGGAATGATGGAATTCTCTTCCTAGCAGGTGGTGAAAGTGAAGAATTCTCATTGGTTTAGCTCAACAAAATGAGATCAGCATAAATTATGTTAATCACGCAAATTACATCATATCCTTGCAGGTACAAATCAAGGAAGCAGTGCTCTGAAATTGTCCTACTAATAGAAATATGCACAAATATTTAAGAATCAATGTTATTGATGTATAAGTACTATGTCATAGACTACTAATGCACTATTGAGAACACCTCGTATATCAGTTGGTCTGTGCCTCAAAACAAAATGACAGTAAAATTAAATAAAATTTAGTTTAGAATACTTTTTGTACTTACCATGGCATTTGGCGTTAGTATCCACATAATTTAACCCTCTATCAATACGAGTATGCAAATGAGTATTTTCCCATTAATATTAATTCTTCCCTTACATCATGCAGCATTAAGAGGCCCACAATCTGAAACCTGTTTGTGTATGGTGGTTAACCCCTTTTTTTGAGAATCCATGCACACTTTCAATTAAAAAGGTGCGGAATTTAGAGTTTGGGGAGCCATCGCGCAGCAGCAGTGTGACTCTCCCACACGAGTCCAATGCCCACAGGGACTCAGGTTCAAAGCTGGCCTGGCGTCACTTACCAAGCCCACTCCCCATCTCTCTCCCACCTGCTTCCTGTCTACCATGTATTGTCCTATCAATAAAAAAAACACTTAAACAGCACCCCAACCAATCCCAATAGGATTTCTGATTTCTGAAATAATAAATAATTATCCTACCAACTCTGATGACTCCCTCAAGTTGATTTAAGGGATTGTCAATGAGGCATTTCAACAGCTTCATTGTCACACCCTCCCAGCCGTCTCCTCCACACAGTCACCTGTCTGAGTTACTAAGTGGCTACACCAACACTATCTCCTTGACAAAATATTCACAAGAAACAGTTCAATATGTATAAATAATTGATATTTATTTGAATTAAAATCATGGACAGTAAAAACAATAACCAACACTTTTTCGAAACCTTAAACAAGTCATTTTGTGATGTTTTGTTCATTCAACATTTAATTTTGAGTCTGTGAAACATCTTCTTACTTAATTTGCGGAAATAAACAGTAAGTGCCCTGACCTCATTGACCGCAACATGAACTGGATTTTTACACCTGGTTATATATCCATGGAATATAAACAAGCAATACCTTGTGTGTCTCGAAAGACTTATTTATGGAGGGTTAATGTGCAGCTAAGAGGTGTTGGGTAATGGATATGGGTCAGACACTCGCAATAATAGAAATCTGTGCATTAAGGGGGGGAATAGCAATGTCATACATATGAGAAAAAAAAGTTTTACACAAACAAACTTTAACAGCCTGGCATCAGATGGAAGCTAAGATGCACGTTTACAATATAAACAAGATATGACTTTGTATATCTTAAGAGATACATATTCATATAATTATACATCTTACCTTGTGAGGCCAATGAAATATCTTAAATGTGTCTACTTCACTACTCCAATTCCAATTTATTTTCTTATTTTTGGTTATTTAGAAAATTCTTTAGTTAAAAAAATTGCTACAAATTATTGTAACTCTTCAGCACCATCTGTGTTGTTTTAAAATGTAATATGCTCTCAGGTTGGCAGCACCACCAGTGCAGGTAAAGGAACACACTCTGATCACCAGTGTTACACAAATCACATTCTTGGCCAAGGGTGGAAAATGGGGTTGCCTCCAAAGATGACAATAACGGTCATGTACCTCCCAAGAATAAACTCATGGGGCACTTTGGGCCACAAAAGAGTAAGCAATGCCATCAAGAAGCAAAGAAGTGGCATTTCCCTTTAAAGGAGCAAATAAGTGGTATTTTTCTTTAATCCATTCCAATCAATGCATGTTTTGCCATGCTTGTACACTGTGCAAGACCCATATGCACTATGCAATCATGAAGAGTGTGTGTTTAAACCTGTAGAGTGTGGTGTACTGTTTTTGCAGGGGCAGGCAGTTCAGGATCAGTTACACGGAAATTCCACGTGGTGTCAGAGCCACACATAGGAAAGAGACGCGATAGAAGCAAAAGGTCAAGACTATTTCCTTCGCCAACCTTTCCACATTTTCTTAAGCTTTTTGACACTGTAGGATGCAGATTTCAACGTCCCTGAAAAAGAGAATAGTAATGTGTCACAGACTTCTACGGACTCATAGTTTTTCATAACGTTTTTTATAAATATTAAAAGAGAATTCTACTAAATGAAACATGCTTAACTTACCCGCAGTGGCTATTCCTTTGGCACTCTGTGTTAAGCTTGAAATCTTCACTATTGATGCAATTGCTGGGTGAAAAGAACATTTGAGTCAATCTTTAGCACACTGCAGTAGTCTGTACAGAACTCTGTCTAGTAAGCCAATCAAGCTTCTGGTTGCGTAGACTGTTATTGTTTTCAATTTCTTCATTTTGCATGGATGAGGTTGTGGAACTATGTTGCAGGTTTAGTGAGTACATCACATTAATATAACTGAGTGTTTGTTACACAAATAAATAATGGATGGGTCAAAACAATCCATCAGAAAACACATTGCAGTAAAAAACTAAATGTGGTATTAACCACAAGGGAAGATGCTATCAGCTAATGGGGTGAGCTTTAGTTTCTCATTGGACATAGTCACTGGAAAGTAACATTACACAGGTATTAGGCTAATCCAACACATGACCACACACAATTACAGCATGGTATGACTTCTGCACAGTGCACTAAGAATGTAAAAGTGCTCCTCACCTTGCTGTACCACTAACCCACAGTCAGGGTCCTGTGCCACCTGGAGCAGGATCTCCTCCACGTCACGGTTCTTTCCTGGAGGGTCCACCAGCCGGGTGATCTGCTGCTGGAGAGTCCGAGGCAGCGCCATCAGCTGTACAAACTGCCCCTCTGGGCTCTTGTCCACCTGAAGGCAAAACACAAAGCATTTACTAAGCTAACTTAGAACTTTGACCACCAGTGATCTTAGCTCTTACCACTAGTGATCGTAGCTGTTTCCACTAGTGATCTTAGCTTTTCCACAGAAAGAATGCAAGATGTATTCATTTCCAGAAAGGTCAGTGGTTTATTGATCATTTCTGCCAGATGTCATCCAATGATGAGTATATATAAAGAGGATTGTAGTCTGCAGGGGTATAAAAAAGAATCGTTTTGCATCGATGCATCGATCCAACAGCCGACGATACGATGCATCGACACGTCCACAAGAGTATCGATTTAAAAAAAAAACAAAAAAAAAAAAAAATTCTTTTTTTTTTTACTTTTTGTTGCTAGTGCACTTTTATGAGTATTTTTATTTTATAGTGAATGAAGTAGGCCAACAGGGGTATTTTTTGTTACCATTTGCTGATACTAGTGCACATTTGCACTCATTGCTCTGATTTTGTGGAGCATTGTCATTTTAAATTGAATTAACTACAGGCCTATTTTTTGTTACCATTTGCTGCTAGTGCACTTTTGCACTGATTTTGTTGAGTATTGTTATTCTATAGTGAATGTGGTATAGGCCTATTTTTGTTACTTAACACTTTGTACTTTGTACAGTACTTTTTGATGCAAGGCCTTTCAGAATCTATAACAGGGGCATTATTATTTTTCAGTGAATGAGGTTGTCAAAGGCCTAGGTGGAGTACAACTTTTCTACTTCTGTTATTGGCTGTTGTTTCTCAAATAAAATGCATAACGATATAACAGCTTTCATTGATTTATTTCAAATCTGAAACATTGTCTAGCCTGTAAGGTAAAAAAAAGAAAAAATTAATCGAATCCAATCGAATCGTATCGTGGTGTATTCATGAGTATCGAAAATAATCGAATCGTTGGGTCAGGAAATCGATACTGAATCGAATCGCCATGATGGGTGTGATTTACACCCCTAGTAGTCTGCAGAAAATAAATATGAATGCAAAGGTTAATATGGTGCCGTAATATAGAAAGGACCCTTCTTCCTCTAACAAAACCATACTAAATAAGCCAATCCATTAGCCTGCAGGTCAGCCTGGCAAGTGGGAACAGGTATGTTTAGATCTTTCACATGACCACAAAGCCTACCATCAAAGTTAATTTGATGAAAGCTAGTTAACGGCAAAAATCTTACAATTGGTAAAACAAAAATGTTTAGTGCTTTGCTAATACTGAACTCCTTATGTTGTGACAAGTCCTTAAGTCATTCAATTTGAAATGACCAATTAACATATTATTTAATATAGAATAGATTTTGCAGTAATTTCAGGTTCCATAAAAAACAGCACACTGGAATCTGTTGGTGCATTAGTGTGTGTTGTGTGTCTCACCTCTAGTCTGCCCTGTTGTGGCTTGTACACCACCTGTGGACACTCCTGCAAGATGTTGCTATATAAGGTTTTGAAGTCTGGCCCGTTGTCCTTGACGATATTGAGCACTTTGGACTTGTCCTCTCCAATCACCATTCTGAAATCCCCTTGAGAGAAAATAAGTGTACGTCAAGAGCTTAGTAAGGGCATTTTAGAAAAAATCCTGCATTTCAAAAATGGTTTGCATCTGGTACTCTAGTAAGACTTAGGCTAGTCGAGTCTTTAAGACCCTTTCCTTTAAACATTCTCTACTTTCATGCACCTTCATGAAATGTAACTACCGATAACTTTGTTTAAGACATGCCAATAAATATGAATGCACCAAAAAAGCTGCTGCAAATACATTTCTGACCTGGTGATGAGACCACAGGATCTATGCTAACTTACCAAAAAAATCGGAATTGATATGACCTGCATTCTTAGATAGCCCATGACTAAAATACTAAGTTTTGTCCGTAACGTAGTGTGGCCATCATGCATGGTGTTTTTTCTTTCAGCGTGATTTAACTGTTTAAAGGAAGGGTAACTCACAACCATCTGTGGCTTTCTTCAGAATATAAACATTGTTCAAAGATTGTGGGATGGTTCAGGTATGATTTGTGTTTTGTGTGCACTTGTCCGCGTCTGATGTCTCTCCCGACTATAATACCAGTACCTTGAGATATCACAGAGCTGAACAATACAGAACTTACCACAGTAGGAGAGGCCAGCAATCTGAAGGAAGAGCTCCTCCTCAGAAAAGCTCTCTGGCAGCATGAGGAAGGAAGCAGTGACTGCACTCTTCAGGTTCCCCACCAGGGCAGCCCGCAGCTTTTCATTCTCCCCCTGCAGCAAGAGACGCACCTGGAGAGACCCACAGAAGAAAGAGTGAGAAAAGGAGATGGTAAGGAGAGAAAAAAAAAGACAGAGACAGTATTTTAAAATGATTTCCCAGGGTGACCACATTCACATTTAAGAACAGTGTTGCCACATAGCACTGATTGTATACACTTATTTTCAGTAATAGATATGGAGGCAGTAATAGATATATTTAGATGAATTTTAAGAAATACACAAAATACCTTCAACGTTAGGCTAATAATCATAAAAAGCAGTATTAATTGTTATGTTAAGAGGAAAAATAATTAGGAAACTTTAGGGAAAACTCACTGGCTTGTGTAATCTACCAGCAATGTACATGGTCTTCCAGTGCAGCAAATCATCAATCAGGGTTTCGGTGCTAATGACGCCATACTTTATAATCTGCAAATAAAAAAGGGCATTTTGCTGAACTGTTCAACTGCTTTCAGAGTAGTAAAGTGCACAACAATGAAAATATGAAATAAAGAGCATAGCCTTCAATAGACAGTTCATTCACTACCAATACTATGTGGAATTTGCCCCCCAATTTACACAGTTACCTTCAATGGAAAACAACTACCGATCCACTACAGAGTTCATGGCCCAGTATGTTTCACAAGCACTTTAATAATCAAAGTCAAAATTAAAATCATCTATAAATCACAGTTGTCTCTGTGCTTTATCATACCCTATCGTCTATGGGCACTAAGGTGTTGTAATACACCCCAGCTCCATGCTCATTCTGGATGGTGCTGATCTGCTTCGGCCCAAGGTATTTCAGGAAAGAATAATGCCTTCGATTCTGCATCAAGTTCATTGTGTGCCAGGTGACTGGGTCGTCCACAGCAAACACAAAGTCCAGCATGTTTTTCTGAAACAATAGCACATTTCATGCGTTAGCATTAGTGAGAGCTGAAGAGAACTATTCTATCACCATATCATGCTATAGGCCTTACATGAAATGTAATGAAGCTTATACAGAAAGTTGAATTGTTTTGTTTTATTTAGTAATTTACACATATCCGCATTATTTAATATGTAAATACATAAAGGCAGAGATGATTTATTTAAGAATATAATATACTGGTGTAGTAACGTCCACAAAGAAAAGTGCATGTGAAATAAGGTGACAAGCATGAAAGCATGTAAATGCATTAACGTATTTAGTCTTACCCCCATTTGACCTTGAGTGGTTCCCTGTTGTTTAAATACACCAGATCCATATGCAAACGCCAAACTTATATCTTGAGGAAACTGGGAGAGTATCCTTCGAAAGAACACTGACGTATTTTGCAAAGCTGGAAGAGTCATGTTTGACGCTTACAATAAACATGTACCACGGGATGTCTTAAAAGGTAAGTGTGTCCTACATTGCAACCCCGGTGTTTTGAAAAACAAAGTGCTCAATATCACAACGGTCTTTGCATGTTAGCTAACGTATAGACACACAAGCTAGTTAGCTAAAAATGTGCATCTCTATAGCTAACGGTCGCTAAAATAGCTTATAAGCCGATGACAACGGAAATTGCAGGAATTGTAGTCCTCGATTTGAAAATATCTGGATAATCTGTTCTTTATAACATGCTGCAAGTTTCAGAGAAATAAACAGCATGCCACATATCTTTTCGGCAAAACTGCATAGGCTATACCACTGCAGAAGCAACATGTATTTGGAGGCGCATATCAAAATAGTATCATGTTGCCACCTTGTGGCATGGAGGGCAAATAATAACTAATTGATTTGCGTGTGTAAAACCTGAACAGGCTCAGTAGACTACACGTTGCAGTATGTGCAACACTGAAAATCAAATTATGTTAACGCACCAGTATTTTGAATGTATGTCTTTGAAATTCGGAAGCTCTTCTTTAAATTTGGAAGTCTTTTTCAACACCATTTACATAAAAGTGAGCTAATTGTTAATTCCATAGCTGTTCACAAAACCTTAGAAATGTGCATTAGCTATAAATCAGTGGGTCATTTGTATTTTTGTCCTCCAAATAACAGCACACTGACATTGTTGTTGTGGTCATCATTACTGTTACACATCACTGGGCTTTCATTGAAGTGTAATCTGAAAAAAAAAAGTGACAGGTGTAATGGAACCAATAGTATACTCCAAACGTTTGCTCTACCTTTCTGCTACAAATGTGCTCTTCCTTAGAGTGCCAGTACATTGAAATCTGGAAAACAGACCTGCTGGGTTTGATTGCCTCACCCACTCCCCGCTAGGCCAGGATGAATGCACAAATGGAGTCAGAGTGGACAGGGAGAGGGTGTAGGGGGCCAAATGAGATAGAGCCACAGTAAAAGGATGCCCATAAGGAATGCCGTTGGAATACCCACAGTAAAGGAATGCCCATAAGGAATACCGTTGCTTAACCTCATTCCACTTCTTGCTAGCCTGGCTCTGCAGCCTAATGCTCTCCAGTTTTTTTACAGTAAATTAAAGATTGTAGCTACACAGCAAAGAGGACAAGACATAGGCCAGATAATCAACCACAGAAGCTGTTTTTATCGCAGTGGATATAGCATGTCTATGGTATAATAAGGCTGTTTTTATCACAGTGGATATAGCATGTCTTTGGTCTGATAAGGCAGCGATGCCATCAACTGCCATCAAGGATAAGACTGAGGGAAGAGGGGACAAAAGCACAGAGAAAAACTCTGAGCATGTCACCTAAAGAAAATGGAAACACTCAAGAAGGATGTGTTTAATGTTTAGGGGAGATATCTGTGGCTATATTTACAGACAGTAGGGAATGAGAGTGGACATGGTGCTGTAAAGACACATGAGTGGACTTTCTGCAATTAACATATTCACCACCGGAGGGCGTGAGAGATTTGTGTTGGTGAACGCTCTCCTTGCTCTGGTAGCACAGCTACAGCGAGCAGCCACCACGTGAGTGAGAGACTGAGTCTGGATCAAACATGTCCATGCATTAAAATATGAATGATGTATTATGGGTGACTGTTTCAGTATAGTGCATTTCATCAGCATAGTAACCATATGTTTGTGATGTGAAACAGGCACATTTCTTATTGCTTGTGGAGGTTATTTTATTATGTCACGGTCACCCATTGAATATAAAAATACTGATTTGCATCAGACTAAGAAGGGGAAATGATAATGGTGTTCACATTAGCTTGTGAAATGTTTTTAACAGTGGAACTCTATTAACTAGACTAAGCCCAACAAAGATCTGGTGAGAGGTTTCATTGAACATAATGCTTTTTAAGTAGCATTGAAATTATATTATAATCATAAAGGTTGTATTTGTTTGTGTGACGTTTGTATTTTCCTCAGTGAAAAGATATTTCCCGTGCCACTCCTGGACCAGCCATTACTGGCTAACAACCTGCAAAGAAAACACTGTAATGCATCCAGCCCAGGCCGTCCCCGTGTTTATGCCTTATTCCACTAGCTATAATGATGACCCATGGACACGGCTGATGGATTGTTGGATTTCATCATGCATAGTCCCATTTAGCATTCCCAACACATCCCAATATGGAAATGGGAGACATTTGACCTGGGGTGAAAACCTGTTTCTCGTCACGCCCGTCTTTTTTTGGAGGAGAAGACCCTCCTGTTCCTTCCTGGTCAAGGGCTTCTTCTCATTGGTTTGAAGCCCTCTCCTTCAGATGCTCCGTCTGGGTTTAATTGTATTTTTCCATTTCCCTCTGATGTTCACACAGCCATTGCTAATTTTAATTTAAAGGAGGCAGTGATTTTTATCAGCCACGTGTGGGTGTGAAAAAAACTGAGGGAGCAGAACAGTGAGGATGACATGAAAATCCCCCCAGAGAGAGAGAGGGAGAGAGAGAGATATATATATATAGAGAGAGAGAGAGAGAGGGAGAAAGCTGGAGGATAAGTCCAGGCAGTTGAACTGAGTGGTTGGGCTGTGCTGTTCTCACTTCCACCGCTGAGGATTCAGACACCCTCCCCACATGTTTATCAGCGCACAATGCCACAGGGGGAGGATCTTCGCTCTTTAACGCCTGTTTCCATGGAGATACTGAGGCTGCCTATGCCCACTAGCAAACACTGAAAGCTCCTTGGCTCAATGGAACATTGAGATGCATCCACCACTACCAGTGCCACTGCTGGAACAGAGCAGCAGGAATCTGATTGTACTTCCTCCTGTGTGCTGCAGACTCTCAGCCATGGGAGAACTGGCATCACACGGATGTGGACATTTTCCCTTGCTCATTCATAGCTAATTGTTTTTTATTTTGCCATTTGTGTGATTACTCTCATTTGTGTGATTACTCTAACCCCTATTACACCGAAAGCTGATTGACTTGATGTGAGTTGAATTTGTATGAGGATGTTTAATTTATTTTTATTTTATTTTATTTATTTTATCTTACACTTACAGTAAATAAACACATAAAATGACCTTCTTTGCTTATTCATGAGCTGATTTCCTTAACCTCCTTCCACAACGTAAAGGTCATCTGACCAAGGTTGTGGTGGACTGGAGCCTAGATTGCCTAATAAGATTGTTATGATATACGACTTGACACTCGACTCTTTTTGACCAGAGCATGTAGGCTTGAGCGATTCATCTCTCCGCTCTTGTCTCAGCTCTGTGATCAGGTCTTCTTTAGCCAATCCATGCTGAACCCATCACACCCAACACCTGAGCCAGCTGCTTCACTCCCGTTCCCCACCCACAGCTTTTAGTCGCCTCGTTGACCTCATCCTTCTTCTCTCCTACGTCACTGCTACACTGTGCACAACAAGGATGCCTTTATATTAATGTGTGTTCATTATGTTACACATACAGAAATATAAGCACGTCATGTGATGTTGCAGAATGTTTTCTAGGCACAGAACGATATTGGTCCAAATATGTTAACACCATAATCTATTTTATGTATCAAGCCCATTTTGCTAGGGTAATGTCATTTGTTTTGTCATCAGTTGCCTCATTAACTTCCTTTATTTAAAAGAGTCTTTGTAATTTAACAATGTTCTCTGATTAGCAAATTGGCTGGCTTTTTTACTTCATTAAACACACAATTCAAATTATTGTACTTTACCTGTGAAATCTAGGGCTGAATTAAACAGATTGATTGTATGAATAGGAAAGAAATTAACCATAACTTCTCTCGAGTAGCTTCTATCGATGAATGCTACGAATGCATAACAGAATCCATCCTCTGCTGACCTTGAATGTATTATCATTGACCATGGATGTTGTGGGCATAGGGAATCTTTGTCCAGGTGATCCAACTAGATTGATCTGCACAGACCCATAGCTATCCGGAAACCCTAGTACTCTCAAAAACCTTTGCGGTGCTTTGATGGCTTTCCTTCTTTGAATCCCCAGTACCCAGTAGCCTTGAGGACTTCCATAGGGAGGATCCTGCAAACTCTCAAGGTATTGCATGCCATAGCCATCTTAAGCTGACAGTTTCCAGCTGTTGCAAGATCCTTTGTAGACTGCGTGCTAGTCTGATGTTTGCTTATCTATCTTCGCATTCACACATTCATTGGCTCATGAGTGTTTGTCATTGCTATACAAGACTGTGGCTTCATTCTCGTTTCCACTCCAGTAGAACTATCTTGCTCAGGGTTGTTCAATCAGATCACGTGTGAATCTCGACCAATCCTAATGGTTTATGCTGTTCATCTCCATATGGCAACTTTCATTTGATCAACGTGAAAAAAAGGCAGGGAACATTATCATAATTGTAACATTGCCTATGGCATAGTAAGACCTCTAATATATCATAATATTTATGGATTCATTTATAGATGATGCAGATGTCTGTGAAACCAATGCAAGTGAAAATCTAACAGTAACATTGATATTGTAGTTATGTTAAATATCGACCCCAGTATTTAGTTGTCATGCCAGCGCTGACCCATGATCCTTTCACACCCCCTCCTGAATCAACTCACCTGCCTCACTTTTCCAGTCTCCTGATTGCTTGATTACCTGCGACTGTCACTCTCCATTCTCCAAATCCTCACTGCCCTAGTAGATCTTTCTTGATTGTCTACTTTGGTCTAATCAGGTTACATTTACATTTAAAAAATCTTTACACTGATTATCAATTACAGAAGTTGTTTCGGGAAGAAAATGTGCCTTCCACTGTTCTTGTGTTTAATATATTCAAATACTCATTTTGATCAAAATCATCTGACGACCTGCAATTGTTTTGCTTGTGTGCTTTCAACTGAAGAGGGTTGCAGTTGCACTAGTGGAACTAGTTTCTCAGTAGGTTCATTCAGTTAGAACTTCTCAAATTTCATTGTGTATAAAATTTGAACAGAACCAGAATCTTTCTACCTCATTCATTACTCAACCACTTATTTCAAATAGGGTGCCATTGACGAAAGCATGTAAAAACAGGCAGTGTCTGTTCAGTGATTGGTGCTTGAAAGCTGATAGGCCTGTGATTTAATTAGCTGCAATTTAATGTTCCACTCCTGGATTAAAGCCAGGTCCTCTGGAGCCATGTTGTTTTAGCAGGGGAGAAGCTGCTTGTATGTGTGTCCATGTGTCAGCATCTTTGTGTTCTCCTGCACCCTGCCTCTTTGTTAAAACAAAACCCTGACCACACCTGCTTCAGATACAAACACACACACACTCACACACACACACATACAGGACACGTACATAGTACGCATTGATTCATAATAACATTCTCATCTCTCACCCTCTGAGTGTTTGTCCTGTCTGGACACCCACACACACCACTTCAAATGTAGATATGAGCTGAATTAATTTATCAGCCAATGGTCATATCAGGATACTGGAACTGTGTTGTCTCTGCCAGAGATAGATTGTTTTCCTTCCTCACAGAGGAATAACTGCATCTCTTTTACATTTAGAAAAAGAGAAAGAACAGGGGAGGCCGTATCCTTGCTATGCTAAAAGATGCAGCCGTTTCCTCATAGCCCTGTCACCAGCCATCACTCAGAGCAGGGGGCTCTTCAGACATGGCATGGCTTGGTGAGTTCTCCTTTATTTCTCATTTTTTTTCTATTTTTACCGTCATGAAAAATTGAGGTCAGGATGGGCTTAACATGTCAGCACGGATGCAGCTGTGACTCACGACTAGCGTCTTCCGCTCTGCTGCTCCCCCCCCCCCCCCCCCCCCCTCACTGCTGATGTTGCTACATCGTGCATCGTGACTGAGTACTCCACACACCCCAACATGGATCAGGGAGCAAGAGAGAAGGAGGGAGAGGAGCACACCTAAATTGCCCTTACACCTGTGGGCCTCTAGGGGGGTCTCTGTGAACCAGGTGCTCTGCACAGGCATGTTGCAGCTCAGAGGTGGACAGGAGCAGTGGGATGGTGGAACCTTTTGGGTGACAGCAGCTGGAATCCATTCAGACTGATGTGTGTGTTTTAAAGCCAGCGGGGGCAATGAGGGCCGCAATATGTAACGCCATAGTGTCATATAATGACTTCCGATCTTACATTTCTGCCAACATGTCATGTTCATGGTATAGAACCACCACCACACCCCCCCCCCCCCCCCCCCGCAATATGTAACGCCATAGTAATGACTTCCGATCTTACATTTCTGCCAACATGTCATGTTCATGGTATAGAACCACCACCCCCCCCCCCCCCCCCATGGACTGTATGGAGAACTGACAACAACAGGAACTTTATTAATATAAATAAATAAAACACTACAATACAGCTATCAATCCCCATAACTAAGAACTTTGTTAATGTCTATGCTATAGACTTGTATACAAACAAGAGATTAGCCTGCCTACTAATGAAAGTAAAGAAGAACAACACCCAAAATAGTGATAGGATTTCGAAATGTAACCATTTTGAATGAAATCATTTATGTGATGCATTATTTCCATCATTTATTCTTATTGTTAAAACGAAATGTTATAAACTGACCATCAGCAGACATGTAGCTTAATTTTCCTACCAAAACATTTGCATGTGATAACGGCCTGGTTGTCTGGTAGGCGAACTAGCCATCTGATTATTTAGGTTGGCAAACTGAGCCTCGATTTATGAAGGTTTTAATTAGTATACATTGATTTTCTACAACTTAAAACTCACCTTTTCTGACAACGTTAAAGCAGTTTTTTCAGCAACACAGAAGAAAACAACCCTGACCGTTTCTTAAAGGCACCCAGTGCAACTTTATAGGCTTGAGACTCGAAAAATAAACATTCAATTTCTAGTATTTTTTAACCCGTAGTAAGTTTCAATAACTCCATACCATTACATATCGACATTCATGGAGCAAAGATGAGACGTCGTTGTGTGGTGAGAACTGATAAAAAATTGTACACAACAACAATCGCCGGTGGGGGGAGGCCATTTTTCCATTGACTGGAATCCTGCTTTATTTATTGGTGGCACCAATAAATAAAGATTTGGGGGGAAAATGGCGGCGATTGTTGTTGTTTACGATTTTCTATCAGTTCTCACCACACAACGACGTCTCATCTACTTGGCTACTTTATGTATGTTGTACTTTTATGTTTCGGGTGGCGATTTTTTAAAAACTAGGTCTACATGAAATTCTTGGGCAACTGCACGTTTGCCCTCCTCGAGTAAAAGTGCCCCTCCGAGGAAAAAAAAATATATATACTGTATATATATACAGTACTGTGCAAAAGTTTTAGGCAGGTGTGAAAAAATGCTATGAACTAAGAATGCTTTGAAAAATGTAAACAATAACTGTTTATTTTTGTATCCATTAACATGGTAAGACTGAGCACAGCAACAAGACACAACGTAGTTATACTGCATCAGCAGGGTCTCTCCCAGACAAAGATTTCAAAGCAGACAGGGGTTTCAAAATGTGCAGTTCAAGCTCTTTTGAAGAAGACGTTGAGGATCGTAGACGCAGTGGTCAGCCAAGGAAACTTAATGCAGCTGATGAAAAACACATCAAGCTTATTTACCTTCGAAATCGGAAGATTTCAAGCAGTGGCATCAGCTCAGAACTGGCAGAAACCAGTGGTACCCAGGTACAGACATTTACTGTCCGGGGAAGTCTGGCCAGAAGTGGTCTTCATGGAAGAGTTGCAGCCAAAAAGCTCTACCCCGACAAGGAAACAAGGCCAAGTGGCTGAACTAAGCACGAAAACATAGAAACTGGGGTGCAGAAACATGGGAGAAGGTGCTCTGGACTGATGAGTCAAAATTAGAAATATTTGGCTGTAGAAGAAGGCAGTTTGTTCGCCGAAGGGCTGGAGAGAGGTACAATAATGAGAGTCTGCAGGCAACAGTGAAGCATGGTAGAGGTTCCTTTACAGTTTGGGGCTGCATTTCTGCAAGTGGAGTTGGAGATTTGGTCAGGATGAATGGTGTCCTCAATACTGAGAAATACAGGCAGATACTAATCCATCATGCAATACCATCAGGGAGGCGTATGATTGGCACCAAATGTATTCTGCAGCAGGAACATAACCCCAAACATACAGCCAATGTCATTAACAACTATCTTCAGCTTAAAGAAGAACAGAAAGTCCTGCAAGTGATGGTATGACCCCCACAGAGCCCTGATCTCTACATCATCGAGTCTGTCTGGGTTTACATGAAGAGACAGAAGAATTTTAGGAAGCCTACATCCACAGAAGATCTGTGGTTAGTTCTCCAAGATGTTTGGAACAATTTACCAGCCGAGTTCCTTCAAAAACTGTGTGCAAGTGTACCTGGAAGAATTTATGCTATTTTGAAGGCAAAGGGTGGTCACACCAAATATTGATTTCATTTAGAATTTTCTTCTGTTCCTTCACTGCATTTGGTTAATTTATGAAGAATTGATGAAAATAAACTGTTAACACTTCCATTTTTGAAAGCATTCTTAGTTTACAGCATTTTTTCACACCTGCCTAAAACTTTTGCACAGTACTGTATATATATATATTTTTTTCCTCGGAGGGGCACTTTTATTCGAGGAGGGCAAACGGGCAGCTGCCCAAGCAACCTTAGCACACTCCTGTGCACGTCCCTGGTATAGAGGTTTCATGGAGTTGAAGCAGTGCCTGTCATCTCAATTCCCCTGACCTCCTGAAACCATAGTGTTTAACAGAGACAAAATAAGATGTATGTCAAACTGAAAACATTTAGTGTTTTATGTCTTCCCGGGTAAACATGACTAAACACTCCGGTGCTTGGAGCAGTGTATTTTAAGATTGTAATGTGGAACACATCTGATGTGTACTTTGTTTCCCCCCGGATATGTCTGTAAGGATCTTAAAGCGCCTCCTTCCCATAGAGATGAAAGAACATCTTATCTGTGTATACTCAGGCTCTCGCTCTCTCTTCTCTCTATCTCTTTTTTTCTCTTTCTCTCTCTCTCTCTCTCTCTCTCTCTCTCTCTCTGCTCACCCTAGCTGCTGGCACTCTCTCAAATATAGTTTCAGGAACAGTCAAGACGGATCCAGAAACTTCCCTCCTGCATAAACTGCTTCTCCTTTTTAATACTGAGGGGGAGTACTGGGGGATGCTTGGCAGTGGATGGGGAAGCATTCAATTTCAAAATCAATCAAAAATAGGAAAGTTAATATGTGGCTGTGGCTCATGACCCACATGAGCACCAATACAAATATTGCTAAAAGCTCTTAAGCTCTGACCTGGCCAAGTCATATATTTTAAGTTCTTCTAGATAAAAACATTTGTGTGCAGGTCCCTAATTAAAAGAAAAGGACTTCTCATGAATATCCAAATGATATGTTTTGTCAGATTTTACAAAACATGTTTGTGTGCATGAAATGTTAAGTTTTGTATGAAGCATTTCAGTTGTTCTGTGGTGACATTTGCAGAGAAGAAACCACGTGAGAGTATTTGCTCACAAAGATGCTTAGGCCATGTGAGGGTATTCGCTCAGAAAGATGCTTAGGCCATACATTTGACGAACAAAGCAGTTCAGAGCATTTCACACAACACCGCTCGTAAAACACATTTTAATGGGCCCCCAGTGGGCAACTCAGGCCTCTGCCATTCCACCAGCATTATATCACAAATATGTTTGGATTCATAAAACATTTTTATAAAGCCGTTATGTCTGTTTACTCATTAAGAGCTAGTCTGCAGAGGATAATACCCTGCTAAATGCCCTTTTGTGTCATTATCGCTAGTGCAGAGCAATTTAATAAATGAACCTTCTGTGTGAGTTTGGGGGGGGGGGGGGGGGGGACCAAAAGTAAACACTGCCTTTTGCAGCCCAAGGTGGAAATCAATGATGTACCTCGGATGAATCTGGGAGCAGACTGTGAAGGAGGATCCAGTATGGCATCTAAGAATACCGACGCCTGGTCCCCTCCCTCCCCTTCCCTACTATCATCTCCCTGCCATCTGGGATGGATGTGGATGTCACCCTAAACACAGTAGCGAGGAGAAAAGGAAAGATGGGAGAGGGCAGAGGAATACTGTGCTGACTGTAGGGGAGTCTCCCGTTGCCTCATGCATATTCATTGGAAACCCCGTTCTGCTGGTTGTACTACGCCACAACCGCGTAACCAGTGATGCAGGAGAGCATGAGGGGAGGGACACCAAGGGCTGGGGGAGGGGGAAGAGAGACTGAGTGAGTGAGTGTGTGTGAGCGGGAGAGTGTGAGAGAGCGAGAGAGAGAGAGAGAGAGAAGGACAGGCAGAGCCAGTGAGAGAGAAAGAAAGAGAGAACATCTCCTGCAGGCAGTCAGGCTGTTGGATCGCAGAGGCAGACGGAACAAGCTGGGAGAGAGAGTGCGCCCGTGTCTCATGCGCATGCTTACACACGCACACTCGTGCGCTCATACACACACAAGCTCACACTCTCAAGCAGGCAGGCAGCAAGCAGCAGGTCACCTGGAGACTCGGGGGGAGAATACAGTGGGCTAGAGCTGCTCTTTCCAGCGCTGCTTGGACCAGACCCTAAGGTCCTTTTACGACTTCCTTCTTCCCCAGAAACCACTTCCCTCCACCGGTGACCCCTCACCCTTGAGAACCTGTGAGGAGAGCAGTACCCTCAGCTGGGCTCCAACCTCCAACCGCCGCCATGAACTTCCTGCGCAGACGCCTCTCTGACAGCAGCTTCATCGCCAACCTTCCCAATGGCTACATGACGGACCTCCAGCGACCGGACCCTCCTGCTCCTCCACCCCCCTCCACCTCAGCTGCCACTGCCCCAGCTGCTGCAGCTCCTGCCCAGGTGCTGGCGCCGGCTCCAGCCCGGTCCCCTGCCCGGTCCCCCACGGCTTCACCGGCTCCAGAACGGCGGCAGTCCAGCGGTGCGGGCTTCTTCAGCTCCATCAGCTCCATCACCAACGTGGTGAAGCAGACGGCTGCGTCTGCTGGTCTGGTCGAGCAGGCATCTTCCCCAGGTTCCAAGAAGTTCAGGATCCTCCTGGTCATCGATGAGCCGCAGCACGAGTGGTGAGTGGACCTTTGGCTCTCTCAGTGCCAGTGAAAATGCTCTGTTTCTCCTACTTTTAAAACCCACCTCCTCCCCTCTGTTTGGTCTTCCAGATGGTGGCGTGTAATACTTTTCATAACAGAGCAGTTTCTTGGGCTGATGAAACTTAGCATGTGTCCTTGGCTGTTGCTGTGAGGAGATATATGAGGTATAGGAATGGGTACCTTGGACAGCAACTCCATTGCATTTCCTCAAATGGCTCTGCAGCAGCCAACTCTCATGGTGATATTGCTGGATTAGTGACAGTGCATGAATGGATGAGACTGCTTTGCCTGACGGCTGCATTGATTGTAACAGGCTGAACATTTTTGCACTGAAAACATCTGGGTTCGGAATGTGCATTGTGTCCCCCTTACCAGCAGCCACGCACGCCGTGTTTCAAACGGCATCATAACATCAGGTGATCAGTAGTGATAGCATGGTCCTCAACAGCATGTGGCAAATAGAGGGACATTTTACGCAGCCTCTGAGGTGTGTGTCTGACTGTGTATATGTGAGGAAAACAAGCAGAATTCTGCATTATCACTTTCCACCACTACACCATACTGTCAAGGCAGGCCAAATTGCTATAAGACCTAATAGGAAGCATGCTTAGCATCCAATTAGAATGGATCAGTATTGCAGCTTATTGTCAGTCGCTATGGTGTGAATGTGAATGGGCTTGCAATGCCAGCATTTGTTACTGTGAGGAAGAAGTATCCCTCTTTGCAGATGCACTTGATGTATGGGCAGTGTCAGAAATAACATCAGAGCAAATAAATGCTTTGTGGAAAATATTCAAATCATTTACATAATAATGGTGAGGAGAGAGTCAAAGTAATTGTGCAATTACAATTCATCTCACTAAAGGCCGAGGCATTAATATTACATTGCTATTCTGTCTCAGGAGCCGCGCTGCTTTTCAGGTAGGAAGCAGAGACCTGTGCCTTTTAGGTTAATTTTATTGATTTTCCACCCCTTCCAAGAAGTACACAACAAAGCTTTCTGTGTAATTGGTTGGGGTTTCTAGGCATGTTCCCTGTGTTATCTCAGGAGACCCGCTTTCTTGGCTTTTTTGTTTGATGTTGAATGGTGATGCTTTCATAGTAAAATGAGCATTGTATCTGGACGTATTTCATTAGTATGATATTGTCCATCTATATGTTTTAAAATGACCCAATCAGTACACTGGTATATAACTGCAGATGTTCCTTGTGTCCATCATATTTCTGAACAGGCTTCAACCGATGCAGCACTCAAAAGCCGCTGCAGAGCAGGATATCTGTATTGGTGCTGAGGGAAATTTGCTTTTCTCCCATTACACAGGCAAAGCCTGTATGCGCTGAGGTGTGACACGAATCCACAAACATAAGATCAGAGAGATGACGGACAGATTGACTAAACTAAATCCCTCCCTCTTCGACACACACACACACACGCACACACACACACGCACACACACACACACACACACACACTCACACACACGCACACACACGCGCACACACACACACACACACACACACACACACTCACATACACACACACACACAAACACACACACACAACCTTTCAACAAGGCTCTGTATTTGGCATATAGGTAGGATAGTGTCAGACAGGCTCTATGTGTGTTTTTGCCGCTGTGCTGTGTGTGAAGAGTGAGAGTGTGGGGATGGAGATGGAGACTGCTTCAATGGTGTCATTAAAGGGATGCATTCATGCTGTTTTTTTATGTGGGAAATGTATTCTGAACCTCTTTATCTCTCTGGGTAATGGCGCTTTTGCCTTGGACATTAGCCTCTGTTGGTGCACAGAGAATATGTGGTTGTCTAGGCAGTACCAGCGGGATCTTGCAAGGATTTGTTGTGCTAATGACTGAAATGGCAGTCATTTTTCATTTGCGATTTCCAGTGGGAGTTCTCTAAAAATCAATTTGAAATCTCTGATCACTGGAAAGAGATGGTAAACCATTAAAAGACGTCTGGCTATTAAAACTTATAGGCAATAGATTTAGACGCGATAATATCACATAATAAAACACAATACGTCTCTGTTTGGACGCCGTTGCAAATGTTATTCTGGGCTTACACCTGCTCAAATCTTAAAACATTGCTGGAAATGATTGTGAACAAGGCAATAAGCCCATTGCAAGATAAGATCCTGTTCCTGGAGGGGCTGCCTAGCCTTGGGCTCTTTGAGCATGAGCATACGTGTATGCTACAAATAAAATGCATTATTATTTATTATTATAATTATTATTGTGTGCGTGGTCCACTCAGAGAGCCTTACATAACCCTCAACAAAACCCATTCACAACTCACAACCTTAACAGAGATTTTGCTTTCCACAGTCGCCCTGCTGTAGAAGAGCATTTTTCTCCTCTTTTTAAATCAGAGGTCTTATTGCCATCCCAGTGATTTCAAGTCCAACCCTCTCCTTATGTAACTACATGCACACACATCCACAAAACAGACACTGGAGGACCTCGCCACAGCTACTTTGGGTGTCTATTTGTGTTACGCAATGTTCCAGACTGGACGGGGGAGGGAGCCTGTAGTCCCCTGGGCGTGTGAAGGTGATCTGTGTAGATTAAATAGACGAAGGCTCTGGCGTCTCTTCCCTCCTTGCCTCTCTGCCCTTGAGAAGCTTCTCTGCACTGAGTCAGGCGAGAGCAGGAAGCAGCGCACACACACACACGCTGGTCATGTGACTGCTCTGTGAAAAGGGATGGAGTGATTCACTTGCTGGCTAACCCCCGAGGGCCGCATCTGGCTCTCGCTTTCTCTGTGTGTGAGAGTGGGTGTGGGTCTGTGTGTGTGTGTGTGTGTGTGTGTGTGTGTGTGTGTGTGTGTGTGTGTGTGTGTGTGTGTGCGTGTGTGCATGTGTGTGTGCGTGTGTGTGTGTGTGTGTGTGTGTCTGTGAGTGGGTTTGGGTCTGTGTGTGTGTGTGTGGTAATGTGAGATAGTGTGTGTGTGTGTGAGTGAGAGAGAGAGAGATAGAGTGTGTATGTGTGTGAGAGAGAGTGTGTGTGCGTGTGTGTGTGTGTGTGTGTGTGTATGTGGTAATGTGCATGTGTGTGTGTGTGTGTGTGTGGTAATGTGAGATAGTGTGTGTGAAAGAGAAAGAGTGTGTGTGTGAGAGAGAGAGAGTGTGTGTTGTATGTGGTAATGTGCATGTGTGTGGGTGTTTGTGTGTGCTTCAGCATGGCTAAATGTGTGTATTGGTACACTGTGGTTCTTAAGGTGTATATCTTAGTATGTTTACTTCATCCATACAGTTGTTGTTGGAAAGAAAACACATAGCGAGAGAGAGAAAATGAAAGCAGGGTGGTGCCTGGTTCCCTCAACAGTCTCTATATTACCTGTAACTCAATCAGGCCTCATCCTCCATGCCTCATTTCAGTAGGCTTCAAACTCAATCAGCAAGCCCATCCTCTGCCAGCCTTGTGCTGTCAAATATGCCAAGGAAGCAACGGAAGAGGCCTGGAATAATCACTGTCATATTCCGGTCAGTATCCCCTCACAATTTGAATAGATTTGACAGTGAGTAAGACTCAATTAACCCCCCCCCCCCACACACACACACACACACACACACCCATAACCAGTTTGAGTTTTAGAGCATGTAGGATAATCATCTTGTATTCCATCAGTCATCACGCTCTTTATGGCCAAACCTGAGTAAACAATGGCTTCAGAAGAGTTCTATGTATAACTAACATTCCATTGTGACTGTAACAGTTGCCTCACACACACACTCACTGTACAGTGCCTTTACACTGTGCGCATCCAGCTTTTTATAAGACACCTACATTTGTATACATCAGGCGGTAGCAAAGGCCTTTGGTCTTATGTCAGTTTCCCTGTGTATGTGTGCTTTATGTGCACTGTAAACCTGAACAAGTTCAGAGTACTTAAAACTTTTGATCTAACCGATTACATAATCAAATTTGAGTACATGTTATTTTTTATAAGTAAACTTAACTTAAAAATTATTCATCGGCTATACTGATTTATTTTGCTATCATTGTCATAATTTTTCAGTTCTCTGAACTCATATTATTCCAAAATCGAACAGGATTTTGCATCGACGGATATTTGTGTTTCTCTGGGTCTTTCACAAACTAGTTATTACGCCCTTACAAGTTTTTGAAAGGGTATCTCCCTTACGTTCCAACTTCTTGCGCATGTTCTTACTGTAGAGAGAACTGTCATTGGTCAACCACTTTCCCAGTGTTGCCAGATGTACATTTACATTTGTGATTTAGCAGACACTTTTATCCAAAGAAATTTACAAGGAATTTTGCATTTATAGATCAAGAGTAGTTTAGGGGTTCACAATTATACACTTGGTAAGGAGGAGTGGGGAATCGTACTAGCAACCTTCCAATCTCTCGATTACTAAACGACTCCTCTACCTTAAGTCTGCTGTCTCCGTGTCTCATCACAAGAACTCTGCAATGGTGTTCTCAATGGCGTTGATGATGTCAGATACCAAAAAAATATGAGTTATCAGGCAATGTTTACTCAAACAAATACATTCCAATAGAATTAAAACGTCTTCACTTGCTCAGAAAACTAATATATTTAAAGTTGGGTCAACTAAATACCAGGTTTTAAGTACTGAATACATAATGTTAATAAGTTAGTAGAACTGTTTGGGTTTACAGTGTGCTACGAGTTTCCCTGTATGTGTACTTTATCTGCTACCAGTAACCCTGTGTATGTGTGCTTTATGTCTTACCAGTTTCCCTATGTATGTGTGCTTTATGTGCTGCCAGTTGGCTGGCTGGCTGGCAGGCTGGCTGGCGGGGCTGGCTGTGAGACCAGGCTGGCCAGTTACCCTATGGATGTGTGCTCTATCTGCCACCAATGCTTTCGCAGTCTGTTTCTGTTTCTGTTGCATTCGCTCTATTGTATTACATTTGCTAGAGTGCATTTATGCTCGCTATACAACACACGACAATGTTGACGTAAATCCCTTTACCAGCTTTATCCAAATATACTGCTTTATTACACAGCCCTTGGCATTTCCTGTGATGTTAAAAACTTTAGTTTGTCTCCTGAAGAGATTATCTGCTGACGGTGTTTATGTTCACATAAAAAGACATCCTGCCAGCTGAAGGCAGATGTTGGATATGAGCAGCCATGCTGACTGACACTCTCTTTATCTTCCCTGATGCTTGTATCATCTATCCATTGTGTGGAAACCAATGTTACTCTAGATTTCAAGTTGAGTTCACAAGCGGTGCACTGTCACACCTGAGTGTCACAGTGCCGAGCCATACACTTTAAAAACGAACATCATGTTTTGTTTCAGCTGTTGGTAATTGTTGTGTTTTCACTGATTTCTTGGACAGTTTAAAATGCAGGTCAGATAGGAGATCAATTTCCCACTAAGAATAAATAATTATCCCTTGAGTTTCTTATATTTTATTGTACATTTTTGTTTCTGTGAAAGAAAAAATAAAGAAAAAGTCTCCCTTGAAAGTGGAGATTGGAAAGTGTGAAAGCAAACCTGGAAGAAAGGGTGTTTCACATTTGTCACACTTTTCAAAACATAAACAACATTGTAAAGCTCGCATTACAATTATTTATGCTTTTCTTTATGCATTTTTCAGTAGGCAATATAACACGTACATTCACTGAAATGTATTCTCATACAGTAAATGAAAGCATACTTCTAAGTAAATTGCTTTGAAAACATTAAATGTAAAGAACATAGATTGAACAACCTGCCTATTCATAAGTTTCTGCTCATGTCTGATCAGTACACATAAACACATTTCTTTTTCTCTTGGGGAGGATTATGCCTTGTCCAATCACTGGGTTCAGTGAGGCTGTTTTCCTAACTGTCTATGTAGACTTGCTTCGGTGGTGTGACTGAGACCTGAGTTGTTAGATGATCCGTTCACTGTCAACACAATGTGGACCAATACTCATTAGCAATGCCTCTTTCCCTGTGTGAGTCCAGTGGAACAGTTCCAGACCTTGGTGACTACACTGACTGTGAGATGGGGAGAGTCCATAGTTCACGAAGATGAACTGTGCCATTGATCATTCAAGACATTACTAAGCACATGGACTCTTTTTTGAACATTTGAAATATCCAATGCACCTAGTAGACGTGGTTGCTAGAATGTAATTGCTACAACAGGCTGTAAAGGTCTACAATCATAATCCAACTCCATTCTCCTGATGGGGAAAACTGAGACCATTAAGGGAGAGCTACAAAATGTGTATCTTCTAAACTGCTGTAAACAGAAACACACAAAATCTTCCTAACAACATCAAACACAGCACATTTTTCAAACACAAGTATCAGTAAAAGAGTCCTTCCTTTTTATAATTTCTGCTCAGTGATGAAGGACCCCTCTCCTTTAGTCCCTACATAGATATGTATATATAAGTAGAATACAGTATATTCACACCTTTCATGCCATCTTGGACCCTCAGTAGTTTACGACTATTGTCATAAAGACCATTGACATCATGAAGACAGTTATTGACGGCAATAAAATATATCTGTATTGATTTTTGCCAATTTGTTCTCTGGGGCACCAAGATTGATGGTTTGGTTTATGGTTTGGTTAAGTTAATGACTACGGTTAATTTGTACTAAATCTATTTAGGTAACGGATGGATTCTAAGCATTGAAATATGGTTGGGATTATGGTATAACAAACCTTTTTTTTTTACATTTATTCTGTTGATTTGACATGACGTTGTAATCAGTTATGACACACTGTGTGTTAACTTTCAGCGGAACAATTCAGCCTCTTGGTGACTGTCTGGTGTCCTTGTTGAAATTCTCCATTGAGTTGTAGTTGAAAATGGATTGAAATCTATTAAAATGGACATGCTCCCCAAATACTTGAAATGTGCAAATGTATTGTAGAATGACCAGTGCTGAGCAAGGATCACGTTCTTCCCTCTTGGATGTGAATGCCCACTTCATCAGTGTCTCACATACGCTTGAGGTGTAATCCTCTCAGGGGGACAGGACACTATATCAAGGCCCACTGACATCACGCCGCTTGTCACTGCTGACGAATAACCCACCATAAAGGGGCTTTCAGCTGAGCAGCTGTGGGCCTGCTTTATGAATACCAGAGAAATAAAAGAGAAATAAAATCATTTTCTGAAAAGTAGCCCCTTCATAGTCAATTTGGAGTTTAGTCTTTCTGTAAGTCTTTCTTTGTGTAATGGTGTTTCTGCATGTCTCAGGTCGTGGACACTGGAATCCATGTCTGCACAGCTTGCTGAAAGGAGACGAAGGGAACTCTAAATGCGGACTCTGACCATTTAGCTTCTTCCTCAAAAAACACATTTGATTAAAACAGACATATTTTAATAAAGATGCCACGTGTTGCGCGTTCAGAAAGACGGTCCAGCCACATGCCAGCATTTCCCCTGTGGCAACTTATCTGAAAAGGGCAAGAAAAGCCAATATCCCATCCACATACAAATCTACTATAATTGCTGCCACCAACAGATCCATACATCTTTCATCTTTCACAGTTTTTATTTGATTGTTTGTTTGCACTGAAATGTCTGAAGAAACACAGAAAATCAAACCATTAACCTTGGTAGTTGCAGTGTGTCAGCATAAGGAAACTCTAACTGGCTTCCTTTATTTAATCAGCCAGCCAGTGGCATCTTTAGCTTCCCTGGTCGATAGATGCAGGCTTATTAACTTCAGGCGCACAGTCATTCGTTTGCTGAGACACAACCAGTAGCATCCTACTGAAGTAGGAAAGCCTTTAGCATTCTAAGCAAAGGGTAATTGCCTCATTCCATGAGATATCAAAAGGCTTTTTTACCCTGCTCATCCAAATGGCTCTAAATGCAGCAGCACATGAGGGAGAATAGCTTCCCTTGAGTTTTGGTATGCTGTGCCTGTCACACATTTAAACCACGTTTTATAGTAGAGTTGTTGTTGTTGTATAGTAGAGTATACATATAGTACAAAGGAGACTGAAAGAGTGAGAATCCCTGCATTTATTAGGACTGCTGTTTGTCAACGTTTTTTCTTTTACAGTACCTTTTTTTGTTTGTCTTTTTCAAGCTTGTGGTCGATGATTTCATATACTTAGACTTCAACCATCCACATGAAGCTTGGCGTGATTGTAGCCACACATGAATGATACAGAATATAGTGTTGTAGTTCCTAGGTGGATGTGTCCCTTCGTGCTAGCGCCCCCTGAAGTGTCTTAGGCTCAAAGCACTTTTTGGGCAATAGCTCAACAACCATTACTTCAAAATGTATGAAATAGTTATGGCAAGTTGGCCCTTGACCTTAGCTCATTTGTGGAATAACACCACCTAGTCAATAATGGTTACTGCAAAAGCTAGTGGCTGACTTGCCAATATCTTGTGGTGTAAAAGGTTACATGCTACAACTCGCTACCACATTGTTTGGACGCACTTCAAACTTATTTCATGTGGGGTGCTGCACCTGACAAATGTCAATAGCTCGAAAAAGAAAAATGTTATGGCAAGTTGGCCTCTACAAGGTGCATTAAAGGTGCAATAAGGATCAATAGCTATTCGCTAAAGGTATGCTAGCAGCTAAAACTAACGAAATCTCTTGAAATGTGCTGACTTCGACATTATGACAAACTAGTTACTCAACGACTGTCCTTACACAGTCAAACATCAAGCAAGTGCAACACAAGACTAAGCAAGACGGCAAATAAGCTACTTACTAGATTGGCAGAAGGTAAACAAGTCAGGTCGGCGGGCTGCGGCAGGCGAAACTACAGAATGCAGTTATATGCCTATCGACCCTTCTATGCCAATGGCACCGACGCGATTCTCCATATTAAATGTCATTGTAGCGCCCCAATTTTTTTTAAGCTGTTATTTTAAGGTTAAACTGCTTATCCTAACCCTAATCCTGAAGCATAATTGTTGCATAATGCACCTTTAACCTAGCTTCTTATGATTTATTTGTAAATAATGTTGCGAAATTCATTACATTTTTGGATGCATGTCGGATACCGCTACAACAAGCTACAACATGTTTTCCTCTATTTCCCTCACATAGTTTAGTCTATTTTCAAAATGTATTTTGTCTTTAAATCCTTATGTAACATTTCCAAAATTCAAATGGCCCTCTATATTATATTATAACACACCATATTATATTGTAATAACTTATTATTATAACAGTGTCTTGTTTTAAATGTCAATACTTGTACGCCTTTATGTATAATTTACTTCAGTATTATATTGATCTATATTCCTAAGTCCTACATTTGATACAAACATGCACATTTTTCCAAACTACAGAAAATGTCTCATTTCATGTAATTCTTGCGCATTCTCTCACTTTCTGCGGTGGCCATATAACACATAGCTATGGTACATCTAATTACAGACCTCTTAGTCAATTTAATCTCATGATGGGTTACATTGATTAGATCAAGTACTTATGGAAATGAGCAGAGAGGTAAACAAGATGTTTAAGTGACTAGGGAATTGGCTGATGGAAATTAAATGGAACAAAAGGAAAGCAACAGAATTCAACACATATTCTAAGAAAGGAGGCTCTGAATCAAAAGTTCAAACTAATTGAGTTTTAATATAAAATAATGTTGACAAACTGAGCAGCTTAATTTCATATGTCACAAGAGGCGTTCACTAGCAAAAACTCCAGTATATAAGATTTCCAATTTTCCTAAAACACTCTGTTCAGGTTAATTATATTTGTTGCATTTGTGGCAAGTTAGTTATGAGCTTACGTTTTGCCTCTCTCTCAGCTGATTTGCATCTCCAACCAAGACTGTGTTCGTTAAGTGGAGAAGATTTCTTTGTTTGTCAGTGGTGTATGTCTAGGATCTGTTCTGTCAGAGTGAGGAAGGATGTCTAGTGTTCATGCTGATATTGATGGAGACAAGATTCTCATTTTCAAGCCTTTGTCTACAATATGGGGATGCAGCCAGTGTTGTTGTTAGCCCACCAGACTGAGGAGGAGCAATGCAAGATGCTAATGGTATGCTAACGAACTTTACATCAAAAGAGCAACCTGACTTCACCATAATATTCAGGTTCATTCATATTTGAGGGACTCAGGGGACTCAAAGTACATTTATTATCATTGACCCCTGAACTCCGCCTCATCCTTGGAGTAGCAGTGCACCAGTCACGTGTTCATTCAATCATTCAGATTTTTCTGAAAAATGGAGGTATGAGGAATTTATATTCTGAACTTTAAACAGTAATGCCTTCTGCACCTTACAGAAAGCATAACAAAGTGAGAAGGCTCATTTAGAAACGGTCCATTCTGATATTATACAAGATGATTCAAATTATTTTTTACAGGCTTATAACTAAAAAAAACTTTAATTATTTACGCAGATGTTGACATTTGAAAAAACTCTACCTGTATACAACACAATATATCTACTTTTGTATAACGCTTAGAAAATACGGTCATGAAACACTTAATCAAAAAAATGTAAAATTGTCACACAATTATACGTGTATAGAATATTTAATTTATGTTTTGAATTGCCATTGAATTCATTATGAGAATTTTCTGTCATAGGTAGCACACATACTGGCTCAACACCACAAAGTGCATGCAAAGACCTATAGGGTAAGATGTATATGTTTTACACTGAAGCCTTAACATAATTTAAGATACCTGTTAACACAGTATGGGAAATTGTCACCTCTTAATCTGTAACCTGAATGTAACTGTGTTAATGCAATCAGCTAGCAATAATTAGAAAGAAATTAGGTTATATTAGGCTGTTATATACTGCCTAACCAATGACCTCAAAATGAAGCTGGACAAACCATGCTCTCTCAGGTTTACATTTACAGCGAGAGTAGGGTGAAACAATTGGAAAATCTGTGTTTTCTTATTGATAAATGTAAATATTAAGGGACAGCTGGATTGAAGGCTGAAATTCATTAGAGACATTTAAGGTTAGCAGTGTTTTTTATTTCTCAAAACTATTTCCCTTCCTCCAAGAAACCCAATGCTATTGTAAAGTATTTATTAATTTATATATTTATTTATTTACATTTTTAGAATTTTGTTCTTTAGTTTGCCCTCATGAAATATTTCTCCTGAATGTTAATAATGAGCCCCTCAATGGGTGTTCTCATCTTCCCCTCTCCACAGCTACCAAATAGTACACATTTAATTCCTGTTTTCAAATGTAAGAGCTCAGCATTGATGAAAGGCAGCAGCAGTTTCAGAGCAGTATGGGAAGGCTGAGGCAGTGTCTCCTCCCCCAGAACACTCACTGCACCCTGGAGATAAGTCAGCGTGGGTGGGTGGACTGTGACACGCTTAAAGGCAGAGTGTTGTGTAGAGTCATTCATCAGTCTCCTAGCCCTCTCGGCAGACACACACACATACACACACACACACACAGACTCACACACACACATATACAAACACACACACACACACACACACACACACACACACACACACACACACACACACACACACACACACAGACGCACACACACACAGACACACACAGACACACACACACACACACACACACACACACTCACACACACACTCACACACACACACACACACACACACACACACAGACTCACGCACACACACACACACACAGACTCTCACACACACACACACACACACACACACACACACACACACACACACACACACACACACACACACACACAAACACACAGACTCACACACACACACACTCACATACACACACACTCACACACACACACACACACACACACAGACGCACACACACACACAGACACACACACACACACACACACACACACACACACTCTCTCACACACCCGCACACACACACACACACGCAGACATACAGAAACAAACTCAGCCTCCAGCCTGGCAAGTCAGTAGTGACAAGAGGCATTCGTTTAGAAGTAACCTTGGCTGTCTCGCATCAAAAGCAGCAAAAAGTCTCTCAACTCATTCCAGGTCCAAATTCTGCCTCTCATGAAAAATATGAGATGGCTGATGTGTGTCCCCTGTCAGAGGGAATATATCATATGACAGCTCTCTGAGTCAGGGGGACATGACAGGTCCCATGGTGGCCTAAAGATTCTTTGTGATTGAGGTCACCTACACCGAGCATCTGATGCGTGGCTCTCTTTTCCACCAGCTCTTTGTGAAGTTCCTTCATAAGGTGAGCTCAGGGGAGAACACTCACCTCAGAACGGTGGAGGGGATAAATAATTTTCCTATAATGGAGATCAATCCCCTTTCAAGGATGTGAGACCAGGCCAAAAGAAGATGCATTTGAGCAGCCATTTTAAACAGTGATGTCACCTGCTGTTAATGTCCGTTCAGTTTCCTGGTGGTTTAATAGCCCACAGATTCCCCCACATATCAAAGTGCCTTACATCAAGTCTATAAACTGCGGAGTCATACGGACTAAACTTACTTCTTTTAAGGCATTGTGTGTGTCAAATTATATTCTCCATTTCTCCCCATCTTTTCTTTCTGTCTATGCTCAGAGAGTTTTGTCAGCCATCAGCTCGGACGCTAATGTGTGACGTGAAGCTCATCTGAGCTCAGCTCAGACAATGACGCATGCTAAAAGGAGAGCAATGCACCCACTGGGACAACCAAATACAGTGTGTGTGTGTATGTGTGTGCGCATGTGCGCGTGTGTGCACGTTTGAGCGTGTGTGCGCGTGTGCTGCAGTGGCGCACGCTGACTGAGAGAGTGATGACATGGTGCACATGCTGACTGCGTCTGAACAAACGACATGAACCCGAGATGGGGAAAGAAAGAGAGAGAGAGGAGGGGAGAATGGCAGGGAAAAGAAAGAGAGAGAGGAAATAATAGCAGGAAATAATAGCAGATTAAGAGGAATGGAGAGAAAGTAAGAGAAATATTTGAATCAACAGCAAAGAAAAGAGGGATGAGAAAGACATCTACAGCGAGAGAGACAGCTGTACTAGAGACGGGAAACAGAATGAGAGAGATTGTGGTGGAGCCTCGTGTTTACAGACGCCAGATTATGTTAGAGAGACGAGGTAGTGAAGACATTCACAGACGAGGCAACAGCAGTCACGACCCAAGGATAACCACACTGAGCCAATACTGGACACTGCACATTAGCCGGGGTGTTTTTCTCCCTTGAATTGAGGGAGGTCTGGATGACTAACGAGGTATATTTCCCTCACAGTTGGAACTTTCCCTTGTGCCTCTCTTGGGCTCGGAGTCCTGCTGCTCGTCCTTATGTACCATTTGGACAGGATGCTGAGGTCATTTCATTCCCACGCACTACCTCCTGGCCGTCTCTATTGGTGGTAGGAAATGTGACCTACCCCATCCTAACCCAGCCATATTCATTTTGCTCAGTTCTTTTGCTCTCTCTGATGTTTCTTGCCTGGAAATATACATTCATTTTCAAATACAGAGGATGCAGACTCCAGCAAAGCATGACTAACACTTATGCAGATCCCTCCTCGTCTTCCATCAAGGCTTGTGTGAGATAGCTGTGTGAGGGCATATTTCTGTAATGCTTTCCATAATGGTGCTGGTCTGACCTTGATCAGGCAGCTGCAGCTTGAATCTTCAGCAGCACAATTGGTCTGAATAGGCTCAGTCTGAATGCAGTTACCAGCTAGCTCTCATTCTTTGTCAAACTGCACAGCATTTTGAGCACAGCAAAATGTTTATATTGATAATGCTATATTTTGAAGATAAGATAGACCTTTCAAAGCAACAAAACAAACTGTTCTCATTTGTTTGAGCTGAAACTAATTTGCAGATAATTGTTTTACAATCCTGCATAGATTGCTATGACAACACAAGCACACTTATGATGTGAGTTTTGTATCCTCCAGTTGTATGATTTATTTCCCTGAGTTAAGTAATGAAATCAGTACTCTAAGTTCCCACTCATTTTCAAAATTAATTTGGCAATAATCCCAGAAATGATGTTTTGCAACCGGGTAAAACCCCTCCCATATTTAAGGTGACCTTCAAAACAAATGGGAAAGGAAATACCTTACAACAGTATTGAGTCTTTCATAAACTATTGGTGCCATTAGATACATCTGATCTGCACTCAGCTGACTTACATACAATAACATTGCTACTCCTGCTTGCATGGCTGAACTACAACCCAGCTGACACTAATTAAAGTCAGTAGGTACCAAAGATCAGTGTGCTGGCAGGCTGAACAGAAGTAGCCAGTACGACAGAATGCAATTAAACGCTTGCTGATACACTCAGGGGGACAATGGAGCCCAGGCTTCTTGACAAACTTAAGGGTCCGTTTCAACTTTAGGAACATCATTAAAATATGTGTGTGTGTGTATGTGCGTGCGTGCATGCATGCGTGGGTGGCTGCGTGCGTGCGTGCTTGTTTGAAAGGGAGGGGTGGGAGCGGGAAGATGACGCATTGCTAAATTCTGCTTCAGAGCAAAACAAATTGTGACATTTCTGCAAGCCTCAGTCATTTCCAGCCAAATGATTTATGGCACACTGCAGTAAAGTGGCAACTAACCTTCGCAAGTTAATACTTTTAAAAGCTGATGTGGCTTCTTTCAACCCTAATGCTAAAGCCTATACCTCTTAATTTATATTTTCAAAGTGCATCAGAACCTACCACACCAGATAAAATACAGAGCACATACTGTGTTTATTATTATTTTATATATATTATTATTCTATGTCCTTTCCAAATATTTTTTTACTTTGTTTTTTTACTCTGACCAAAAAATAGGATTCCCTGAAGACTGCGGTCTAAGAATAACAAATGCAAAATTAACCACACAGATATTTCCCTCCTAAAGCTAATGTAGCAGTGATTTCTGCTTATCATGCAAACTGCAGACAGAGACGTTTTAGCTTGTTTGTCTCAACATAGTCCAGTTGAGTAATTGTATTTTCTGGTGTGTCATCACATCATTGTGGGCTGACTTGCAGTTCACTTACAGTTCACTGTTGATGCAAGGATGTGTAAATCATTGTGTTGCATGTTAAGGAGCACACAAAACTAGTTTTTAAGGCCATCATCTTATGATTTGTGGTTAGAAAGTTGTGGAAAAGCATGCATCAGTATGGTAATATAGGTTGTAATGAGCATAGACCCTCCACATCGCCCTAGTCATAAAAATTATCTCAGAGGACCAATCAAGAAGAGCCAATTTGGACTGTTGTGACTGTTTTATAGTGTTGTGCAGACTGAAACAGGATTGCATAGGTTCCCTAATGGTTCAATCCTACTAAACAGAGAAGGGCAAAGCTCTTAGCATGGAACCTGAATATAAATGTAAAGTCTTTTAATTCTTAATGAACACACCACATCAAGGGTGGGCATCCAGCAGGGCTAATAATGAGAGGGGGCAACAAGACCACCATTTCATTTCAAGGCACCATCCTTTACCTACCATACACAATGCTTTGGCACAGCACTGACACCTACTCCATTTAAAAGACTCCTAATTTCTGAAGTTTCTCATGTTATAACTTCCCTTCTCCCTTCTCTTTTTTTCTCAATAATGGCTTCAATAATTTCTGCCTGTAAAATGATGTATAGCCTCTATTCCATGTCTGTAATCAGGGAGTTCAAATGAAGATTTAGTAAAATAAAATGCATGAGTTGCTTCAAACGGTCCTTGCGTTTAATTACAGTGTTTGAAAGAAGACTGCCTGAGTTTCAGACTCCATTTTTACTGTGGTTACTGTACTGCAGCTCCTTTAGTAGTTAACGTTTAATGTAATCTTCATGGAAGCCTCCAGAAGACTGGGGTTGTGGGGCTCTCTGATGTTAGAGTAGAATTGTACAGGGCTGTAGATTCGTAGCAGCTCCCGTCCACACCCTCCCCCTGGACCTCCTTGGTTAAATAGGTCATGTCCTGACACTGCTAAAGATCCAGAGTCGCCCTGAACATCGTCTCCTATTAGCTTCTGCCACATTTGATCCCTTCTCTTCATCCTTCCTTCAGAAAGAGAAAGAAAGACCCAGGACAGAATTGGGGAGAGCGGGGCTAGCATCTTGATGATGGGTTATTTAGCAAAGAATACATTTTCATCCTGGAATGTGGTATCAGTATCTCCCGTTTTTAATTGTTTTGTTCTCAGTTAGTGATATGCTGTGTAAATCATGTTTATAAGATGCAAAAGAAACAGCAGATGACTTCTACAGTGCTTCAGTGGTGAAATGGCATTTGGTGATATTCTTCTGGACCCCATAGTTTGTTTATTGGTTTAGGACAACAGTGGTTTTATGGATTATGGTACACCATTATGCATACACTGTACTGTCGAAAAGGCAAAATAATGTATTAGATTCAATGTGTTTCATGAGAAATGCAGAGAGAACTGCAGAAAGTAGTATCGTCTCAAAAAGTAAACAGTCATTTCTAATAAATTATTTCAGAAACTGATATATTCATGCCAACCACTTGCATTCAGCTATCTGTCCCACTGACAAAATGGTTGAGAAGGGGTTACATTTTCAGAGCCAGATTATCAAACAGGTCTGATAAATGGCATCAGCTTGTGATTTAATTAAACTTAATCTTGGGTTTCGGTAACAGCCCTCTATGCTACCGAGAGCTGGATGCTGTAATTAGATCTGTGCAATGATAGACCTTTTCTGTCCTTGAGAGCCAAAGCAGCCTTCAGATGACCTAACATGGCCTCTGAGACTGCCACAGGTCCGCATGGCCCATAGCAGCCATCAGTATTCTGCTCCATCAAAGACAGGAGTCAGGGGGCCTGCAGTGTCAGTAAGCCAGTGAATCGACTGTACCCAGTGTGGTTTCTGCTCTTGCTAATGATGTTGTTGATTCATCCAACCTTTCTTTGGTGTTCTAACAGCTTTACATCCTGCTGTACACTTCCCTGTGTCTCTGTCTGCATATATAGATATAGATAACTGCTTCTGTGGATCATATGCAGCCTGGTGGCCATTCTGTCCCTGCCCTGTCCAGTTTCACCATTATTATAGTTATAACCCTCTATCCTGATTGACATGAAGAGTCCTGGGAGTAAGAGATCAATGTAACAAGCACTTTTATTGTGCCTAGAAAACACAGAGTATTATGAAATGTGACTGAGCCCAGCTAAATGGTTTGATAATACAGCCACTTATGGCCCTGAAAAGATATGTGCATCAACTTTGAAGTAACAGTGAAGGGAATCAGAAAAGCCCTGTGTTCTAACAGGCGCTGCCATCAATAGTCCATTGGTTCACGCTGTTTGCGAGCCTATGATTAAGGGTGATCATCTGCATGAGGGCTTTGTCTCTTTGATTTATGGGGGTGAGAGATGGAAGCTATAGATCCCAAATTTATAGCAGACCTTTGAATTTCTGATGCTAAAGTCATAAATCTACAAAAGCTATCATTGTGTCATTTTCTGCTGTGAACTAAATGAGAAATTGAAGCAGACGTATACATCCAAATGTGGGGTGGAGTGGAGGAATGGTAAACCCCATGTGACAGTGGTACTAAGAGGTGCTCTCTCCCGTCACAGGAAACAGGGTTTCATTGACAAATCTTCTGTGTCACTGAGGACGTCAGTGCCAGCTCCTCTTACATTACTCTCCTGGTAATGAAGTTGATGCCTGCGGTGTGTACAAAGTGACTCTGATCAGGGGAGAGGAGCAAACACTGCCACACCAGACACAAACCTCCACAGGTAGAGTTTGGTGCAGATTTCAGGATGTCAATTCTTATTCAAACTAACGAAATGATCAACAGAGAACAGCTGTAAGCTATGTGAGAAATGGAAAGTAAACATCCATGTGTGTGGGATGCAGTATACGCTAGCTCTGGGAGATAGAAGAAGAAAGAGCGTTACATGGATCGTATGCAACAGGAAGCTTATCAGAAATGTAGGCAATACAGCTGGTCACATTTTATGAAGATTTCCTTTTGGATTTTGAAGAGGAGACTACAGAAATGAGAAGCAAGGATAAATAGTTTGGGAATGCTGGAATATAAGTACAGTAATTAGAGGATATTTCACAATGGAGGTCTCCTAAACCTAGGGTTTAAACTAACATACCATATAATTGTCATCAATTTTAAAATGAATTTGTAACCCACTAACATTACGTGGTTTACCATTTAAGATGTCTGTAGGTAGCAAGGTAGTTAGCTTTTATCAATCCTCCCTTGTACGTCACTTTGGACAAAAGCATCTGCTAAATGACTATGTAAATGTAAATGTAATGGCAGTTGTGCTGTTGTTGTTTACATGGCAAGAATGTTGCTGTTAGCTAGTTCTAGTTTTGGCAGGATTACAGTGAGAGAGACTGAGCCCTGAACAACATCATGTACAACAGGAGCAGTAAGTGGATTGTTTTTGTCAGCAGTTAGCCAGTTTCTGCGATTTAATCCAGAATTAACTAGATGTGGGGATCATAAATTACAAGAGCTTTTCTATGTTGTAAAAGGAGCAAAAATCAGACAGAAATGGTCATTCAGATCATAATGCTACTATACAGTGTGTGTATCAGAGGCCACCTCCCTCTTTAAACCCTACAGATGTCATATATTACAGACATACCACGCCACACCTCTTTACATCTGGCAAGCTTTCAACAGGTCTATTCATTTTGAGTTTAAAATAGAACCACCATATTTCCTTGACCTTGATGGAAGTTGTCACAAGGTCGTGGACGTGATGTGAAGGAGAATCAGAGTGCTAAAAGAATACAACTGCAATTATGTGGATGACTTGTGGGATGGCAATATTGCCTTTCCTTTCGTAAAGAATGGCCAGTTTACCCTATGCTAAAGGAGATTAAAAAAGAAGCATTGAAGCACCTTTTCTAAGCATTCAGATAATTTGATCTGCTCTTATCATGGTTTCGACTAAGATATTTCCAGGTTATTTCACTCAGTTAAGAACCTTCCTAAGCAAAAAAACTATCCAACCTCACACAACGTTCACATTGAAAGGCTTCTTAAATTTGGCCCATAATGTTTATTTTCTGTTATTGTCTATCTCAGTATGACGCAAACACATAGCCAAAGCGCTAGAGTGTGGAAGTCGACCGGAGGTTTTATAATTTTTAGTATTAGCATTTTAACACTTCCTGTTGTAAAGAAAAAATCCCTATGGAAAAATTGATGGGTTTAAGCAAAATCTGCAAAAAATAAGGTGTGAGCGAAACAACACCAGTAGAAAACCTAGCTCTGGTCATAAAAATCTACTTGGTCAATGAAACTTATGTCACACACTGGCAACATCCATACAAATGTTTAGGGTTGGTGAAAATGAATAAAGAAGCATAAATGAAAATTTTTAAAGCCAGTGGCAAAAGGGTGGGCTGTTTCTCAGTAACTCACCAGTGGAACCTCCAAAAAAAAACGATGAGCAAAAGGCCAGCGGACCACCAGCTCTCCCCCAGCAGACCACCAGCTCTGCCCCCAGTGGACCAGCAGCTCTCCCCCAGCAGACCACCAGCTCTCCCCCAGCAGACCACCAGCTCTGCCCCCAGTGGACCAGCAGCTCTCCCCCAGTAGACCACCAGCTCTGCCCCCAGTGGACCAGCAGCTCTCCCCCAGCAGACCACCAGCTCTCCCCCAGCAAACCACCAGCTTTGCCCCCAGTGGGCCGACCTTTTGCTATCTGGGCACATACCGTGAGGATGACTCAAAAGACTTTCTAAGTGCGCAGTGAACCGTGACAACCGTAAGTCTCCACACAGGGGGTCAAGATTTGGAGGGTTAGCATCCAAATTGACTGCGGACATCTTTAAAAAGGTTGCCCCTAGGGTGCTCAGGCACCATTCATACAAAAAGCCAATTAGGCACCACATGACATGACAATAAGTAATAAAGAATAGTGTGTTGTCTGTGTGAATGAGACCAGTAAGAGCTGGTTCTTAAGACTTAGAACGCCGTTCCATTACTAACTCACAGTGTTAAATTGCGGTAAAAATATCATGTGTGCTGCCACCTCTACCCTGCTGAAACTGTGAAGCATCTGCCATTGTGTGTCAGGGAGTTTAAATAGGGAAAATGCAAATCATTTTTTAATAGATTTCACCAGTGAGATGAACCGCTATTTTCACAGTAGAAAGGATCTTGTTCAGGGAGTGAGAGGTGTGGAATACAAGATAAAGATAGCATCACACTTTTCTCAGCTGTTATTGCCTGCGTCACATTCTCTCTCTCTCTCTCTATCTGTCTCCCTCTCTCCATCTCTCTCTCTCTCCATCTTTCTCTCTCTCTCTCTCTCTGTCTCTCTCTCTCTCGCTCTGCTGTTCATTTTCTTGTAGTTATAGGAGCAGAACTCCTATGGAAAAGATTCACACTTCCCTGCTCAAACACTTATAAATAAATTATACACCTGTTAAGATCAGAGCTTTTCTTCCAAAAGCTGAATCATTCTCTCCAGTTAATCTGACAGCTGCAGATGTTCCACTTTTTAGTTCTGTTGTTGAAGAGCTGAGTTGTATAGCTGAGCCGAGGATGGGCAGCTGGGCTCAGATTGGGCAGCTGGGGTCAGTAGTACCCAAAGTACAACAGCTGCAGTAAAAAGCTTCTCCAGAACAAATGAGCTCTCTGATCTGGAAATGAACAGGGCGAAAAACTACAACTCAACATATAATGTACTCAATACTTTTCCCTGCTTAGCATGTTCCCTTTTTTTCTGCCCCACACTCACATCCCCTCCAATCCACTAGCCACATGATATTTGGGTACTACTGACCTCATCATTAACATTGCAGTCACAACCCGAGGCACAGGACTGAGCCACAGGACTGAGGCAGAGGTACAACTGCAAAATTCCAGTAGATAATTGGTTTCAGCCCGCACTGGTCTAAAAACTCTCTTCCTCTTTCTCTTTCTCTCTCTCTCTCTCTCTCTCTCTCTCTCTCTCTCTCTATCTATCTCTCACACACACACATCGTTTGGCCCTTTGGAGAGTTTTCTCAAAATCTTTCAATGTGCCACAAGAATGGACCTCTCAAAGGATAAAAATAAAAGTACTATTGAAGCAAGCAACAAGCACTAAATTCAAGAGGCCCCAATATTCATCCTTTTGTCCACTAAATGCAAAGCAATGTAGTCAGTTTAGCGCATACAATTATTTGCATAAAACAGTCAGCATGTTGTGGTCAAGTTTTAAGGCTTTAGTATGCGTGGTGGACAAAACTCACTGCAGTGTTACTTGGATTCCCAAATGAAGGCATTTCATGGCATATAATGCCTTCTGTCAATGAAAAAGTATTGTGTGACTTCAAAAAAATTATCATAGTCATTGATGAGTCAGCTGGGGTGTGTAGAATGCAGTAACATTTTTTAGGAACATATGACCTTTGGGACAAGTCCCCTTGAGTTTCCAGGCTCTTGGGTACAGATTGTGGAAGTGGGGATGTTGGGCATAGTTATGAATACTTGCATGAATGTAGTCTTTGTCTATTCAAATATGCATAGCTGGATCAGAGAGGATGGCAGCTGTCTGCGGGTTACTGACTTTAATTAGAGTCGCTGCTCACCTCCAAGAATCTTCATGCTGAATGTGACTAATTAAGACTGTTTGTCAGATGTGCCAAATAGATTAGCATATCTACTTTAGGGGATTTTAACTCTCAAAACATGGTTTTGGCCACCAATAGCTCTCTTGCATTTGTACAGCAGTCGTCGCGTTTATCTTGGTGCAAATTAGCCTGCCCTTCACTTAATTGCTTACTCTTTTCTCTAAAATGACTGTAGGTTTATGACGCATGCGAGGAGACAAATTCAATGGATTTTTAGATCTGTTTTTTAGATCTGTAATGAAAAAGGTCTAGTGTAGGCTAAGTATTAAGGATATTTAGATGAGGTTTTGCAACTGCAATTATGTCGGCCTGTAGGGCACGCTTTATTTGAATAAACTCTATAAACTGCTCTAGAGCTTACAGGCTAAAAACCGTTATGGTTAAATAGTTAAAGGCCAGGCTTCAAAATCATCATGAGCCATGTGCCAATGATAAGATGTGTTCAGGTTTTCAGTGCAAACATGTTCTGTTTGTGTTTGTCATGGTTGTGCATGTTCAGTTTAGCATACCAGACTCTGGACTAATGTTAGTAGGCAAACACAGATTATTAAAAGGAGCTCTGCAATGAATCCAAACATGTAAAACTAGATAACCTGTTTGAGATTTGTAGGGAATTTATGATCTAATGAAGTCCAAGCTTTGCAAAATATCAGATTATTGAGTGTATTTATATACTGGTGCCCATGAAAAACAAATATCTTGCATCTATATTTTTTACCTTATGTTGTGGGTCTCTAACATATCTCCTGATAGCCCTGCTCCCAGCACTAGCATAACCTTCTATATTGTGTATTTCATGTTCATAATGTAAATAAACCCATGTAAACCATGTATCACACTATCCACATAACTGTTTTTATAAGTGTTAACACCTCACAAGACAAGTTGCTGTGTTTAGCTATGAAAGAGAGAGTCACAATGGTTGGCATATTGATTTTGCCCCGTTTTTAAATTGGCCATTCTTTAGGACTCTGATTAGCTTGTCCCTCAGTTCAGTGTGGTATTTTCTTTTTATCTGCTGCATTGATTGAAAGAAGAGACCATTGTTGCTGTTCCAAAAGCCTAATTTGTCGGCGTGTTGGCGGTGGGGGGGGGGGGGGGGGGGAGGGGGGGGCAGGAGGAGTATCAGCATTGTGATAAATAAGGTAATCAAGCTCAAGGCTGTGATCCTGTTTGGAGAGGACACTGCATAAACCTCTACATAGGGACAGACCTTCATGTTACTGCTTTTTGTATTGTTAAATCAAATTTCTTTGCTCATCTACTTACTTTATTTCCTTATTCTTTATTTAAATTTAAATACAATGATTGTTGAATTAAAAGGTGTGGCCATTTTGTGCATACATTTGTTTTATATATGCCATGCCAAGGTATACCATAATGCGTGCTTCTGCTATTTGAACTCAGTAAGTATGCTCACATTCTGAGTCAGGTGGGGAATCCTCACCTGATGCTGTTGTTATTATGGTGTTAAGAAGTTAAGAAACTAAAGTTTATGATGGAAAAGATGAACATCAAAATGAATCAAATGAACACCAATTATGGCTGAACAGTTCAGCTATACGATGCTAGGCCATTATTTACCAGAATGATTTCTCCAGCTCCCTCACTGCACAAAGGCCTGGTGGTGGGGGAAAAACTCTTCATGTCACATTCTCACACAAACAAAGGGCCGCAGATGCACCTGTCAAAACTCAAAATAAGGATGCTCATTAAGAGTCACCTTTATCTGTGTTTCCAGGCACTACTGTATGTCCCTCTAATTATGTGTGCTTAAAAAAGGAGGAGGGAGTTATTGGGATGCTCTGTTTGATGCTTGAAAAATGTTCCACCAAATATTCAACAAAACCATTACAATTGGTCTATTTACAATTTAATTTGACATCCATCTACTTTTCTCCCTCATTCTTTATTCCAATTGTTCTCATAATCCTTTCCAAAAACTGTTAACAAGTTTTTTTCCCCACAAAATGGCACTGTGCTATGTTTTTGTCTCTAAGCTCTAGACTTTTTTAAAGTCTTAGGACATTACCAAGATCATACGAGTTAGGCATTCATTTATATTACAGTTTAATTTAAAAATCATCAGCTGTGTCCTGAAACATTTTGGTAATGGGGATTGTAATGTATTCATACAAAGTGCACCCCTCTCACAGCAAGATTTTAAAATGCTAATGGAATTTATTCCCAGATAAATTGAAGGAGTCATGCCTTTGTAACATTTTCTCTGCTGTTGTGATAACCCTGAAGACCTAGTCTAAGTAAGCAACACAAACTGGATTTCCCCCCCCCCAGGTTTAATTGTATCCTTACAACGCATATCATGGCTGAACCACTGTAATGACTAGTGAAAATCTAATCTCTGAGTGCAAAAGTAATTACACCTTAAGGGCATGGTGTAATGTCTTTAACCCACTGAGCTATAACTAATTGACAGTGGATGCTAGGTGAGGTTGGGTTGCAATCTGACCTTATCAAAGGATACTACACCTGTGTAGGTAAACACCACTGTTGTAGTCATCCCTTTACTGAATAATACACCATTACATTTGGGACTAACATTCACCTTTGTGCCCCTGCCCTGAGTCTGCCCTATGAGAAGCTACAGAGGATGTTGCAGACTTTACTAGTGACATTTGTAGAGTGAAATCTACTGTGTTTAGAAGGTTTATCTTCAGGTTAGGTTTAGGTTCTACATAATGTCTAGATGTTCACCTGCTGTTGTCAGTGCAATATGGCTGACATGTGTACCCCACCCCACCATCAGGGGAATTATCCAAAGTTATGGAACCGGCTGATGCACGAAAATGTGTAACTTTATGAGCTGCCCTCTGAAATAACTTAGTCAGACATGAGCCCATCAGGTGAAGGTGGAAGTGTTAAGGGTTCACTGTAGCGCAAACAGCAGCCCCAACCATATACAGGCGTGAACGCCCACGGGGACACGGATACTGATCCGACCCGCGGTCATTCCCCGATCCCACTCCACAACTCTTCTCTCCATCTCATTTCCTGTCCAAACCTTCACTGTCTTATCTGAATAAAGGCAACATAAAAAAGGTGGAAGTGTCACCACAAGAACTGAAGAGCACATGACAAACTTGAGTATCAAAACCAGTTCACTAACCAGTTGACCAAGCCCTTAAGAGACAATGAAAACAGGAATTAGCTCATAACAACAACATCAGGGTGACCCTGGGTGCTGTCACTAACATTACAGTTCAAGTTCAAGTGTTGTTATTTGTCACATACAATAAATTGAAGTGAAATGTAATAGGGTATATGCTCCACACTGTGCAAAAATAAATCAAATATAAAATAAATTAATTAATTTATGAAGATAAAATTAAAAATGTAAATAAAATAAAATTTAAAAATAACTCTAATAAAAAATAAGGTGTTGAATTAAAAATTTGAATTTAAGTGTCTCACTGCCTGTGGACAAAAACTTCTCTTAAGTCTCTCAGTCCTTGAGTGTAGGCTTCGTAGGCGTCTACCCGATGGCAACAGGGTGAAGAGGCTGGCATCTGGGTGTGTGTCATCCCTCCTGATGTTTTTGCCCTCGACTCCACCCTCTTGTGATAGATGTCATTCACGTTGGGTAGAGACGCTCTGATAGTGCGCTCAGCTGAGCGCACCACCCTCTGTAGGTTGGCCTGGTCTTGAGCGGTACAGCTTCCGTACCAGACGGAGATGCATCCTGTGAGGACGCTCTCCACAGCTGAGGAGTAGAAGGTCCTCAGGATGGGAGGGGAGACCTTGAATTTCCTCAGCCTCCGGAGGAAGTACAGCCGCTGCCTGGATGACTTTGTCACATGTTGTGTGTGGAGGGTCCAGGTTAGGTCCAGGTCCAGGTCTTCAGTGAGATGCACCCCAAGGTACTTAAAACTAGGAACCCTCTCCACAGGCTCCCCGTTGATGGTGAGGGGGGTGAACCCGCTGTCCTGCTTCCGTCGGAAGTCCACCACCATTTCCTTTGTCTTTTTAGATGCGTCCGGCATCTCTATAAGAGGGTATGTCCGTCCGTCGGTCGGTCTGTCGGTCTGTCGGTCGGTCGGTCGGTCGGTCTGAAACGCATGTCTGAAACGCATTCTTTCAAGTGTAATTCCCTCCTGTGTCCACAAGGTGGCAGAGTTGAGTTGACGCATCTTGTTGTCCGCTCGGACTTGTTTATATTTAGGGCCAAATTGTTGGACTGACACCACAGTGCCAGGTCTGCCACTTGGTCCTGGTAGGGCTGCTCGTTGTTATCAGAGATAAGACCCAGCACCACAGTGTAGTCTGCAAATTTAATGATGGAGGTTGAACTTCCGGAGGCTGTGCAGTCATAAGTGTTGATGTTGTACAGCAGCGGGCTTCAGAAACGTATTGCTAATCATTCTAAGTAAAGTTATACAGCTCCCAATACCTGCATTGTACATTGTTTATTATATTGTTTATTGCTCTCAGTGCTTGGTGACACCTCCTCCATTATTTCAGCCATCTCTGGGAGTGTTCTTGGTGTCGTTTTAGACAAACGACACCAAGCATCAGCCTATGCACTGAGAGTATGGCATCTTGTTTTTGAGTTCAATAGGGGCACTGGACCTGCACTTAAGCTGATGGAAGTATATTTTTAGAAAGCAAAAGAGCTGAGTAATGCCAGCAGGCTAGACTGAGTAAAATAGTGAACTAGTATGAAGGTTGCTAAATGCTAAATAATCAACACATACTAGCTTGTTTAACATTTAGAAGCATGTTTATCATAATTCCACCTGATAACATGATAATAATTTACTATTTAATCTTAGCTGTCTTGTTGCAAATGTTTATTATTAAATTATCCAGAAGTGAAATGGCTTAAAACACCTAATACCCTATGGTTACAGTGGGTGGTCAAATCCCAAAACTTCTGCTGGAACTTTGGGTTCTTGATGGTCTATAAGGCAGCATTGCCTTAATTGCTTAGGAAAAATATATGTTTAGAAAATAACAACAAGGCAATTTATGAATTAAATATTGTAATTTAATTAATGTTTACAATTTCCGATTTATATATCAGAATGTATCAGACATTGTTTTATATGTATTAACCTTACAGACCAAAATAGCTTGGCAAAATTGCTGAGCTCATGCAAGCTCTCTTAAGAAAATTGATTGTAGATATTTCCTTTGTAGTTGCTGTCTGCTGTGCACCTGATGCACCGTCACTGTCTATTTGCGTGTATGTGTGTGTGTGTGTGTGTGTGTGTGTGTGTGTGTGTGTGTGTGTGTGTGTGTGTGTGTGTGTGTGTGTGTGTGTGTGTGTGTGTGCGTGTCAGCCTGCAGGATTAATTAGACAGACATGTGTCAGAAGGATGGAGAGACCTAAGAGACAAATACCAGCTATGCCAGCGTTATGTCAGAGTTTTGTCTGTCAGTGTGGGCTCTGATGATACCCAGTTCGCTGCGGAGTTGGACACTGAGCTTTGTTAAGGCCGTCTGCGCGTGCGGCCGTCTACTTTTGGCCGTCTGCATGTTGCCGTCTGTGTGTGGTCGTCTACTTTTGGCCGTCTGCGTGTGTCTGTCCAATCGCTACAGATAGGCAGTGAAGCAGCTGTGTGATGTCAGACTGACCCTGAGTTGCACCCTCTGTGCTCTCATCGGGACTCTCATCAGGCCAACAGAGGTCAGATCAGTCATGTTGTGTGTCTGAGCTATAATGTATAAATCCAATCATGCAGGAAAATTACAAGGGAAGACAGATCTTAGACAAAGAGATACCCCAGACCTTGGAAAACTGCAATACACTGGTCAAAGCTCATGCACACAAAACTGATGTCACTTCCTCTGTGTGAGTTCTTTGCCCACAAGATGGCAGCACAATCACAACATTCAGTTGTTCATCACAAATGTGAAACTGGTCCCTGAGGGTTGCCACAAACACCTCTCTGAAATAAAAAGGAACCCCACTTCAGCAGTCCATGTAAGCTCAAATTCCCTTGCGTCTGTCAGGGTCATTGCTGCCACTCAGGGCCACTCAGATAAAGTCTACGGATGGAGGCCTTCCTTCACTTCTCTGTGGCTTAAAGCACCAGATGTAAGTGTGCCTTATACGATCTCTGAACAATAATACTCTCCGTTGGCAAGCTTTCCCTGAGATTGGGTCCATTCGCTACAGAATGACACAAGACAGCACGCTGAGGTAAAGCTAGGCAACTGTGCTCCTGATATTCTAGTCCTACCTTATGGATGCTCCCTTATGCTTTTTATCACAGCTATTTATTTTTGCTCAGGAGTTTTTGTAAGAGTTCAATTGTAATGGAGCCCGTGTTAGTGCTGTTCACCTATCTATTGTTGCAAATATACTAACAGTTCTGTTTGAGTGGATACAACTTAATTACACTGTTTAGCTGGTAAGATAAATCTTTAACCAGAATGGAAATTAAAAGTATTGTTTAAGTTCGGGCAAAATAGCCTCGAGAGCCTGATATTAAGTACTCTCAATCACTTGCACCTATTATAATTGATTTCTCACAATAGTTTCAAATGACTTTTGGGTTGGGTTCATATGTCATAGGTCGTTTACTGCATGGGACAGGTCAGTGCTTGGTGTGGGGATAGAACAGAGGGTTGCTTCTTATTGTCAAGGTGTCTAATGAAGCATCTCACTATTGTACAGTATACATTTAAAGCAACAGTAAGGAGTTTTAGTCTAACACAAGGAATGCAGAAGCCTTGCAAACTTCGTTAACAGCGCAACTGGTATTGATAAAACTAGCATGCTAACTACTGGGTTTTGGCGATGTAGTTTGATGATGATACCAAAACCAGTTGCCAATAAAAACATACCTCAAAAAGGAGCAATTGCTGCGTAGTATTGCTTGAATTGCAATAATAATACATTTTATGGCCTATTTGTGTACAGTTGGATTCCTTGTTATATGATAGCCTATGAAGTATATTAAATTGTAGCCAACAATCCTATTGCTATTTGTCTGGGAATTCCCCGCCCCCTTCACTGACAATATTTCTATGGCATTCATCATGGCAAAATCCTTTGGCTTGTTTAGCTGACCAACTTTAGAGGTAATTTGTTTGATTCTCACACAGTTCCTGTTCATACAGACTCTTTAAAAGATGTTTTCTTATTTTACAGGGCAAAAGTCTTCAGAGGAAAGAAGGTTCAAGGAGAATATGACATCAAAGTTGAGCAGGTAAAGTGTACAAATGTTCAAAGGTCTGTGCAACTGTACATAAAAAAAACACTAGTATCCATTGGCATCATTCATTTTGGTTGGGTTGACAGTTATGTTCCAGACACACATACAGTATATACAGTGCCACTTTAAAGTATGTGAACCCCTTGACCACTTAGGAGTTTTCTGTTGTTTTACCATGATTTTTCATTTTTTTTCATCACCAATTTTCCATAGAAGGAATGTCAGGTTTATGTTTATCATTTGCATGTACTTTTTTTAGAGGGAATTGTTTGAGTAGCCAAAAGACTACATGAAACATGGAATTAGTCCATTTCAAAAGTAAGTGAAACCCCAGCTGAATTTGTAAAGTCAAGCAGGTAACAGATTCAGTGAAACTTATTTGGGTGCTTAATTAGTCAATTAAGCAAACCGATCATCTGAGACATCCTTAGGGAAAGGTTTGGGCAACACAGATTAAAAGAGGGAGGAAACCAACCAAACTACTGTAGTGCCAAGGTGTACCCACACAGATCAACAATGCCGAAAGGAAACGAGATATCCGAGAACATCAGGAAGAAGGTTCTGACAGCCCATCAGTCTTGGGAAAGCTATAAGACCATCTCCAAAAGATTCCAGCTCCATCCATCCATCCAAGACAAATAATTTAGAAATGGAGGGCATTCAACATGACCGCATCTCTGCCTAGAAGTGGACGCCCATCAAGACCATCACCAAGAAGCACCAGAAGAAGAATAAATCAGGTAAAAGTCAACCCACACATCACCTCTAAAGAGTTTCAGACCTCTCTGGCAGCATCTGGGGTAAATGTACATGGGTCTACAATCAGACGAAAATTGAATAGACATGACATTCATGATCGGGTTGCTAGAAGGAAGCCTCTGCTCTCAAGAAAGAACAAAACTGCCCGTTTCAACTTTGCCCGAGAGCACTTGGATAAACCAAAGGCCTTCTGGAAGTCCCTTCTTTAAACAGATGAGTCCGAGATAGAATTATTTTGTCACGATCAAAACCAACAATTTTCGTCTGATTGTAGACCCATGTACATTTACCCCAGATGCTGCCAGAGAGGTCCGAAACTCTTTAGAGGTGATGTGTGGGTTGACTTTTACCTGATTTATTCTTCTTCTGGTGCTTCTTGGTGATGGTCTTGATGGGCGTCCACTTCTAGGCAGAGATGCGGTCATGTTGAATACCCTCCATTTCTAAATTATTTGTCTTGGATGGATGGATGGAGCTGGAATCTTTTGGAGATGGTCTTATAGGTTTCCCAAGACTGATGGGCTGTCAGTACCTTCTTCCTGATGTTCTCGGATATCTCGTTTCCTCTCGGCATTGTTGATCTGCGTGGGTATACCTTGGCACTACAGTAGTTTGGTTGGTTTCCTCTCTCTTTTAATCTGTATGGCCCAAACCTTTCCCTAAGGATGTCTCAGATGATCGGTTGGCTCAATTGACTAATTATTCACCCAAATAAGTTTCACTGAATCTGTTACCTGCTTGACTTTATCAATTCAGCTGGGGGTTCACTTACTTTTGAAATGGACTAATTCCATGTTTCATGTAGTTTTTCAGCTTCTCAAACTATTTCCTCTAAACAAGTACATGCAAATGATAAACATAAACCTGACATTTCATCTATGGAAAATTGGTGATAAAAAAATGAAAAATCATGGTAAAACAACAGAAAACGCTTAAGTCCTCAAGGGGTTCACATACTTTCAAGTGGCACTGTACGTACACTTGTAGTACTCCAAGTATAATACTACTTATTTTCTTTACATCAGTTATAGAAATATATCTCGGCTTGACAAACACACATATATTTGTTGAAGTAAACTTAAGTAAGCTTTAAGTAGTAGGTACAGTAATTTCCCACAAGTACAGTTATTTACTATTCAAAATGTATTGAGCTCAAATGTTCTATTTGGTATTCATTCAGGATTTATGACAAAGAAATATGTTTCAGAGTAAATTAAATGTAAATAAATATCAGCACCTCTGCTAATCATTTTACCAAATCCAGCTGTATTATACACAAATCTGTGTTGATTTTTTAAATTAAAGTAATTTGGAACATACCGCAATGAAAGATCTTATAAGTACATTAAATGCTGTATTGCATCTGGCCTATACTTTCATAAGTGACCAGAGATTATGCCTTGCAGTGTTCCTTAAATGTATTTAAAGATGCACTTCGGTATCAGTGCCTTAATGCGGGATTGATGGTGTGCCCACATCATGATAGCCTTCCTGTTTACCTCAGGCTAAGGAAGTAATCAGGTTGTTAAAGCTCCTTGCTTTGATCTGGGTCTGGCTTCTCTTACTATTCAGACCTGGTAGCCATTGTTTCCCTCTGTCTCTCTTTGTCTAAGGACTGCTATTTACATTGTGTCTGCCAGCAATCTATATATTTATTACATTTTGTACTGGGATACTCCTCCCCAGAAGCAGGTGTAGCTCAAACCACTAACACTGTGTACTAACCACAGATAGTACCACAAGGGGGAGCCCCAGGGAATGGTTTCTTACAGTCATTGCGTCTGACCCCTTGCACTAAGACTAAGCACTGGTTAGTCATTACCACCATCAATTTACAACTAACAGATAATTTCAGGAGGACCTATTGAAACTTGTTAGGAACCAGATGGGGACACTGGCACTTTTTAAAGGTTGAAGCATGTTCAGAACACTACATTTTGAGACAAGACTGTGACAAGCCACTGCAATGTTGAAGCAATATATAGTTACAAGCTCAGATACTATATACAAGCTTACCCGTCAGAGAGAGCCGGCCTCCAACATGTACATATGCCCCTGTCGTTCTCAATGCAAACCGTAGATTTCATAGATGGAATAGAAACCCGTAATGAGTTGCGATGTCAGAACGTTGTAGAACAACAGCATATCTTTGTTATAGTTTGCAAGGCCTTATTCACCTGTTCTGTCTAAAAATAGATACTTCTTCATTGTTGCATCACACTATGCAGATTTTGTTTCCCAACTGTTGTGATGAAAAAAAAACTTTTGTGAGTTCTTTGAGTTGTGAGAATTTCTCAAAGATGGCTCTAACATTAATTAATTCAGTCATTCATAGCCTACTATAGACTACCACGCATACACAACTTGCTGCCCAGACCTATAGTTAAAGCTCATTTGTTTGTTTATCACTTTGTTTATCTGTTGTAAGTCTCATCAAGTAAAGTGAGGGTTGGCTATGGTTCTTGTAATATATTTTAATGTTGAGAAAATCACCTTGGAAGGCTGGAATTACTATCCAAGAAATGGTTACTGAATTGGAGAAACAGCAATAATGAATTGCCTGAGTTAAGGGCATCACTAATGGGTATAGACTGCAATTGCAATGAATACACTAAAGTCAACAAAGTGACAACAGGATAAACATAACACAAAACTTGGACATCATTCTCTCTGGTTGCTAAGAGGATGACTTTGATAGTAGATGCTCCATTCTGCTACAGTCTAGCTTTTATTCAAATCTGGGGGCATGCTTGGGGCCAGCTAGCCTCATGCTAGTTAAATGATGGATTATACTGTCAAAAGGTTTTCCAAATGGCATTTTAATTCCAAGGTGTTATCTCTCTGTTGCAGTCATTTCTATCGCTCAGCAGTAAGAGGAAAAAAGATTATGTTTCTCTTACTCCTGATTTATTTTAGACATCAGTGAGTAGGTTATTGACTCTCAGTATTATGCCACAATTTGCTTGTTGTGCTTATCTAAGTATCTTATCTCATGGGTTAAATGCACTAGCTCAGTACCCCATCTACGGGGCTAATCTTTCATTTTCTCTCAGTCTGTATAATACCTTCATGACTGAAATGTTATGAGGATATGCTAAGGTGATTGATGAGTATTGGGTTCAGTTAAATGTTGAACCATCTTAAATCATTAAACTGATGCTAGTTTTCTTGCAAAAAGCTTTCAATATCTCCCATTTTAGTGCCTAAGAGAGATTCTCTAAATTTGAAGCATAATGTTGGAAACTTAAGCCAAATTTATGGACGTCCGGTCAACAGGGAGATAGGTGATGGAGGCAGACAGATCTGACAATAATTTGTGAAACATGGACTTTGAGATCATTTTAGTTTCCTATAATTACGTGTTTATAATTTCAGCACAACAAATCCAAGACAGTACGAGATACTAGACCTGACTATAAGGATAAAACTATACTGGATAATGACTGGAGTACTAGACCTGACTATTAGGAGACAACAATTAAGCAATAAGGTTCGAGAGGCAGTACGGTATCGTCAATAATGTACTTGTTCGAGGGAGTTGTTAGGCCCGACGCGCAGCGGAGGGCCGGCAAACCCTCGAACAAGTACATTATTGACGATACCGTACTGACTCGAGTACCTTATTGCTTTTATAACACGGTTGCCAGCGACTTTATAAATATTAAGTACAATTAAAGTAAACAGTAAGCTGCCTTTCAGCACAAAAAAAGTTGTAGACACCAAACGTTGTGTATCGCATTTCAGTAGCCGAGAGAAAAAAGTCCCCCTTTGTGTGGCTGTTGCTATGCAACAGACAAATAGCATTGGGAACTTAACGTCTGAAAGACCTAGCACAAAAGCTACGTGTGTTTCAAATGGGTTTTTGGTCTAAGCGCTAAAAGTCAACTACAAATAATATTCGAGACTTTCAGTAAAGACTTCCAATACTCTGCAACATTCGCGTAGCACAGAAACAACTAACCGAGTCAATTAAGACATATAAAAAGTCGTGTAGATAGCTTAATTCACATGAAACATTCCCCACTACATTAGCCACAACACGCCGCCATCTTGGATAGATATTTCCTTTTGAGTGCGTACTGATATGGAACGCTCAGGTAGATGAAAACAGGTCGTACAGTTACTATACCGTAGAATATAGCACACCCCGGAACTAACTCTCAGAATGGTGGATTCCATCTACCCGTGTTATAATTCCATCTACCCGTGTTATAATACTGAATAATGACTGGAGTACTAGACCTGACTATTAGGAGACAACAATACTGAATAATGACTGGAGTACTAGACCTGACTATTAGGAGACAACAATACTGAATAATGACTGGAGTACTAGACCTGACTATTAGGAGACAACTATACTGGATAATGACTACCAGACAGAATGCCATACTTCCCTTCTTGGTACTGCATAGCACACAGTTCTCATATGTTCTTCAAAACTACATGGAATATGAATGGGCATGTACTCATCAATACATTTTACAGTCTTTTTGTTTTGTTTATGGGTCCTTCATATATTGTCATCAATCAATTATCAATCAATCAATTATCGATCATACCTTTACATTGGGTTTCTTCAAACATCCAAATTTGGTCTGATTTTAATATCATAAAGAAACAGTAAAGCATAATATCTCACTGTGATATTCCTTAAATCTTTTCCATATACTGTATATGCCAGTGGAAAGTGCACTTTTCCCTGCCTCAGATTTCTCCAGCTTAGTCTCACTGTCAGCTCTTTGCTCAGATGTGAAGGTTCATCTTATTATCAGTCATCAGCCACACAGCACCTCATCTGACAGTCCTCATAGTTTTGAGGCTTACCTTTTCAGCATCCCTCATCAGATGCACTCCCCTCTACTCTTTAACTCTGTCCTGTCATCCTACCACCACTGTGGCTAAGACATGAGCACCCCAATTAATGTATTAAACAATTCATGTATTAAAGCTTATTCTTATTAATGTTGACATTCTCTGTCAGTTAGCATGTATATTGTAAGCGTCTGGGAGTTAATGTTTTGAAGTTTTGGGAGTGTCTTTGGATATTAGTTTTGGATGCACATAGAGTACCCTGATGTTTATGTGTCAAGCCAAGCTGTGTAAAGCCAACGTCATAGTAATGTCCGACCCACAGATTGATGTCAAATGGAATTTATTATACAGTCCCTGAAATTTGCACCAACTTGCTCATCTAAAATGTGGCCACATAAGCCACTATAAATTAAGTAAAAACAGCACCTCCTGACAACATACAGGAAAACAGAACTGCACCTCCTGCCAACATACAGGAAAACAGGGGCCCAGCTTGTGCATTTACAGAGGCACATTTTGCAGTTCCATCTCAGCCTTTAATTAAAAGTGACTTTTTGGTTTTACAGACACCAGTGTTTTCCAATGTTTTATGGGAAAGTAGTCAACAGTGCTTGTTTAATTATAGAGCACAATTACATGATGTGTCACACTGACAGTAAAACCTATGACGACTAATCATCTTCCCACAACATCTTGTAAACCATTGCCTTGGATGGCCAGTAATGAGTCATTCAGTCTTGCTGTTATCATCAAGGCCCAGTCAAAACAATATCGTCACCCTTTTATTAGTACTTGCTGAAGATAAATTACATAATATTGCCTCTGCCCTTTTCAGAGTGAAGTGATATTATACACACTGGCACTTTAGTTGTAATGCATTGTATGTTCTGTGATTTACAACATTAGCTATAGCAAATGCAATTTCTGATGACAGATAAGAGCATTAAGCACAAAGTTGATTAAAAAAATGACAAATGTAGGAAATACAGACTTCTTATTGAATATTTAAAAATTAAAAAGTTGTTAGAGGTAAGATTTGTCTGTTTTTATTTTCAATGCTATTGCATGTATTTATTTAAAGACACTTTTGTTTTCCCAGGCTGATTTTTCTGAGATCAACCTTGTGGCTCATGCGAATGGCACCTGCAATGTGGACATGCAAGTCATAAGGAACGGAACTAAAGTGTTGCGGTAAGTTTGAACAGTTCAATTTTCTCCCTCAGTTACAGTAATGACCATGTCACTTGTGCAGTTGCATAACTGTCTGGCTATATAAAAGCATTCCCAATATGGAACATTCACAGTGGGATTTGCTATCATGATGAGGACACAAAGCAACCACTAGACATGTGCCAAGGGGCCTCCTGCTAGATTGAATCAAGGGGAAAATAGAGACAGGCCATGGAAAGATCTTGCGCTTGAGCAATGGAGTCATGGGGCTGATGGAATCAAAGGGGGGCTATATTTGTAAGGGACTGGATGTATTGCCCCAGAGATCCCCTGTAATCATGATTTATTGCCATAAAGTTTTGATAGGTGTGTATTCAATAGGTGTGCTCAGAGAATTTTCCCAGCATCTGTCTGGGCCTGCTGCTAGTATTGTGTCAGATGCCTTGTCACGGGGGCTTGGGAGGGAAATAAAATAACTTTATCAATGGACACAGTTCATCTCCAGGTCAAATTTTGTATTAATGGTCTCTTAATGTGTCAGTGGGTGCAGTTATAATGTGTGTATGTACATGTTATAGTGTCTGAGCTTATGCTAAGCTTATCTTGTTGTTTGATAGAGATTCACTAAAGAAAATATATACATGCTGTTTAAAAACATGACTGAAACATGGACAAAACTAGTATCAAGTAATCACTGCAAGAACACACACACGCAGGAACACACGCGGGCACGCACACACACATACACACACACGTGCACGCACGCGTACACACACACACACACACACACACACACACACACACACACTCACATAGGCACAGAGAGTGAGAGAGTGTTTCTCACTGCGGTGCCTCATTGTGCCTCATTAGGGCTCATTTATATTCTGTGCGCACGAAGACTTGGTGTTCATCAAACTGTGCCCGTGTTTACCTCGCACACACACACCCTCAGACAAAAGAAGAACCAACAGACAGCATCTCCTATCACCATCACTTGTGCAGTGACCTGAGAAGCCTTCTCTCTGTTTTTCTTCATTTCCTTCTCTCTCTCTCTCTCTCTCTCTCTCTCTCTCTCTCTCTAGTTCTTAAATGTATTTCCTTCCCTGTATCTTTTCTATGTTTAACTTCAGTTTCAGTAATTCATGTATTTTTGCCTTTTTGCACTTTATGATGTATTGCTTGGTAAATGTGTATTGTAAATTGTATGACAAATAAAGAATAGCACAAGATTGTTGCCCTGTATTCGAATTGTGGTAGTTTTACTAACCAGCACTGCAGTTTCATGTGCACAATGGCCTCTCTCTTCATTCCAGGGTCACTCACTGACATGCTTCCTAATTTCTCCTCTTTGCATTTGCCCTTCAGGTCCTTCAAGCCTGATTTTGTTCTCATCCGACAACATGCCTACAGCATGGCAAAGAATGAGGATTTCCGCAACATGATTATTGGGCTGCAGTATGCTGGAGTCCCCAGTGTCAATTCTCTGGAGTCCATTTATAACCTTTGTGACAAGCCATGGGCGGTAAGGCTTCCTCTCATTGTTTAACCTCATCTGGATGTTAGATTGACCAAAAACTGCATGTGTAGGTTTAACATGTGCCACAAGAAGAGTGCTGCAAAAGAACACAGATCACAGGGATGTCTTTAGGCCAAACATGTCAGAGCAAAATAGAAAATGTATCTTCGGTACTACATATGTGAGCCTTTTCAGTTAGTTCTGCTAATATCTGCTGTAGTAAAACTAAATAAAACATCTTTCCTAGATGTTCAACACACCTTGTCTTAACAGTGAACAGCCTATGACTAAGGCTAAGTCTGTGCTGCTGGCACACTGACATGGTTTATGAATGTATATCCAGAAACAGAGAACAATGATTTCCCTCTCATCTCTTTCTCTACTCAGTTTGCTCAACTCATCAGCACTTGCAAGAAGCTTGGCCCTGATAAATTTCCACTCATTGAGCAGACGTACTATCCAAATCATAAGGACATGGTAAGCAGATCATCACTGAACTTCTCCTACTAGCCTAATCACAGAGGACGGTGACATTCTTGGGCTGTATTATGTATCTGACAGTTGCAAGAAATAATGATTCTGATGTCATTACTTATGTAAATGTTCCTGTGGCCTCAAGTGAAAATAATAGGGATATATATTTTGATTCCCTGCAGCACGTGGTGTTTGCAATAACCTCACATTTTTAGTTTTGCCCTCAGATGGGAAATATAGTCTGAGATATTTTGTGCATCAAAAAAATGGTGCTTTAGTTTATTTCTGTTGTAAGTGGATATTTTTATTGAATGATAAAACATAATGTTAGTCTGGATGCTAGTCTACTGTATCTCTGCTGTCGCCAGATACAATACTTGGCCTCTGCTGAAAGAGCTAGCATCCAGGCTAGCATTGCACAGAAGATAAAGTATAATTTGAAGAAGATTTGAAATGTTGAAGGTTCTAGTTAAACTTTACTTACAATATTTTTGGTACAGTATAGAAAACTATATTGACAGCAAAAGGAAACATAAATACCCATACAAACTTTTTGTATACAAAATCATTTTCTACATGGCTTCTACGTCTGCTTATGTTAAAGCAATGTATTAGCTTTTTGGCACAAGAAAAAAAATGAACCATCACACAATGAAACCAGATCACAGGGCAAAATCACAGAAAAAAGTTATCAAAGAGGCTTCAATTACGATCTAATGGGTGATTGCTATGCTAGTCTAACTCTTTCATGTACAGAGTTAATGACCAAATAATAGGAATATGCACATTATACAGATTTCACACAGAAGTTCCAGGTGTCCAAAACAAGCAGATACATTTAAGTGTACATACTGTACAGAATTGCTGAAGGAATAAATGCAGATTTTTGACTGATTATGGCAACATTTTCATCCTCAAAGTGGATTTTTGTTTTTTTTATTTTTACATTTCCTCTCAGTGATTCTATTGCACTCTAGGGAAAAAGTGGGAGCACCGGAATGGGTCTTTCCTTTAGAGCAGGTTTGAAGAGACAAGAGGAGTACACCAAACTTTAGCCATATATTACACTTATAAATCAAGCGAGCAAAAGACGAACAAAGTCAGCGTGAAACCCTAGGACCAGGGCCGATGTGTGCATTATGAACATCTGTCCACTGACGGGCACTCTCTTTCTTACATTCATAATAGTGGCAAGGTGAACCCTGCATGTCCTGAACACAGATCATTGAAGTCTCTGAGTTCTGGAGATCAGAGCATAAGATAAGGAGAGATTTGAAAAAAAGAGACCCATATCGCCCTCTGCCTCGCATGGCTGATGGGTGGGAATTGTAAGCGTAGCTTTGCCCCTCAGGGGTCAGACAGGTCAAGCAAGTCCTTCTCAGGCGGAGGCCCTCCCTGGTACCAACCACAAGAGCCGTCACTTCGTTTGATGCAGGCATGCTGTCGCGCCTGTTCACCACTCAAACTGTTGTCCAGCACCCAGTCAGTCCACAAGCACTCGTTATCGGTGGTCGTGGAACAGGGCACTGTGTAGCAAGGGGCAATCTGAGGGACAGTGTAGGGCCAACAGTTAGTCATTGGATTTGGATTGTTTTAGAACATGTATCTTCTTTGTAAATAGCTTGCATGATAATATTTTTTTTCTTTAATGATTTTCTTTTCAAGGACATAAATACATACAGGCCGGCTTATGTATTGTTCCCTTGTTCCCTTAATCAGTGGCTAAGGGTCAATTAGTCTATTATCAAGCCATGGCTACAGATATTCAGTACTGTAAATAGATGAAAACTAGTTGTTTGAGAAGAGATGGCTTGATAGCTGTATAGTCATCCTGTGCAGAATATCTGTAAAGAGTCAAAGGAGATGGAGACATTAGCCAGACTTACTTTGCAGTCGCAGCCCATTTGATATCTATAATTGAGATTCTTCTTTTGGGTTAGTGACAAGTTGTCCCATGGCTCAGTGAAGTCACAAAGTCCAGTTGAGACTTTGCCATCTCTGCGGATATGCCCTGCAGAACAGCAATGAAATTCTGAATTTAAGCGCAAGTCATTAAAGCCTAACAGGATATTGAGCAGCACAACTGGCAAGCATTAATCAATTCTTATTACAGTTTCTATCATGTGTGGTAAGTCATGATCTACAGAAAAAAAGCATATTTGTTTTAAAGAGGGAGTAACTCTACCTGACAGCAGGTATTGGATTTTGTTATTGGAATCAAGCTTGACTCCACAAAGGGAGGAGTAGAGCGGGGTGTAGACATACTGGATGTCCTTAACTTTATCAAAGCCTTTAAACATCTGCAATAATAAAATACACAGCATGTTATAATCTAACAAAATTGACTTAATTGTTGGTTAAATAGAATTACGATGAAGTCGAAAATAAAAGGTTCATGAATAGGAATAAGAAAAATGATCTTGACAGCAGCCTGATTTATGAAGAAAGAGGGGAAAGGAACAATAACCGCAATGACAGAGTGACTGATCACCACTCCTGACATGTACTGTATGAAAGGAGGGCACTCAATTTTGATTCCTTGGTATTGAATTATTGAGCTTTCCTCATTTTTCTTTTTCATGTAGGCTCATTGGCGAATAGATTTGTAACCTTAAGGTTGTCTGCATGGGTTTATATTGAATGAGATGGGAAGTGAGTAGAACAAGACAGGCAATGAGAAAAATCTCTTTCATTATTACTAAATGCAGCAATAATGTCAAAGAAAGCCTGAGGTGTCTTTCTGATCTCATCACTTCCCATATCGGTAATGCTGTGAGGCGTCATATTGAGAGTAAAAGCAGAAGGATAAGACAGTGTGTTAGTATTATGCCTCATATAGACCAGGAAAGAGGAAACTGATTCTGGTTCCACAGCAGAGAAATTCACATTGGTTGAAATTCATCTGGCTAGTCTCCGCCCTTACCTTAATGAGTTTAATTTCATATTGGACCATCTTCATGTAAGGGGACGAGGTATTGCTTGGAGACACAATCTTCTCTCCTGATATCTTTGCTCGAATCACTGATAAATTAAACATGACATTTCATTAGTAAAGCAATGATAATCTTACAAATAATATTTTATACCATTATCTTAAAAACATATGTATCCTCTGCTTAATTTCAAACAAAATATGCATTAGCTGCAAAAAGGCAGTCTATTTTATCCAGAAATTCTGTACCTAATTGGTTATAATCCACCATATTGTGTATTGTTGTCACAATAACATTTTGAAGTGACATCTTTACTCCATATATGAGTACACTTTCACACTACCCACATATACACACAGTAACAACAACTAGGGGCAACCAGTCTTTAGGAGCTCTACCTGGCCATTAAACAGCACACATTGAGCTGTGCCTGTGCTGATATTTGATCGTATGTGTAATTGTAATAAGAGACCTGCAGTGCTATTAGACCACTGACACACAAACCCCACTGCTCCCCTTGCTGTTCATGGCTCCTCAACACTGGAGTAAAAATCGGAACACGTTTTGCATCACAAGTACCTGTCCCTACCCTTTGGGAGCCTCTGCTGAAGAAAGGCTCACATTGTTCTGAAACAGGATTTCTGACTCTAGTAACCCTAACAAAAGCAGACTGCTGTTATCCATAGAACAGAAATCATCAACTGCATGAAATATGCAATAAACAAACAGGTATCAGTCAAAGAAGCCATGTTTTGGGTGTTTTGAGCTATGCTGTGTGCACACATTGGGTATTAGCTTGCAACTACAAGCTCATATCTGTCATTCCAATCTCCTTTGTCCCTCAACAGAGGCTGGAAAGCTCATCCAGCTGGACAGACTTCTCACTATGAGGCCTGTGACATATTCCCAGCTCACACCAGCACAGCTTGACTTTCACACCTCCAGCCACACAGAGTCAGAGTGCTGTCAGTTGTAACCCTTTAATGGGACCATGGCAGTGACTGCAGTCTAGAATATTGTGCAGAAGGGCTGTCATTTGTATCTCTGTCTATGTTTGTCGAGTGCCCAAATGACTTGCCCTTGTATGTAGATAGAGTCGTTGGCCATGTTTAAACTAGAAACAACTAAAAATGTTAGGAGAAAGACCACATCCATCTCTCTCCATCCCATTTTCAGATGTATGTAAATGAATCAATGTGTGTCGCATCCCATTAAAACCCAAAAGCCTTAACAGGATTAAACTGTGTATACCTTGTATATAACACTGACCCTCATGACAATTTTCTGCCTGCCAGCCTCAGGTCAATTGATTATGTCTGCTTTATCAATACTGTCTGACAGCAAATATCCAGTTGCCTCCTTAACACTGTAAACAAAAAGAGTTCTCAAAAATGATCTCCCTTCCTGCCATGTTTCTTTCCCATGTGTGTACAAGAGTAGCGCTGTGCACAGCACAGTTGTGAAGCAGCCCAGACACATCAGTGTCTGTTTCATAAACGTGTATGTGTTAATATGCTGCATATCATCTATTGTTTGTTCAACTGTCACTTTATTTGTATTGTCTATTATCTTTTGGCAGTATGACAGTGCTGAATTAAAGGCAAACTTTCCTCAGCATGAGGTTCCCAGCAGAAAGGGTTTATGACTGTCTAAAAGACATGTTAGTTCAGGGGAAATGTTTGTGGGTTGTCTTTATGTTGCTCTTGATAACCTTTCATTGTGGAGCCACACACAATGTGACAGACTACAATCACAGTTGTCCAATAAGATAATATCACCACAAGCTGTAAGCAACATTGTTTTGCATATTGGTTAGGAAAATAAAAAAAAAATTTCTTAAAATATTCTAATAGATAGATATTTCATTCAGATTGCAACACTACGTTTAAGATATGCCACTTCCATTCCTTCAGAAACATATTATACATGCACTGGGGTAAATACAGACAATAAATGGTTTTGTTCCTCTTTTTATTAATTTAAACTTTAATTGAACCTTCTAGAACATTTCACATTTGTAGTGAGGTAAAACCACGTCACACCCGAGTGTATCTAGTGCTCTAGTGGCTGTCAGCCTACAGCCTTACTTAAATTCTGAGCGACTGCCAAACTTTACACCAGACAATTTCAATCTGCATTTATTAGTAATGGTGGCCTCCATGATGTTCATCTGGCATTTTAATGAGTCCTGTGCTATCCTGTGGCGGTTTCATTATGAGCCTCTCGAAGGCTGTTGTCACACATTGTTATTAGCCAATCACCTGCAGTGGTACCACAGCCTCTGTGAATGCTGAACAAGGGGACTAGTGCTAGTGTTTTCTCATGCTCATGGTCTTGTCTCAAATACAATGAAGGCATACAAGCAAATAGTACTGGGAAAGCTAGAGTATGTCATTTTTTGCGTCTTTGGGGATTGACAGAAATGACATAACTACAGACAAATATGATGCCATATATTTGAAAATCATAAACTCGTACTTGTTTTTCTTTTCTTAGGAGGATTACATGCTGAATTAACAGCAAGTGCAAATGCAGTTTCAACAACATTTTTCATTCTGAGAAATCCCTTACTTTACTCTTACACTAATCCCCATCTTTGTTTATTTACGAAAAGTATGTATTTAAATCCAGCATAAGATTACGTCGGCTGGGTTCTAATTCAAACGGTGCGCTGGGACTATAGAGTGATGAAAGAGGTCCTGGCCACAGTGGGGTTTTCCCTTTCTTTTCCCAGTTATGTAAAAACGTCTAACGCTGCTGACAACAAAAGAAAGAGAACAACCAATAAAACTAATACATGACCAGTGAGTGATATAAGGGATCTTTAAACAATGCTCTGCTCTGTTATCTATAAGGTTTGAGTTTCACATTGTAATGAAACTCCTTAAATCTTTATAAGGTTTGTAGCTCATATTAGGACAACACAATATCCAATGTTTTTGTATCCATTGCCACATTCTTTAGTAGAAGTATTTTGCTTGAGGACCTTTGAAAAAATGCTTCACTGTTTCCAGTATTGACAGGTATTAAGCACTGTCAGCAAGGAACCCTAGCATGATATAATTCGAAAACATCAAAAACATTCTGAAGGCTTATGCGCCCACCATTTCTTTCCCATCTGTGGTCTATTCATGACAACAAATTATGCACATGTGCACCAGAACGGCAATTTGCAATCTCTCAATTTTAATGTGTAATGGCCTCTAATAGCTTGGCCAGTGTGCCTCTTGGCAACAGCAAGATGGTGATATAAGAAAAAAAGTTGCTTCATTTGCTACAGAACAGATGTATTAACTTCACATTCACAAATGAATCGCAGGCCTTGTCATGTTCACAAAGATATCCTGTCAGGGTCTTTAAAGTGAACAATTAGTATGCAAAGCACCTCGTCTGGCCTATAGAAATGCTAATGGTGAGGGACTTTTGAAACTCATGTAGTACATTTACTCTCTGCGCAGCCTGGACCCTCTTCAGCCAGTGGAGCTTTAGCACTCTGAAGCCCAAGGCTGGGCTAATAGCTCTCCTGGTTACTCCTGTTAAGACCCATGGAGTATGGCTGACAGGCCAGGAAAAAAAAAATACAACTGTGTCATCAAAATATTTTCCAGGCAGATTCCAAAGACACTGGCTTACAGTACTACATGAAGTGTGCCAAACATGCACTGTAGCTAAAACACGGACCCAAATTGACTTGTTTATCCCTACCTACATTTCTTGCTTAATGAAAGTTAAAGCTACAGTATGTTATGTTTTTTTAACAGTTTCTTTGAAATGTGCTAAAAAATATATGCTAGTGTTTTTTCCTGTAGGTTTACAAAAGTCAGGCTTATTAAATTGTCTTGGCAGCATTACAGAGATACTACCCTCTGAAGTTTGACAGTTGGCCTTAATCAAGTCTGTCAAACATGAGAATGCAGGTGAATGACTCTGTAGAGCAGACCTTGCTTATCTTTTACTTTTCTATCGTCACAGAGGGAGCTCCATTTTAAATATTTTGTAAGAAGTTCAGTTTCATTTCTCTTCCTATGGTAAATCAGAAGTGTATAAGCCTTTGTTTTTTTCAAAGCCTCCTCTGTTACTGAAAAGTAAGAACTGATTATGGCTCTAAAACGGTCAGTGCAATTTAGCGTAAGACATACACAGCCAGAGTCCCACTTTTTTACATCTTTCTTTATCTTCTCTCTCTCTCTCTCTGACTTTTTGACATGTACACTGGGCTTTCCTCTCCATGTGCTGGACTCCAGCACTGCCTAACGTGTTTCTGAGGACACAAAGTCAAATGGCACTGTTTATTTTGGCTTACAAAGAGAAGAAGATCATGAGAATAGAAAAAGTACAGAAGGATAGACATGGAGAAAGTGAGAGAGAGAGAGAGAGAGGTAGAAAGGAAAGTTTGTATTTTGTATTTATTTGTGAAAAAGTTAATAATAATTTTGCCTTTAAAGTTGTTTTAGTGTCATTCATTTAAAAACAAAAAAATCAAATGTTAATGGCCTTTTGATTTTTGAAAACACAAAAACAAGCCCCATAGAGAAAAAATAATTAATGAATTATACAAAATTAGTCATGCAGTCATTTACCACCACAAGAACGATTTGTCTGGAACTTTGCAAACAAACACACTAGCCTCAGTGTATAGATGCACACTAACACTATTATTACAGCCGACAATCCCCCGCTGCATCATGCCATGCCGTATCTCAAACAAAAACAGCCCTCTCCAGATGGCCCACAGGTGAAACGCATCAGCTGGTGCGAGCGAGCAAGCGAGAGGCGTGCGTTTCTCACTTACCGATATCCGAGTAGCAGAAGTGTTGCTGGGGGTGTGCGGGGAGGCAGCTGCAGCCCTCCGCTGCCTTGTCCAAGCCCAGGGCAAGGATCAGCACCAGCACCATCAGCACGCACCCAGGCACGGGGACTCCCATGTCGTCGCTCGCAGCTGCCTGCCCTGCCACTGAGGATTAACGTCCTGTTGAAAGTCTCCAAGGGGTTTCTTGCTGGAGTTGAATGCACCAGAGAGGAAGGAGGGAGGCTGACTAGCTGCTGGTTGGTTGCTTTGTTGTACTTGTAGGGATGGAAAAAATGAAAAATATGGCTATGGTTTTGCTTCCAATGCTCTGACTCTAGATCTTCCGTCAAATTTCTGCTGTCGGCACTCTTTTTTCTCTGTCTCACTCTATCTGTCCCTTTCACTCTTTCTCTTCTCTTTAACCTCTCTCTTTCTCTCAACTCTGTATCCTGAGAGAGACAGGGAACCCCTTATGTAGCTTTCATCTTTGTCCGTGGGAGGGACTGCCTCAACCAAAAAAAAAAGGATAAAAAAAGAAGGGAAAAAACATGTCCCTCCTCCCCCTAGTCGGTCTCTCAGCCCCCACAGAATGGTCACCAGTTAAATGAGCACATTGTGCCTTGACTCACTAAATACACATAGACCAAAAAAAATCATAAATGAGCTTTGTACCATCACCTTTTTAAAATTAAACCATCAGACTCAATCTCTTGCTGATTAATGTGTACATGTTTATGGTCTTCACAGTCCTTCACTATTGCTGTGCAGTGTTAGATAAGTCTGGGAACACTCTGTTACTTTAAATCTCACTAGTGGATCACTAAGATGAGTATAGATTATCTTCCTCTCACTCTGTCATTTGCTGTTAAATTGCAACGCTCAATGCCAGTCTCATGTCATTAGTTATGAGACAAACAATGCTGCAGGCATCACACCTGCCTGAAATATGACTGGTATGATCCACAGACACACAGCCAACTGTCACCCAGACATACAAGTTCAAAATCATCCTCTCAGGGGAGAATTTAAATTTCAGTTGTAAATGAAGAAATCCTCTTTCGGAATGTGAAAATGCCATTCTGTCATACAGTATAAGGAACATTTATCTACGGCATAGAAATACAGAATAATACAATTACTGTATCCAAAATGCAAAAAATATTGACCACCATTTTACACCATTCATTATGCTCTTTGAAAGAGTGCCTGCAAACTCAGGTACTCTTACACAGCATACCACTGGTGTGTTTCACATGCAAACAGTGGATTGTGCTTCTTAACTTAGATAACTGTCGTATGGCACACATCACCACTACTACTTCTCCAGCTTAAGCTCCTGTAAGTAGACTCACTTGTGGGTTTTAACAGGTCATAGTTTATGCAATTTACCCTAGCCTGGCTTTATCCGTAAACACCAGATGAATGTTTTTCCTCTTCTTAGTGGACACACACACACACACACACACACACACACACACACACACACACACACACACACACACACACACACACACACACACACACACACACACACACACACACACACACACACACACACACACTACCAATACCAACAGACGTAATCCCCCAAGGGATTGGCCAGGAACATAAATTAAGCAGTATGACAGATGAGTTAGAAAAGGCCAAACAAACCAATATAATACAATTATGATGGCTGCTTGTACTGTTGTATGCTTCCGGGTTCTAACTTAGGTCAGTAAATGATTGACCACTCAGCAGATAGATATATTAAGGCTCTGACAGGTTCTTGATAGCACAGGACGGTAAAAGGTTTCAAATATTGAGGTTAAAGGCGTACTCAGCTAGTCTTTTTTTAGATTACATTTAGCAGTTATTTGGTTTTGTTAGATTAGAGAATTGTGATTTAGTGAATTGAGATGTGCAAGGGAAGCTGTTATACAATGATTGACTTGGACACACTCTTCAGACATAACCTGACCTCAGCTGCCCATATGCCCCGTAGTCAATGCCAGTGTCTTTGAAACTGCCATGCTGACAAATTGCCCAGCTGACCCAGTCTGACCTCATGATTGAATGCAGCAGAGGTGTGTGTGTGTGTGTGTGTGCATGTGTGTGCATGTGTGTGTGTGTGTGTGTGTGTGTGTGTGTGTGTGTGCATGTGTGTGCATGTGTGTGTGTGTGTGCACGTTTGTGTGTGCACGTTTGTGTGTGTGCATGTGTGTGCATGTGTGTGAGTGTGTGTGTGCACGTTGTGTGTGTGTGTGTGTGTGTGTGTGTGTGTGTGTGTGTGTGTGTGTGTGTGTGTGTGTGTGTGTGTATGGGTGTGTGTGTGTGTGTGTGTGTGTGTGTGTGTGTGTGTGTGTGTCTGTGTGTGTGTGTGTGTGTGTGTGTGTATGGGTGTGTGTGTGTGTCTGTGTGTGTGTGTGTGTGTGTGTGTATGGGTGTGTGTGTGTGTGGTGTGTGTGTGTGTGTGTGTGTGTGTGTGTGTGTGTGTGTGTGTGTGTGTGTGTGTGTGTGTGTGTGTGTGTGTGTGTGTGTACAGTATTGTCACCTAACATGTGCTCATGCAGCCACATTTCTCAGACCATCATGCCTGACAACGTGACTCACTATCAAAGAAATCTCATCAATGTTTGGCTACAGCTGCTGTTGATCCTTTAATCTGTAACTATATGATTACTGGGTGGGATTGATGCTGGAATAATGCTTTCTTTCAGATATCCATGCCCACATTCCCAGTGGTGGTCAAAATTGGCCATGCCCATTCCGGTATGGGTAAGGTAAGTTTTTTGGAGAAACTTGTTACTGTGCACAGTCATAAAACTCTATTCATTCACTATGTTGTCTAGTTACATGTCAGTGTATGGTAGATAGGCCTTTTTAAGAGTAGAGCACTCTTGCTGTAAGGAACTAACTAAATAATGCCCAATGCTGTCATGTATCACTTCTCTTCATCCTTCCTCTTTTTTGGTTTGCTTGGTTCTTAGGTCAAAGTGGACAATCACAGCGACTTCCAGGACATTGCTAGTGTGGTGGCCATAACCCAGACTTACACTACCACAGAACCTTTCATTGATGCCAAATATGACATCAGGGTCCAGAAGATTGGCGGCGACTACAAAGCTTACATGTATGTTATGTTGTAGTTATGTTGTATGTTGTGTCTGTGTATTTGAGAAAGTGCTTATATAACTGGCTGACGTACCCAGGGCTTAATTTGTGCCAGATCCTGCCGGAACAGGATCCAGGATCTTTCTGTTTTTGTCTGTGTTTCAGTAACTCCCTGGTATAAAACTAACATAAAATATATATACAGTATATGTTTTTTTTAATTGATGTCAGTGATAGGTGTGTGCAAGTCATGAACTTATTTTCAATATTTCAATATCAGTATTTAATAGTTTGTAGAATGCTAGCTCCCCTCAGCCGCCCTTCTAAATCAAAAAAGTATTTGGGCATTTAAATGCATTTAAGCGCATATGAGAACTGCTTAAATTCCACAAGAAAATACCGACTTTTGCCGCACAGAACAGCAACCAACACTTATAAGTAACAAAATTGAATATCATCAATTCTGTAATTTCTGTTGCGTCAACATAGATTTCAACTCAAAGCGGAAAGGGGCTTTGGAACACCACAAACACACTCTTAGCATCCACCCCAAACACACAAACCCCAATTCCCACGCACCTCCCCCTGGTTGCACACACACTCTCCCGTTCCATTACCTTTTCCTCCCTCCTGACCTCCCAAACAGCACCCTCTCTGTGCTCTAGGATCTTACCGATTTACAAATTAAGCCCTGGATGTACCATGTAAACACCTGCCACAGTAACTGGTCCTTCACAATTTCCAGTATATCCCCATATTAATGTTAATTAAATATTAAATATCCACCAGTTGTGAGAAATAAACCTCTCCGTAGCCCAAATAATGCTGACACAGATATACTAAACTGTACAGAGTTTTATGGTTCATGAACATCTTGTTTGATGTGAAGGACAAATAAAATGCTTATGGTTACAAACATTAAAAAAATCATTAAAAACATTAGGCCTTGCCAAGGGTTCTCTGGGTAAATAAAAGAAAAAAGGGAATTCCTCACATGTCCTGTAATAAAAAGTCTAATTTAATATCATATTTAGAAAGGCAATCATTATATCCTTAGGTTGAGAACAGGTTAGGGTTCGGGTTTTAACATATAAACAGTTTAGCTGGGATTGTTTTTGTTAGGTCTTGACCAATTCTTTGCATATCAAATTTTGAATTTTTCTCTTCTGAAACAGGAGGACCTCAATTTCAGGAAACTGGAAATCGAACACAGGTTCTGCCATGTTGGAACAAGTGGCCATGACAGAGAAGTAAGTTGTTTTGCCATACCAGGACCTGTTACAAAGGTTCCGCAATGACATTTCATGAGAATGTATGAATTGCTGAATTAAACCAAAGCAAGTACATGAAATGCATTCTGCAGTATATCTCCAACTCTTGTATTTGTACACCAGATCACTTACACTACAGTAAGCCAGCATGAGTCGGACTTATATTTGCAAAGCTCAAAATAATCAAGAACAGTGATGAAGAATAGTGATGACCTAGTGATATCACGCTGTGTGCAGATTGTGTCACTTTCAAGCTTACCCTTCAAATTCTGTGCTGCAGCCCCCTGCGGCATCAATGATGCACCATATAATTAGGGACGTATACAAAGCTGTCGGCCATATCATGCCAAAAGCCAAATATCATGCTGTCTGGACTCTGTAGGCATTAATCACTGTCTAGCTGCTTGGCATTCTCACTCACTCTATTAGCAGGAAATTACTGACCTACAAAAAAATGGTGATGTGATGTTCATAATATGTGAGGATGAAAGGGTAGGCCTGTGGTTCTGTATGGTAGGGTCTGATTTGTCAGTATTTCATTGCAACACTTGCCTGTATGGAATCGTTAAAAGCATAATGTAAATAGATATTACTCATGCTGAAGCTTATCCCCTTCAATACAGGTATAAGCTGTGGGTAGACACTTGCTCTGCAATCTTTGGAGGTCTGGATATCTGTGCAGTGAAAGCCATACATGGGAAAGATGGGAAGGACTACATCACTGAGGTGAGCACAATCAATTTACTATCAGTTAACTATCAATTTACTATCATTCACCACCACCCTTTACGAGCACAGAAATTTCTCACAGGTTTACTATCAGTTTACTATCAATTTACTATCATTCACCACCACCCTTTAAGAGCAAAGACATTTCTCACAGGTGCACCAGAAACCCCCTTCGAGAAATGTTTCCACACAGAAACTTAAAGATTTCATTTTCCAAAACTGTTCTATAGTTTTAGTATGATTAGCCATGTGTTATTGATAGCAGAAGCCGTATCCATAATGTATGCACTCACAGTTCCAGTGTGGTCAAACAGGCCCCTGAACAGTAACTGTAGTGTCAAATCACTTTTCAATTTTCCACTCTTTGTGGAAGAAATGGGAAGAGCTGGGTTTTCTACGGTTGGTTAAGCTCCAGCAGTCTGATTCAAAGTATTTTTCAACGCATATGGTAATAGCATGTTTTGGGAATGAAGTGATAAATGACCAACGGTAACATTATATCAATGTTTAAGGACAGTTTTTGTCTTTTTTCCTTTCCTTCCCATTTGAGATTTTGGTTAACATGGCTCCCACTGCCTCTGCACTCTCAACACTCTCAAAAACTTGATATTTTCAAATGATGACTAAATAACAGGAAAGTTGTACTTCAATTTCAAATGAAAGCTATATTTTAGTACGCATTGCGTGCATGCATGAACACACAACAAGGCTGTGGTCACGCAATCGGCTGAGAACCACAGTGACTGTGGATGATGCACACAGCTTGTCTCAATCGGACATGGGTGTTCTTCAGCGTCCCCACAATGTCAGCTTCTGTGATCCCTGTTATTGAACGGTCATGGATATCTTCACAGTATCTTCATGGTGAAGTATTGTCCAGACACTTCCATTTCTTAATAATGTTGCTTTCTTTCATCTATTATGACATTATAGTGCCAGCTGGTGTTAATTATGGTTATGGCCATATTTGAGTTTTTTATTTTATTTTTATATACATAGCTCAATATTCCATCAGTGAACATTCCGAAGACAGAAAAACCTCATCATTAGGTGTGTTGCCAAGTTCAAAATCTGGATATAAGATATTTGAATTTGAATGAGAATATAGAAATCATAAGGCCTTAGAGATAATGGCATCATTTTTCTCTTGTTTCCAACCATCTAGACTTCCTACTACAAGCATGCAACCACTGTACACACTGTTCACTGAGTCAGAATCAGAATACTGTAGTCACTTTGTCCGAACTACAATTAACTGTGCGAAAAAGTCAAATTTAATCTTGTTCAAAATCACTGACCACAAGCATTCATGCTAAAATGATTGATAAGACTTCATCTCTCTGATGGAGATTCATTTCAAGTCATAGGCTAACACACACAGGCTTTTTTGTTCTGCCTCGATTGTGCCATTCAACTTTGTCCTCCTCCCATGGAAATGAAAAAACAGATCCAACAGAGAATGACCTGAGAAATATGGGAAGCATTATACAGAATAACATGGCTATCTAAAAATCCACAGAATAACATGGCTATGTGAAATGTTGTTCTGTGACCACAGTGATGCTACGTTTTCCAGTACTGGTGGGTTTGATTGAGCAGGATGTTTGGTGTGGACATTTTTCCATGACAGTATAAACCAGTGATGATACATTCAACTCAGTGGGCAAAAGGAGAATACACACCTTAATGGTATGTGTGAGACTAGATATGTGATGTATACACAGGAACTTTATACTGTTCAAAGTTATATTATATTCAAATACTGTATCAGACAGTAAGTTAAAGTAAGACAAGGAAATGATACAGGACATAGGAAACTCTGTGCACTTAACATGCCTGACGTGTAAATGAGCCTGGAGCTATGTTGTTGATAAGTTGTTTCTTTTCTGCAGATAAATCATAAGGATGGTTATAATGGTAGACTGTTCACAATTTGTGGCCACTTCCACTTTTGAGTGTTAGTGTCACAACTATGATTGTATACCACAGCACTATGGGCCATCATTTTCATTTTCATTACATTAATGTCAAATAAAACAGTGAACCAGTGACCTGCTGTAATTATACTTTTGTTTATGTATTAATTACCTAGGTAAAGCAGACTGCTTCATCTTAAGTCATTTTTGGATATCAGTATATCGGAGGTACTGCCACATATAAGAGCCCTACCTGTTGGAAGCCCTATTCAAAAAAATCTGAATTTGCATGTATATAAATCCTGTCCGAGTGGGTGAGACTCCGAAGGCCTCCAGAGGGAAGTGGTTTTGTGTCCGCACACACTCCAGGCCTGCTGATTCCCTCTGGGATGCCACGGTGACAAAGGGCTTCCCGTACTTTCAGATCTTCGTTTCGGGGCAAACGGATTGTAGGCAGGCCGTCTGCCCTGCACATGTTGAAGCACTCTGTGGCTTACCCACGCACCCTCCCACACTGAGGCCCGTATTATTCAGCTGCAGATGGACTTTCATCAGGAGAAAGCTCTGCTTACGCATGGAACCACAGTTTAGGAGTATCCCCAAGAGCTAGAGAAAGAGGGGATATTGCATTTGTATTTGTCACATCATCATCTTCATCTGTTACCACTGTTCAGATCACTAGGCAGGGCTTCACTAATAAACAGCCGGTCATCGCCAATCTGAACGTAGCTGTAAAATGTGTCATAAACTATTGACTACATACTCCATGAATTTTATGGTTCTGTAGTAATACAGTTTGAGAAAGAGGAACCAGAAATGGGGCTAGATTATTTCTGGTAGTCTGAAGGTAGGGAGTAGAGCCAGCTTTCACCCTATGTATGGTCAAATCACTGAGCGACTTATGTATGGTGTACTTATGTACCCTATGTATGGTCTGTCACCATTGGCAAGTTTTGCCTCCCTGCTAGAAGCGACCTTGAGATGACAAGGCCACTCTATGTTGCCATGGCAGAAGCGTTGAGCATTTTTACTATTTTCACAATCCCAAGGCTGCAACTGAAGCCTCTAAGAAAGAACATTCTGCTGTATATATATATCCACGTGCACGTTGTTTCAAATACCTAATTGTGCAGGATTGAAATCAGGAATGTGGAGATTTCTTCTTGAGTTTGTCCAGACATTGCGTAACGTAACTGTCAAATGAACAGGTGGAGAGTTTGGTAAGCTCCCCTGACTGTTACTATTAGCTGATCTCCAGTTTGTGACATGAGCTACTTGCTGATCCAGTCATTTTCGGCTTAATTTGTGTCAACACATATTAGCTATGCCCCTAGCCTAATTCAAACTGAGATTCAGTGTGAATGTTGGATGGCTCTGCTGGACACCTGAGTCAGAGAGCACACCTTTTCAAATCAGCTTCTCCTATCAGCCACAGCTCCTTACCCAGTCAGATAGCACACCTCTCCTATCAGCCACAGCTCTTTACCCAGTCAGATAGCACACCTCTCCTATCAGCCACAGCTCCTTAACCAGTCAGAGAGCACACCTCTCCTATCAGCCACAGCTCCTTAACCAGTCAGAGAGCACACCTCTCCTATCAGCCACAGCTCCTTAACCAGTCAGAGAGCACACCTCTCCTATCAGCCACAGCTCCTTACCCAGTCAGATAGCACACCTCTCCTATCAGCCACAGCTCCTTACCCAGTCAGATAGCACACCTCTCCTATCAGCCACAGCTCTTTACCCAGTCAGATAGCACACCTCTCCTATCAGCCACAGCTCCTTAACCAGTCAGAGAGCACACCTCTCCTATCAGCCACAGCTCCTTAATCAGTCAGAGAGCACACCTCTCCTATCAGCCACAGCTCCTTAACCAGTCAGAGAGCACACCTCTCCTATCAGCCACAGCTCCTTAACCAGTCAGAGAGCACTCCTCTCTTATCAGCCACAGCTCTTTACCCAGTCAGAAAGCACTCCTCTCCTATCAGCCACAGCTCCTTAACCAGTCAGAGAGCACTCCTCTCCTATCAGCCACAGCTCTTTACCCAGTACTCAGAGCAGGGGTCGCGTGTGGATCCCCACTCCATCATGTGTCTGCTTGCTGTCTAGGTGGTTGGATCTTCTATGCCTCTGATTGGAGAGCACCAAGGTGAAGACCGGCAACTCATTGCCGAAGTGGTTTTGGCCAAAATGAACCAGGCAGGGAGCCGCCCGCCCCCACGCCCTGCTCAAAGGCCCATCATCACCCCTGCCCAGCCCCCAGAGGTAATCTTCCCACCTGCTATCAATGCGCCTGTTGAATGGTGCACTAGGGGTAATCGCTTGAAAAGTTATTTTTATGTGTGGATTCATGGATGTCCTTTGCTTAAAGCGCCCTCTGGTGTAAATGTTAAATCACTCAAAATCACTGACATTTTATTCTGCTAATAGATCTCCCTAAATCCTACACACTGTATCTTTCGGTTTAGGTTTGTTACAAGTTTTTGTTTGATTTCAAAAGCATTTTGGTCAAATAAACCTGAACTTCACATATGACATTGACATGACTAATGCCTGCTTAAGACACTGCAGTCTACAATCTCTACAACCTGACCGTCAACTAAGCCTGAAAATTGCAGATGTTTATGTCTCTTTTGACACTTATGCCATTTTGACTACAGCTAGTGCTTATCAACATAATTCCCTTTACCAAACTCTGGCCAATCTGTTTGATACTGCTTTGTATCTCTCCTCCTTTGAACCCATAAGCTCAGCCCTTATCTGCTTTCTGCTCCAGGTACTTTGATATCTGTCTGACTCTTTACCTGTGTCTTCTCATAGGGAGCCCCAGCAAAGGAAATCCTGACAGAAACCACCAAAATCCCTGGGCAGCGACCACCACCACAAGGTTGTTTACAGTACATTCTGGACTGTAATGGCGTTGCTGTAAAACCTAAACAAGTCCAGGCACAGTGAATTTAGCCCTCAGTGACGCCTGAGTAATGGCTCATTAGGTTGAAAGGGGAAGTGTTGCCTCTGATTGCACGGTTCAGCTTGCAGTGCAGGGACGTGTAGCTATGACGATGACCAAAGCTCTGCCAGGGTTGGCTCTGTGTTTGCTCCTATGCAGTGTCAGACAGTACTGTATGTACTGTTGACTTGTGTTATTGTTGAGGTATTGATTTGCTTGTAATGGCTGCCTTGTTTTATCAGAGTACATCTCGTGGAGTATTTTTGCAGGGCTTTTGTCAGTGAGGTAATATTATGTTCTGACTTTAAAAAGACCACACAAAAAACACAAAGCTAATTGTGCCTAAACCAAGTTCCGTGCTGCTGTCAATGTGCAGATTTTAGTAGGACTTGTGTAGTGGTTGTCTAGTGAATAGCTGTTTAAGCTGCTTTCATGTGTGTGTGCATGTATGGGTCAGTTTGGGTATGTGAACCTTTGTAAGCGAGGGCAGTGATTCATTACTTCATACAGATATGTCTATTTTGCATGACGAATTGAAATTGCTGAGGAAATGTGCTTGAAAATATGTTTACAGGTGGGATACCAGAATGTACCCACAAAACATGTTTTAATGTACTTTACGAATAGCGTGAAACGTTTGTGCGAAATAATCTGTGATGAAAAGAATACTTGAATTAAGGATGTTGTTGTTGAGTTCAGATTGCGTTTTGGTTAATATGTCCACAGTTAAGGAAAAGGATATCTAACATTAGTTCTTCATGATAATGGTGTATTTTCTTTGCTTAGTTATTCAAAATTGAGAAAAAGTCGTCAGAATTATCTGTCTCCAGTCTCTGAAGAGATCTTTAAAAACAAATATTTCTTAATTTCGAAATGCAAACCTTAATTTGGGTTCTGCCATATAAAACAATAACAGAAAATGACATGGCATGAAAACAACAAACATTCCAGTCATAGTGTGATAGAAAACATTTGACAATGAAGAGGAGTCATTCCAAATCCCTGTTTAAATATTAGCATGTACACTACAGTACTGGGACGTGAGATGCAGTATTTCCGTTACTGTCCTGCAATAGTTAGTAAGGACCAATATACCTCTGAAACATTTGAAATAACGGGCCGATTGAACAGTGTTAGTAATAATAAATAATCGTTTGAACAATGTTAGTAATAATAACCGACCGTTTGAAAAATGTTAGTAATAGTGAAGGATACTTTAAAGTTCTATGTCAACAGCAGCAGTGAATCCTGTAGCCATTAGCGGCAAACATATCTTAAATACATAACAGTATTGTAATTTACACTAAGCGATAGTGTCTTACTCCTTTAACGCACATAGAGACACACCTGTAAGATCTTACATACTGTACTGATAATCTTAAAGAGGTCCATTTAAACGGTACATTCTGAGAATTTTGTATTTCCTAAGACACTGTCATCTTACTACTTTAAGATTGTCTTAATACAGCTACATGATGTCTGCCTAAGCCTGCCATGACAGCTGTCATACGCATGTCAAGTTATATATGAAGTCTAATTTAAGTTGGCATCAGCTGTCATTCACACTTTCCATTTTTTTTAAGAAACCTCAAATGGCAGCTTATTCCACCTCATCATCATTATCATTATTATCAGTCAATTGTCATATGATGACATATCATTTCTACCTAGAAAAGTGTCGTTACGTTATATTAAAGTTACTTGACAAAGGTGAGATAGAGGTGACAAAAGCACCATTTCTGATAGCTGATACTAGTTGGAATTAGTCTTCATAATTAGTTCTGTATGCTTATGTTAGTCGCATGAAGGTGGTTTACAGTCAACATGTAGCTGTGTTAATACTGCACCAAAGTAAAGTAGTTATTTTTTTCCTCCATTTGCTTTTATTCCATATGAAACAGCATTAGTGAGTTTAAATTGGAATAGAGCTAGTACACACTGTAACATTCTCAGGCCATAGTAAAACTGTGGGTTTCTTTCCTGGAAACCTCTTTAAGTACATCAATAATCAACGCAGACTGTAGAGAAAAGTTATGGAAAAGGATACTGTTTAACTGCATGTGATGGTGGAGGTTGTCAATCAGTAAACTTTCCTCTTTAGCTTTTCCCCTCAGATAGGTGCAGAACAAAGTGTTTTATATGCAAAATACACAATGTAAAGACCAGTGAAGTGATATGAGGTCTTCTTATGCCTTACACAATCATTTTAGACCTGCGGTTTGTGCCACCATACTGTGGGCCATGTTTTGGGGATTGATGTTTTGCATGTTTTGTGCATAGGCTGGTGTCAAAGGCGAAAGCACAATGTTTCGTACTCCATCTTGACAAATTCTATTCTGGAATTAGGGAGTTCCTGAGTTGAATTGCATTTGTGAAAAAGGACATAATGCTGGTGGTGTTTTCAGAGGGGTGTTACAAAATGGAACATGCAATAGTAGCTCGTGGATAAGAGTCTTTTCTAATTTTATACAGAAAATTGAGTCGAGGACAATGAACAACTACAAAGAGTAGTGGTAATAAATGTAAATGCGTGGCAGTGGATGCAAAGGCAGGGTTATGACAGATTTTAGGGGCAGTGATAAACCTTTTGCTTTATGTATACCTACGAAGCTCACTTAATGTTCTTTCTGACTATCTCTGCATGTAACTGGATGTAGTTTTCTTGCAGGACACTTTGCATGGCATACCACCAAAGAAAGAAAAATTGTGTGTCAGATTTTGATGGTTTGAATTTTAAATTAATGTGTTGTGTCTTGGAGATGTAATAACAACACAGTTTGTTTACATAACTGTAACTGCTGTTTGTGGCTGCATATCAGTGATGATTTCAATTAGCTTTATTAAGACAAAAGATCCTGCTGAATGAACCCTACCCTTTGTTCGTGGGCAAAGTGTCATCTGATCTGCTTCTATTTTAACTACCTGCAATCCAGTGGCATTGTATAACTGAATTAAGATGTCATTGATTACAGTGACAGCCGGATAAGGTACAGTATTTTGGCCATACTTATGGCAGTGATGTCTTGGGATGAGACTTTGCTCCTTACATTTCTTTAAATCCAGTGCCACGGTCCAAATGTTAAGGAACTCCCTATACCCTTTTGTCCTGGTACATCTGGCATCCTTCTGCTTGAAAGACTAACCCCCCAGTTTCAGTATATGTGCATTTTGGGTTTCTTGATATTATGGATGTTATTTACACCCACATGATGGAGAAAATGATCTGTACAGTGTCAACACAAAACCACCAGATGGCACAGTTATTCTCATTTGTCTTGAGTGTTTCTCAGATTTCTAAATGTATCTTAGTCTTGTAGTGTTAGCACTATAAACATGATCATTTTGAAGCAGAAAACATACACTAAAATGGATGATGCATGTTTTTCCAAGAATGAGTAGTGTGTTTGTGAATTATGATTTTTTTTTTTTCGTTTGTGGGTCACAAGCAACCAAGGAATGTTGAAAAAAATGACAAGTTGCTTTGGCTTCAGTGAACATAAACCCAGTTCGCATGTACAAACTCCTTCTCTCCATTCATGCTTGCCTAACCAGTCATTTTGGCTGTACTCCTTGTCTTGAAGATATCCAAGGAAGCATTCCATGTGTTGACTTGCTTCAATCTGTGGATATTATTGTTGTGTCTTTATCTCAACGTTCTGACCTTCATTTTATTATATTTGGTGTCTTTGATTAGACTTTGGGGTTCCTCGTTGTCTGTAAAGTGTGTAAATAAAATACTCAAACACCAGGTGCTGGATTTTAAACATCCGTTTGTTTTCTCTACCCTGATTGCCTTTGTCACAGAGTTAGTGTGGTGAAGTGACGAGTCTCTCTTGTACTAAACCTAGGGGGTCCAGTGCAGCCCCAAGAGTCGCAAACTCCGAGTAAGGAGTCTCCGTCAGAGCCAGCTCCACGTGGGCCCTCCCCAGAGCCCGTGTCCAAGCCTGCGCCCAAGCCTGCTCCAGCCCCCATGACCCAGCAGCCCAAGCCCCAGCCACCAGGGGCGTCCGCACCCTCCCCTGCTCCAGGCAAGCCCCAGACACAGGGGGTGTCCGCACCCTCACCTGCTCCAGGCAAGCCCACAGAGCTACCCCCAAAACCTCAGTCTCCAAAGCCTCTGCCCCCTAAACCAGTGCCTCCTGTTAGGAGAAACTCCAAACCTCTGCTCCAGCCAAAGCCCCAGACTCCACCTCCAGCCAAAGCCTTCCCAAAGCCTCCCCAGCCTGAGGCCCAAAGCCAGGCGGCGGCAGCAGCAGATTCTGCCCCTGCGCAGGTACAGGCCCCAGCTAAACCCCAGCCCCCGTCTCCGACCATACCCAAAGATGAGCCAATGACTGAAGCCCCCGCTCCCACCCCTCCTGCCCCTGCGGCTGCCCCTGCGGCTGCCCCTGCGGCTGCCCCTGCGGCTGCCCCAGCAGATGCCCCAGCGGATGCCCCAGCACCCTCTGCTGCCCCTGCCCCAAGCCAGGATCAGCCTCCTGTTGAGGAGCAGCAGAAGTCCACCCATCCGCTGCTAAAGTAAGAGCACTCAGCTACATGTTTTTAAGTATATTATTATCATCTTATGAAATATGACTTACAAAAATGGACGTACCCTGTATTCTTTCAGCAAATCCCAATCCCTGACCAATGCCTTCAATGCCTTCGGTGACACGTTCCGCTCGAGCAACGAGGATGAAGCCAAGGCAGATACCATTCGAAACATGAGAAAGTCTTTTGCCAGCCTGTTCTCAGACTAGTGGTTATTTTATTATTTAGCCAACAAAAAATGCTTAACTGACCTATTTGTGTCCTGGTCCGAGATTAAGTCTATGTAAATGTTACATTCTATCTCCCTTCCTACCTGGCTATATGTGTGAGAAGGCCATGAATGTGAAATATGGAGAGTGTTTGTACAGTATAAGTTTGAGGTAAACTAAATTGTTTGTGTTTGTGTTTATAAGTCATATTAGTCTGAACATGGCTGTCTGTATAAGGAGGGGAAAGTTGATGTACTATTGCATGGTTACATGGATGTCATCAGTAAGAGAAAAGGGAAGGGTGGTCGTGTTGGGTTATACTTTGTCCGTTGATGTTGTAGCCTTATTGTGACAGTGTGTTTTCCCAAAGACATGTAGCTGTGACTTGTTTTCCTTCCTCTACCCACCCCACCTTTGCATATATCTATAGATCAATCTCTCATATAATTCAGTATAGAAACATTGGTTCAATAATACCTCTTTGAAACAAGTGTCTTTTAAATCAAGCCATTTTTCCCAGTTCCAAGGTTCCTACTGTACTCAGTGCCGCAGACCTGGTGTGTTTCTGCCCAGATCTGACACTTCATGTCTTGTCCCCTGGCTTTGGATCAAGTTGCTTTTATCCATCAGTGCCATGTAAGAGGTAGTGTCCTTGCGTATCGTATCGTATTGTACGTGAGGTATCTCAGGAGTTTCTCTTTATTTTTGTAAATTAATTTATCTCTACCTCCATACTGTTCACGTTGTGTTCTCTTTGTACACAATATCTGCTTTGCATGACTCAGTGAAGATTCATTATTTTCTGTACAGGTGTCAATAAAGATGTGGTTCACCATTCTGCTTGTGTTTTAGCGTGCTGTATGTTGGCATTGCCTAGATATCCATATGTGTCCATTATATTGTATGTCCTTGTGGCACATCCAGCAGCAGCAGAGCTGTTACCGTTTTTATATGTTTCTGTCTGATGCAGTCGTATCCTAGAGTTCTAAACCGACAAAGATTGATAGCAGAGACCCCGTAAGCTTGATGCTCAGTAGTAAGTTAAGACATATATATAACCAGTGATCATAGATAAATAGCTCGGATATAGTATATGACAGAACATTTATTACTCTTAACACTTATTAACATTATGTGAACCTAACAAAATGAGAGAATATAGATATATTTATGTATGTACATATATGTATCTCATCAGCAGATGGCACTGTAGGGCACAATTTAGGAGAAGAGTGAAGAGGTCAAGTGTGTGTGCCGTCTCTTTGAAATGCTCCACAAACCATGGCTTGCATCATAATCAGATGTCAGCTCCCAACGGCATGGCTATGGCTGTATTAACATGCATTCAGTGTTTATACTGGAGTTTGTGAACAGCGCCGGGTGTTTGTGTTTTTTCTTGCTGTTCGTAAACGAATGACTCTGATCTGATGCTGTCTAGAGCTGTCAAGAGATCTACTGCCGATGGGAGATGTTGAGATTTGTGAGGGACAAGGGATAAACTATGGGAACCAAGTAGGACTGACTATTCTAAACAAGCCCACACAGCCTCATGGCACATTAGTCTATTTGTTTTGGTATGCTTCCCATCCCTGGAAGTCCCTCCAATTTTTTTAAAGCAGAGGAAAAGCCTCAAGTGTAAAACTCGACAGCCAGACAATTTTGTTCTGTGTTGGAAAGAACTGAAAACAGAACAAAGTCAACGATAGCTTTCAGAACTTGTTGCAGAATGTGAGAATGTTCTACCACAAGTTTGTGTGTGAGTTTGTATGTTTCTGTGCCACCGCAGATCAAAGCTACCACACAAGAGGTAGAGTTGTGGACCGTTGCAACTGAAGTTGATTTCACATGAGAACCGCCTGAGAAGATACCCACTATGCACAAAAAAAGCTGTAAGACTCTATGACTGTTTGGTCCCTTAAGACCATGTTTTTATACAGACCACAATCTGAAGATAATCTTACATCTTCATTTGCAAGACGTCCTATAGAGGCACTGATAAAGAGTGTTCCTGACACAATGACTGCCACATTTATTCTTAATGGCATCTCTCTAGGTAATCAAAGCATAATAAATCAGATACATGGACTACAACACTATAGAAAACTAATGTGTCCATCTACCATCACTTCCAACATCATTTTCCGAGACAAATGATCCTGTAGTAGGCTTCACATGTTTTTTGTGAATCCCAGAAAAGGATTGCAAGCCAGACTGAATCGCTTACTTTTAGCCTGCTTACTGTTTAATTGACAAGCCATGATGACTTGCCCTCTAGATATTTAAAAAATTATTATAGGGACAAGTCACAAAAACTTTCAAAGGGTCACAGCCAAAGCCACAGCACTACTTTGACTGTAATATTCACCACTACAGAAGAAAAAATATATATATATATATATATATATATATATATACATCTTGTTATGGTACATTACATTGGGCAACCCTTCGCGTTTTCTCATATAGTTTATTATATTGTCTTGTTCCTGTCTCTATCCTGGCTTATGGACAGGCACCGTGTTTTCGTCAGAAAATATAAAGAAGTTTCCTTTACTTCTTTCATTCAGAAAACATCGTGTCATCTCATGTTGTCGACCTGGAGTGTTTCTGCCGTCTTCTGCTATGTTCTGATAATGTGACAACTGTAGCGTTGTCATCTGTGTTTGTACTTAGTAGCCTAATCATATTTTAAAAGATATCAGACCACATTTGCGCTCTTTTGCTCTGGTCCATCCATGTGATTCTCGTTGGTGCTCCAATGGGAGGGGAGTCACGGAATACAAAATCTGTCTGCAGCATCACCAGTTTTGCTGTCACAATCACAGTTGCTCCTACTCGTATTGCCTCTGTAAAAGGGGCAGCCGCAGCTATCACCAGCAAAGTATAACAGCCTGTTTTTGTACCATAACTCCCCATCAGAAAAAAAATAAGCTATCTGACAGGCAAGGAATCAACTGTATCCCCATCAGGAAGAGACAAATCACCCGCAGTTACAAAGGAAGCTAATCGAAGGGACAACTTCAGGTCAGTGATTTTTAAGGTTTTATTTCAAGGTGTCCTGGCTAAAGTAAGCTTCCTTCAGTGCGCAGAGCTGTCATTTAGCTGCCGTAGTAGAGAACACAAAAACCTCAACTACACTTGTGCCTTCTAGTGTAGGCAGATTACACATGCATTATAGCAATTTCAACAAACACAATCCAGACATCGCTTCAGGTACGTACCGCCTCATTGATGTTTAGTCAGACCATGTAGAATACGACTTTTTAATTCAACCAGACAGTTACTTACAATGCTAAGATGATTATTTCCTAAATTATCATTTGAACGGTCACGAGTCAGTGTAACAGTAAGTGGTTGTTACTTATCTATGCGGCGACCCGCTTCCATTTAAGTTTTAATGGTTTACTGTTGACTTGAAAATCACAGTCGGATGACTCAGCATTCTCTGAACTTGATTTGGTGCACCACTTCAAACAATTTCCCGACATTCTTAAAGTAAAATCAACACAGTTGCTAAATAAGCTTTATTTGTGTTTGATTGTTTGTATGAGGAACCTGTAATACTGGACGCAACCTGATAATTGTAACCATGAAGTTGATCCTCTGTATGACTGTGACATATGTAAGGTACGATACGAAGCATTGCTTTGGCCATAAAGTATAATGCAGAATTTCTAACTGGAAGAAGTTTTCCATTCAAAACCGAAGTGATGTGTTATTGTTTAGCTATGTATTCTTGCAGATTTTGCATATTGATGACTTCCAACAGCAACGTTTTGTCATCAATTGAGACTTGATTTAATGTTACATGGAAAAACATTGCTTCTCATCTGTCAAGTGGTGAGATAAAAGTTCACAAAGGCAGTTGAAGCATCATAGTTTACAAAACTGAAACATGCTTTGTCCAAAAACTCAAAAAGTGTTTGAGTCCTCTGGGTAAAAACTAGCTTAGCGTGTTTACAGAGTCACAGAACTTCTTAGCCTGACACTATACATCTACGTACATTTAGTCATTCAGTGGTGCAGGCATCCTTATGTATCTCTGGAGCAGAAGCTCCATATCTGTAGTGAATAATTTCATTATTACAGGCCGCCTGAGTAATCAATTAATCTTCAACCAAGTATGAATCTGCCAATCTCCATCTTTTACAACTGTTTCTACTTTATGGTGCAATTAACTCTTAAAGGTCTTTTCCCACAATGTTTTTTTTTATTCAAGGGTGACAATCAAACATGCATTTTATGTGTAGAGTAAAGAACTTTGAAATAAAAATTCAAGTATTGAGCTATTCAGTTGGTTCAGTGTACAAGTCATTTCAGTACTTGTACTACACTGTATATCAATGGACAACAGCACAGCAAACTAGTAGGGCTTCTGCTGTCCATTTGTTACTGATGCTAAATCTCTTGCAAGAGAAACTACACATCGAGGAGACAATGCAGGCTTGGCAGGAACAGGCATCATACATCTCTCTGTGCTCTCCAATAAAGATAAAGATAAACATGTGTTAATAGTCAGATCAGCTGCGCTAATAAAGATATGGTAAAATATACATATAATAATATAATAGAAAATATACAGATAGATATTTAAAGATAAGGTGTGATGATCAGACACCTCTATTTAATCAGAAAAAGTGGTTGAATGAAACTCAAAATATGGTATTCATTGAGACCTGAAGACATGCAGAAAAAAAGGTCTGTCCGTGTCAGAAAAAGTAAACAAGGTTTTATTTGGTCACTTTATGGCATTATACACTGCAGATACACACAGCAACACTGGGATATGTTCATTTAAGTGTCGCCCACATGAAGTTCTGACGCAGGATCCTACTTGATTTCTGTTCTCTTTGTCATTTATATTCATGATGATATGATAATGTCTTTAGAGAAGTAAAACTGGATCGGAGTCTGTATTTCTGATCAAATATGATGAAATGTCACTTTTTTTGCGACAGAGGTCACTATGAAAGGCCAAGTTAATTTAGGATATGACAGAATACCGTCTGACGATTGTGGGTCTTTTCCAATGGCATTGTGAAATTGACATGAAATATCAGAGAAGTGGTTTGTCAACAGGTTCAAGTTTGTCTCTGTACTGATGATAAGTCTGGGCCCTCTGGTCTTTGTGCCATGACATATTTATGTGAAAGACTAGATTTCATCATCAGTACAATGTTTCAGTCCTACAGAATGCAAAAATAAAGACATTAGGCTAAACCCGAGAAATCAAGCATAGCTATGCCATTTTAATTTAAAACAAATCTCAGTTATCACTGATTTAAAAACAATACACTATTAAAATGATCATTCTAGTGTGATTAAGGTAAAATGCAAGCAGATGGACCCCAAACCAAGTTTTAAACCTGTCCAGTTATACTTCACAGCTAAAGTTGTGAAATCATGTTTGCTGTGAGGTCATCTCAACTGGTATGACATTAGGTCTCATTGTTAGTTTATATTAAGATTTAAACCAGATCATCTGTTTCAGGCTTAGAGGTTGAAGAACTTTCATTTTCTCTCAGTGACTAATCTGGTCAGCAGTATGCCACTCCAGCACCATTTGTTTCAAATGATAATTTTGTATACTTAATGCAGCAGTAAGGGTGTTTGGTCTGAAATGAAATGAATGTTATGAAAACCTTTCATTCTGTTGAGGTGTTTGGGCCCGGAACTCAAAACTACAAAGTGTTTATCCTGATTTGCTGCTGGAAATCATCTGGTTTATTTGTGCTTCAAATGACCATACACCATCAAAATGATTTTGAAGATGATACCACAACTAGTTGCTTGATAAAAAAAAAGCATAGCTCAGCAAGTTGCAAATTGTTGCATAGTGTTGCTTTAATGTAAAGTTTGAAAAATGAAATTAAAAGTGAAATATTTGTGAAGTTGAATCAGTTACATGATTGGCATAATGGACACAGACTTTGGTCTGTTGCTCTGAAAGGAAGGTGTGGCAATAGCAATGATGCTCTGTTTACATTACTCCTTATAAGGAGGCACTGGGAAATTTAGTATTTCAAAAGGTTGTAAACCTTGAAAGCACATACTCACTCTTCACAGGTTTGTAGAGAGACCAAGGTCCACAATACTCTCTCTTGCAGGCAGACACTGATTACAAATGGTCTGTTATCTATCAGACATATTTATGTAGTTTAGGGCTAAAACAAAGGGTTCATGACAGTACAGTGTGTGTGTGTGGGGGGGGGGGGGGGGGTGTGTGGGTGTTTATGTGTGTTTTTTGAGAAGCACAGACAGGTTAGAAGAAGAAATGTTGGCATATACTGTATATGTTGTCCTTTTTTGTCTGTGACAGTCTGTGCAGGAGTATTCAGTTCAGGTCCATGCGTGTGCCTGCAGTGTGTGTGTGTGTGTGTGTGTGTGTGTGTGTGTGTGTGTGTGTGTGTGTGTGTGTGTGTTTGTGTGTGTGTGTTTGTGTGTGTGTGTGTGTGTGTGTGTGTGTGTGTGTGTGTGTGTGTGTGTGTGTTTGTGTGGTAGGGTTGTATGTGTGGGTGTGTGTGGGTGTGAATTTCCTTTTCTAAGTCTGTTCAAAAACTATTCTCCTAAGCATATACTCAAGGTGGAATTACCAAAGTGTGTTTCCCTTGAAATTATTTGAACTTCTCATCAAGACCATTCAGGTCGGTGGTGTGGAAATATACCATTTCCATTTTTTTACGAACGTGACTTTTCCTCTATTTGCTCATGATTCAGAGGATAGGGTACATAACGTATTCAAATGTAACCATCTTTACCAGTCTTTTTTACAGCACTCTTTTTTAAACCATTTGAAGGATCTAGGATGTACTTTACAATATGGTTCATGAGTCTTTGAAGTTGTGGATCGATATAATTTTAAGCTGCTGCGGTACTATTACTTCTAAAATTCTTGATATTCTTAGATCTGTCACTAAAACAGATTCTCAGAGAAAAATATCTCTGAAAGGGTCCGAAAAGATCGGCATCCTACTCTCATAATTACTTCACACACAGAATAGGTGACCTCATACAGTAGACAGCTGTGACAGAAGTCCAAAATAACTGTTAACATCACTGACAGCAGCAAGTCCTTTCAACCTGTTTGCTAGAGTTTTAATCACAGGAATGACAATGGCTATCAACAGCAACAGTACTGCCAATAAGTTTAAGCACCAAACATCACTTTATCACCCACAAGGGAAAACAACCCTAAGAGTTCCGCACTCAGCAGCCGCGGTCAGTGCGAGTGCTGTGAGCTTGTGATTGCATGTTCTGATGTTTTTAGTCATACAAGATTCCCGCCCTCCTTTTCCTGTCCGCTTCGAGGAATGGGGTGGGGGGGGGGGGCGTTATGGAGCCATGCAGGCCTTGACAGTGACCACTCCTTCCTGATCTTGGAGGGAAGCGCTGCAAACCCCCTCCGCCACTCCCCAGGGGAGTAATCAACCATTAACTCATGCCTATTAAAAGCAATTGGGGGAAAGTTCATGTCCTTAGATATTGTGCAAAGTCCAAATTCCCAAGGAGCTGTACAATAAAGATTGCAGGATGTGCAGAGTTTGCCAGAAGCATGTTATTTGTAGGGCTTCCAATGGGCTCTTGGGGTCCCTTGAGTATGTTTGAAGTAAGGAATTAGGCCTCACAGCCACTCATATAGGCAAGCTGAACCTCACCTTTCGCACTTAATGGGGCAGCATGGCATCCTGCTTGTGAAATAAAGTCACTTTATTGGTACGAGACCTTTAAAAGTGTTTGTGTGTGTGTTGGTGTGTGTGCTTGCTTTACCCAAAGCTATATAGTGTTCAATCAAGCATGTTTCTGAGTGTTTGCGTGTGTGCATGTGTCTGTGTGTTTCCGTGTGCGTGTGTGTATTTGTGTACATCTAAAGGAATTGCGTGTACACACTTGCACATGTGCGTGTCTACTTGTATGCAACCCTTGTCTGTGAAGTCATTCATTTGGGTGTTCACAAAGATAACATCTGCAAGGGAATAACAAAGCCGGCCTCGGCTGCTGCTATCATATTAATTTAAAGAGGAAATTAGACCTTACATCAGAGGTTTCAAAATAAGACGAGACTATGCATGGACGCTAAAATTCTTGCCAAAATATAACCTAGCCAGTATGTGTATGTGATACAAATTGTACATGTATTTAGAGTGTGCACAGTGCAAAGTATAGACAAGGTATATGAATAAATGTTCTTACAATTATTTCCAGTTTGAATCAGCTACTTAATCTGTGTTCGCTCCGCAAGTGTAGTGTTACTGATTACAGTAAATGTGTAAAGACATGTCAGCATTACTGACTACAGAAGTACTGTATGCGTCTTACTGCCACAACATCTGACACCATTAAATGATGGATGAAAGAAGAAGTGCTCATATGAGTGAGGTTTGTTCGCAGAGAAGTGGAACCATTGCGCTCGAGTAGAAGTGAAGCAACAGGAAGTCATCTGGCTGGCCGTACACCTCACACTTGGACCACATGATGGTTAGCTGTCTGCACTTTTGCTGAGGTTAAGCAGAGTCAAAATGGGAAAATGAGTCCTACTTCCTTTATCTGGGCATACATACAGCGCAGGAATAGATGAGACACCCGCTTTCTCATGTCAAAAGTTCAGCCTGGTTTCTTGCGTCGATGTGCCAGGCTCACCCACCAGAGCCTGATCTACTGAACTGCTGAAAGGGGTGCTGGGTGAGTGGCAATCTTTATTAGCTTAGTTTTTTTTCAGAGGCAAACTCAAAATCAGAAACTCAAATTCAGATGAGCGATAATGTTTGTCCAAAATCAGAGAATTGAAAGTCTGGGTTATTGGAAAAGTGTGTGTGTGCCTGTCTGGCTGTCTGGATTTATTTTTAACTGCATGTTTTCGCTGAAACCACAGACTTTATTTTGAGCAAACCTGTGAGGAGTAACACCTTGCTTCCCACCAAAGCATGTTTTACACACGTCTGATGACACCCGCATCAAAGACAGTTTTTATCTCAAGTCTTCACCAGACTCAATCACTAAACTAAATCAGAGCGACTTGGTGCTGGCACCAATGTGAGTCATGTTCAGCAACCTCCACAACTTTGTGGTCTGAAGCCTCTCCCCAGGACTTGCGGGGTTTTCTCCCATCAGCAGATCTGTAAGCGGCGTGCCGATGAGCAAAGTCAGTACCAGTCGAGTGGGCACACAGACAACTTTAATGTCTGAGCTGCAGTCATAGCGAGAGGGCACGGGGCCGACAATGGGCACAGGCCAAGTAGGAGTTTTTGTGTGTATGTATGTGAGTTTGAGTTTGTGTGTGTGTGTTAACTATGTGTTAATGTGTGTGTGTGTGTGACTATGTGTTACTGGTCTCACCATAGCTATGGTCAGGAAGTCTCAGCTCTTTCTTCCCTTGTCAGTGAGCTCTTTGAGGTTAAGCTGGGTCCTCCCCCTTCCCTCAGACATGCAACCATTGCATGAAGCAAATGTGACAACAATGTGTTCTTGAAAATACGACTTCTTTGATTGGAATTTGGGCCTCTTTCAGTTCTGTTGGTATCCTTTCACCCCTCCCAGCTGTGTTTGGCTTTAAAAATAGAATATTAAATCCCTATATGTTTAGTGCTGTGTTACATTTATGTTATCATATGAACAGTGTTCAAAATGCTGAAATATACTAAGGGGATTCACTATAGAATTCATCACAGAAGAGGAATGTGACAAAAATGTACATGAGTTTTGATGAACAGCCACTGTTTTGCCAGTAAGTAGATATATGACTTTGAGACCCAAAGCTGTTCAATGTAACCAACAGGCAGGAAGGGTTTAATCATATTTTGTCTCCCGTGCTTCATCTAAAATCCTGACACCCACTAGAAACTATATTTTTGAGCAGATGTGTTAAGTTGAGAAAATAGTTGTATACAGTTTTGTCCATGGGCTTTTCTATAAAAGTATTAGTGTGTTTTAAACCAGAAGGAGAGGTTTGTGGTCTGCCGAGAACTAGATATGGCTTCGTAATAAAGTTATCCTCTACCCATTTCTTGCTTTGCATTATGACAAATGTATAGAACGTTCTCTCAGTTCTTTCCGTAATTACACTCTGTTTGATGCGGTGTGCGTATAATTAATTAATTCTCCCTTTGGTTATTTTGTCTATTTTTTTGCCACTGTACTCTTCAATGAAGAAATACATATTTGAACACAGTCATGTGTTTGAATCGCAGCGCAAATAGAATTAAAAAAATGAATTGATTTTAAAATGAGTGATCTGTGGTAGGATAATGTAGGACAGGAGCAGATCAGTGGAAAGAGTAGGTGTCCGTTTTCTTAGTAGCCGAGGTTAAACTTCCTATCGCAGATGCACACACAGTTGCCTGTGAATGCAGTTTGGCAGGTTCTTCTAGTGTGGTATTAGCACCAAGACACCTCTACACCTCCACAAGAAGTTGGGAGCTTTCCTTATGTTGATCTCCATGGATTTCTGGTTACAGTATTTATCTACGTATGTAAGCACCGCAGCAGATTATGAAACTGTAACAGACTAATTGTGAGTATTTTAGTCTTTGGCATATTGATTCTTTATGTTATTCAGATGTAATGCTGTAAAACAGGTTATCACAAGTTCTCAGAATTCCTCAGCAGCCTGAGATGACTTAAAATGCAGTAGACGTGTCTGACATGTTTAAGAGGCTGTTGCAGTAGTGGTGTTGTACTAGGTGTGAAACTGAAGCAAAAGGTAGTTGAGCCGAGAGTTATTGTGAATATATGAACAGCCCATATGCAGAATGTGTTTTATGTGGTTTGAGCCTCTTCAGGCGGTTGCGAATGAAATCCTAACCTCTGTGTTTTGCTGTCCTGTAACTTGGCTTTTGTTTTGAGATGTGAAGAAATATCGATGGAAAACACCACATCTCTTTTGCAAGACAGTCCCTCTGGAGCGTCTTTCACATCACATACAAACAGACTGTTCCTACCTCCTCCCTCACATAGTCAGTCTAAGCAAAGCTTTCACGTGAACAGAATCCACATCACAGTGTGTCATGTGCACAATATCCTCCATTAGCCTCAGTCAAAGCTGCCTTCAGATCTCTCACTAACACTAGCGCAAACACCCATCAGTTTGCCTGCGTGTGCTCCGAGAATGCAAGATCAGGCTTGACGAGATGATTGAGACTTGTAAATCTATCTATTAAGGGTTGGTCCTGCATCTTTTGTTCGTTCACAGCACATTAACTTCTGATAATTTGTCATGTTTTGTAATGTTCATATCACACGTCATACCACTGCAAACATAGTCTGTAGCACTTAAATGGAGGGTGAATTTCGTGGTATTTGTATAGTCTTGTAATTTAGTTGTATTTGTATAGTCTCCTCGATATCCTGCCCATCCCTGCATTTTCAATAAACCAACACTTTTAGCGACAGACGTATTGTTGCATGTCATATATTATAACAACATATTTAAAATGATAATGAATTAATGTCTGCTTAGGCATGTCTGTTGTTGTTTTGTTTCACTGTCCTGGTATGCCACTACTCTATCGGTGGTTTGAAATAAGGGAAGAAGGCAATGTTTTCTTCCTGAAATAACAAGGAATGTGGCCACCAGCACTGTATTGGGGATCCTTTTTAAAAAAGAGGTCACTCATTTAGTATTTTCCTTCAGGAGACACCTTGCTTTATCATGGAGGGTTAGGTTAAGGTTAGTTCCTCTGAACATAATGTCACCACATGTTGTTCTGGCTGCAGGACAACTCAGCTGCTTAAAAGAAGGGCTAATGTCCCTGAAGCAGAGGCCTGAGCCTCCAGTCTCTTGCCCCTGCCAACCAGAGCAAAAGTCCACCCTCAAGGACAATGTTTACTGCATTGCAAAATTGACACACACACTGGACGGAAACTTGTGTCTTCGCTATAAATAGTTTCCTCTGCCTACTGTTTCCAGCGCTTCTGAAATAAGCATCCTTTGGCAATAGCCGTAGCGCTAGCAAGAATTCATTCAATTGTGTTGCCTGATATGGCACATTCCATCCAGGTATAGGGAAAAAATAAGCCAGTGGGAAAAGGATGTTTGTGGCATGTCGATATTTTTGGAAAGTCATTGGGACGCGTTCCAAAGTGTTTGGAATTTTAATGGCATCCTACCCGTCAAACTAATGTTAGAGTGTAAACAAATTGCTCAACCCTCATAAAGAAAGGTGCTATCTGTACATTAAATCATACAAAAATGCAGATTTATTTGTACTGTTTAGTTTGAATAGTTTTGTAAGAAAATGAAGGCCTTGATTTCCTTCAAATTAGACTGAATGTTGCAAACCAATATGGAGTGACGGGTCAGTGTCTGTTTTGCAAGTTCAACACAGTTCACCAAAGTGTTTATGATGACTTGCTCTCTATATAGCGTGGTGTGTTTTTTTTCTGCAAACATTCTCTGACATTGCCAAAGAGCATATTTACATAAAGATGTCCATGCTTAGAGAGTTATAACAACAGTATCGTAGTATCTGCTACTAGTGGCAGACCTCGCTGACATTTTGTGTGCCCGTCTACTACAAAATATAATGTCTGGAGGTTGTCCTACTCTGCTAAAGTTGATCTATACATTTTCATTGTAGGAGGTACATTTTGTTCTACTTCATAACTCTTTCTATTTCCTATAATGGAACTGCTAGAAATGATTGTTCTTTGATTATGTATAACATGTATTTCTTAGGTTAGACAGTACGTAGTAGAATTAACTAGGATTAATATGGTTATAAAATACAGTGAGGCCCCTGTTTGCAGGTGTATAAAAACTGTTCATTGAGACATACATTTTAAATCAATTACACAAACAGTGTTCATTGCCCCAGGCACAAAGGGTGATACCAATCAAATGAAAGACCCATGTTTCTAAGGTAGCATAAGAAAAAATGTAGATATTTGTATATGTTTTTAATGTTTTTACTTATGACATTCAAAATGTTGTGACCATTAGTAACCATACCAGTATATGATCTAATGCCTTGTAGAAGAATGCAGTTGTTGAAATCCTTGGTCATTATTAAGTGAAAAGTATGTGTAGTATGATACTATTATTGGTGTTGTGTGTTTGGTTGTATTCACTTTCTTCACCTTCAGGAAAGAACATAGCACTCCTTATATACAGGGTTAGGCAGTGACTTGTGGAAGATGCCATGTCATCTGGCTTGGCCATGTCAACCAGACCCATCAGATCGAATGATTGCAACATCAGTTTGCTTTTGGCCTGATTCTAAGCCTGCGTGCCTCTATCCAGCAGACATGGTTGACACGCAGACTCTGGGCTGGTCCGTAGGCTTTGGCCTGACTGCTCTGGAGCTGGAGGAACTAGACAACAGCTCCCACTCCCTGGACCTGAAGCCCTACTCCACGCTGGACTACACCAACCTCTCAGGAATGGAGTATGACCCCAGCCTGCCCCAGGGAGACTACACACACACAGACCTGACTCACATGTACAGCTACAGACAACAGGAGAGCCAGAGTAAGTGTCCTGAGTTGTTTAAAGTGACTTTTGTTCATAGCTCATCGTAGCCTTTGGACCAGATACTGGCAAAAAAAATGACACATAAGTTACAATGAGCCTGAAAAGGAACATAATGGTTAGTAGCAAGAAATAAAACCCCTTCTCGAATGAGGTAGCCACTGAATTCTAAATGACCTTGAGGTTTTAACACTGGGGTTTCAACAGTCAGGCTGCAAGGTCTTATCTGTTTTACTGGGCACCTCCTCCATTCACATTTAGCTTTGGGTTGTGACTAGGAGGTATATAATATATTTTGGGAGCCAAGGATATAAGCGGGAGGGATAGATCTCTTCAGATTTAGAGATGATGCTAAATGCATAATAAGAAGTATATTGCGTAGCTACTTCAGGAACATATGAGCCAAATAGAAAGAGAAACAGAATTGAGAGACATTAATAGGAAAGAGAACACTTTTCACTTTGGGTATGTGATTCCAAATGGGCCTATGACCTAGATACACCATATATCACTTGATTAAGTAAGAATTATTTTATCACCAAACATATCAAATGTCACTCTTTTGCCAGCGATTGGTCAAACTACATCTGTTCCAATAGCCATTGCCATTTTTGTTGTATTGGGAAACATCCATTTAAGCAGGCCTTTTCATTAGATCATGAGGATTTACAAATTGTTAAATATGAATATATGAACCTGATTTTTTTTTTCCATTTATCTTGACTGAACTTTGTTTTAGATTACATCAAACTTGAACCAGAGTCGCCTCCGCAGTACACTGAGGCCAGCCTGCCTTTCTCTAATCTGCATGAAGACCCCTCAACTGCTGTCTTGAACATTGAATGTCGTGTGTGTGGGGACAAGGCTTCAGGGTTCCACTATGGAGTCCATGCCTGCGAAGGCTGCAAGGTACAAACGCCTCCACTGCTCTTCAGGTGGAAACCTACATCTAATTTATCCATTAATTTGTAACAGTGCACTGCAACATACACTGCAAACAAATCAGCTTAAAAAAAACAGGGGAAAAAAAAGTAATAAAATGGGAGATTTATTACTTAAATTAAATAAAAGTATCTGCCAACAAAACAGGAACATTTTTAAAGAAACCTAAATATATCTTAAAACTAGTGTGGCCAGACTAAAAACAAGTACATTTGTCTTGATTCTAACTTTGACAAAGCAGTTTTGTACTTGTCAATGGTAATCCAACTAGTTTAAAGCATTAACTTGCTCAGAACCAGTAATTAACCAGTAACAAGTTATAATACCTAATTAAGATAATTAAGGACTGAAACCCTTGAAGCAAGTAAAATGCTCAACACATAAAAAATGCCTGGTAAGAAGAAATATCTTTTCAGACAAAAAACAAGCATATATTGCCTTTATTAAAGATATTTCCTCTTACAATTTTTGCGGTGTAGCCGTCTGTCAGTCATTGTGGGTTAAGAGCAACATAGGAACTGGAGCAGTGCAAGCCCAAGGAAGCCCAACAAGGACATGTTTCTTGTTTATGTTACTTGTCTGGTCACGTTTAGTGTGTGTTATCTTTTGACATATACAAGGTAGCACTTGAAACTGAAACTGAACTGAGACTTTTCTGTAACACAATTACATTTAAAAGAGGGAATATCTCTAGGACTTTTCATATATTTGTACACAAAAAACTGCTGATTTAGAAAAACAAGATTGGTATCATTGAGGGCATTGTTGATTGGTTTCAGTGTTGCGTCCGCTATTTTTCTAACTGCGTTGTAGTGCACCTTATAAGATCTCATCTGACTTCCTTCAGCTATAATCATACTTCCTGTCACATCAAAACCCGATTTTCTTTTTACCAGAACCTCAAACCTCTTCTTTCTTCGGTAAACCCCGTCTGATGGTTGCGCTTCAC